>NC_069669.1:344583-689166 GCF_027244095.1 Hemicordylus capensis
CGCCCCGCCTTGTCAAAGCCCCACAGAGCTGTCACCGAACAAGCTGCCGCACTCCTCTAATGAGCGGCATGAAAGCAATCAAGGCTTGATTAGTGGGTCCTTCCGTCTTGGGATCCTTTGCAGCTCCCAGAAGAGAAGCAGAGGCCGTCAGAAGCTGCCTGCAATGGGCGGGGGGGGTGGGGGTGGGGGGCTTCTTCCAACACTGGGCTGGGGCCGCAGCATCTGCAGGTCTGTGGCACCCGGTAGGCCTCTCTGCCCAGGACGGGCCACTCGCCAACTCCTCTGGGAAGAGCCGCCTAACTCCAGGCAGCCCCACAGCTCTGGCTGCCACCAGCGACTCCCCTCAGCAGGCTCCACTCCAGAGCCAGGGGGCCCGGCAGGGCAGCAGCCTTGCTTTCCACGTCCAGCACCCCACTGGACGTGGCCCTCTGAAGCCCCGGATCTGGGACAGGCAGCCAGCCCAGATGGCGCGTCACCAGCCTAGCCTCAGCCTCCAAACACCCACCACCGCCCAGGGGCATGTTTGCAAACTTGTCACTCATGTTCACACCCACGGAGGAGGTTTTCGCTCACATGTATTTGCCAACAGGAGCCATCTTCCAGTTGCACCATCTGTGCCACTGAGGGTTGCCCCCCCCCCAGCCAAGAGGAAGCCAGCCTGGTTTCCTCCGCTCTGGAGTAAGCCGGTGGTGGTGGCACCAGCACCCCCCCCACCCCACTAGCCAGGCACAGATCCAGCCCCCATCAGCCTTTGCCCTTGGGGGCTTGCAGAGGGAGAAGGGGGCTCCCTCTGGGGGCACGGAGGGGCCCTTTGCCAGGCTCCAGCCCCAACAAGCAGCCATGCCCACAGGGCAAGGAGGGGGTCCTCAGCCTGCCACTAAGTGAGTGCCCACCCCCTGCAAGGGTGGGCACCGTAGGGGGGTTCTGCCCTAAGTGGGTCCCTTGCTTCCTGGAGGTGGGGCTGCCAGCTGCAGTGGGAACGAGCCCCCCTCTCTTTGCCCCCCCAGATCCTCCTAGGCAGCACGGGGGGGGGGAGGCCTGCTGTGCCGCCGCTTCCATTGGTTTCGTTAGGGTCTTTATTATGGCATCAGTGTCCGATAGGGGAGGCTTAGGCTGGAGTAATCCCCATAATCTACTCAGCGGGATTAAGGCATTGCCCCCCCTCCCCTTCACCCACCAACAACTTTATCCTTTTCATTTCAGGGCTCTTCTCAAAGTGATTACATTGCATGAGGGGGGCGGGGGGGGAGAAGTTCAGCCTCCGGGGGGGGGGTGGTCCCTTCTGCAGGCGCATCTCCTAAGGAGCCAGCCCTGCCCAGGCTCGGCCAATCCGCCCTTGGCCTTGGCCAGGCAGGAGGCAGCAGCACTAAGTCCCCAGCCAGTTCCTTGCCTCTGACCTCCTGGGGGGGGGAGGGAGGGCTCTCTCTATGGTCCCAACCAGGGGCTGCCAGGCGGCTTCTGCAGCATTGAAAAGTGGGCGGGGGGGGGGGCTCAACTGGTTTCTGCTATACACACACACACACAGAGGTATGTGTTTTTGGCCTCCAAGGGGGGAAAGGCAGTTCTGGCTGCGTGGAATTCCTCCTGGGGACATCTCTTCTCCCAGAACACTTGGGTGGTGCCTTGAAAGGGAGGGGCCCCTTTCCTTCCCCCTGGCCCTGGGCAACTGGGCTCACTTGCACGAGCCCTCTGACCTGCTGCGAGCCACAAGGCGGCTGCGGCAGCAGCGGGGCTGGGGTGCCAGGGGCTCCTCAACAACACACACACACACACACACACACCCTTCTGCAGGGATGCAGCGAGGTGATTTCAGACTCCGGACCGACTGGCCTGTCGGGGGGCCCTTGTTATCGGGGGCCCCTGATCCAGAAGAGTTCTCAAAGCAGTTTACCCAGGAAAACAAAGAAGAGCTAGAAATGAGATGAGAGTGAAGAGGAGGTTGTCTGGCCAGCGAGATTCGCAGCGGTGGCTGCTCCGCTGGAACCCCCCACTGCCTTCAGTGAGGAGCAGCCCGCCCTGGACACGCTGGCCCTGGGCTGTGTCTTGCAGGCTGCAGCCTTCACGGGCCCTGGAAGCTCTGTGGCCTGGCCCAGCTCGGCTCACACACCACTGCCGGCAGCTGCCTTGCAAGCTGGGCAGGGCAGTGGGGGTCACAGGGGTGTGTGCGCCCTTCTCCAGGACAGCCCCTTAGAGTGAGGGAGGCCATGCAGAAAATGGGGAGGGGTGGAGCGGGGGGGGCGGGTTCATTGAACGCATCCGCTCAGTTATAGCAACACCCCTGGTGGGGGCAGAAAGGAGGTTTCAGCTCTGAGGACTTTCCCGGAGCCAAGCTGGGAGCTGCCACACACCCTCGGGATGGGGCTCCGGACCGGCGCCCAAACGTCCAGCCTGAGCAGCACCACTGCCCCGCCCCCCACCCCACTGCGGCCATGTTCCCCACCACCCCACCGGGCCCTCCTGGGCTTCCCTTCGGAAAGGAGCAGGGTGCCCAGACTCCAGGGCGATCTGCCCCCCCCGTCTCAGGCATGGTGGGTCCCCACTGGGAAGGTCCTCAGAGACACTCTGGGCCTCCTGCATCCCAAGGCCGAGCTGCTGCCCCACGACGGGGGAGAATCCAAATCTTGGGAGTGAAGCCGGCCTCGCCCCAGGAGGGAGGGGTTCTCGGCTCCCACCTCAGCCCATTGGGGGGGGGGAGTTATGACTGCTCGCCAGGCACACAGGCACACCTCTGGCCCCACCCTGGATGTTCAAGGAGGGTCGGTTGCCCCCCCCCCGGGGATGGCAGCCTCCTGGATGCAGCTGGACGCCCTGCAGCCCGAGCCCAGTCCTTGGCTGTGTGTGGCGGGGGGCAGGGGGCTGCTTCGCCCTCCCCAACTGCTCCCTGCAGGATCATCAGTGGGACCGGGGGGGCGCTCCAAAGGGGGAGGGCTGCAGGCCAGCGAGAGGCAGGCAAGTGGGTTTGCTCCTGCTCCCCTCCCCCTTCCCAGGGAAGCGGAGTTCCTGCTGGGGGACGTCTGCCCGCCTTGATCTCCTTTCATCCTCATCTGTGCCTCCTCTCCCCTACACGGGAGGAGGAGGAGGAGGAGGAGGAGGAGGAGGAGGAGGAGACGTCACTGCAGCAGCAGCCGCCGCCGCCTCCATCTCTCACCCTCCCTCGTGTTCAAAGGTGGCTTGAGAAACACCCCGCAGCTGGCTGGCCTGCAACCCGCAGCCGCGGCAGGAATCCAGCCCAGCTCCAGGTGTGCGCACACACACTTCACTACAAAAGCAAAGAGACACCAACCGGCGTGCTTCGGCATGGCTTTGCTTTCTTTCTCCAGCAGTTCTCACGCTCCTTCTCCGCCAGCAAAGTGATGCATAATCCAGAGCAAGAGCAAATCACCACACCAGACATGTGAAAAGTCATTTCCCAAAATCCACACCAGTGTGTGCACAGCCAGTGGACCCCAAACTGGAGCAGCCTGTGGAGCTCTTTGCAGGGGACCCGGATGCCTGGCCAGCAGCCGCAGCCGCCCCTGGGACTCCCTTCCAGCCCGCAGCCACTGCATGGCCTCCACCAGCATGCTAGGGCACAGCGTTGGGGCTTGGACTGGCTTGGGAAGAGGCGCAAGGAGGCCCCACATCCAGTGCCCCCCCCTTTCCCGCCGGCATCATCCTACTAAGAGGAGCCCAGGCGGCAGCTGCAGCGCGCCTGGGAAAGGCCCTTCCTTGGAGAGCAGCTGCCAGTCAGAGCCCAGCTGGAGCGCTGCTGGCCGGACAGAGCAAGGAGGGAGCTTCCCACGGCCACGGAGGCGGGAGGGGCAGAGGTGCGAGCCGGAGAGGTTGTTCCCGGATCATGGATCTCGGCGGGGCGGAGGTCTGTCTCTGCTCTGTCTCCGCAGAAAAGAGCTGTTCTTCCCAGGGGCGCCTGCGGAGCTCAGGCACGGAAGAGCAGCACACCTGTCCCTCCTGCCAGGTAGTCCGAGTCCAGGCGAGCTGATGCTCCTGCGTGATCCAGCCCCTCATCCTGCCTGAGGAGGAGGCGAGTGCAAAAGATGCGCCTGTACAGGCGGCAGGCGGCGGTTGCCTTCTTGGAGTCTGCAGCAGCGGCCTCCTCCCCGCCTGCTCTTCTTGGGACCTAGCCCCCCACCCCGCCCGCCTCCAGCAGCCCTACTCCTCAGTGGAGCCTCGAGGCCCCTCTCCTTTCCTGGGGGTGGGCTGCCTGCTGCAGGGGCAGGGGAGGGGGCAGGCGGGCCAGCTTGGAGCCAGAGGCGGCGGTGCCTCGAAAGTTTCCCCTCCGCAGTTTTGGGTCAAGTTGGGGGAGCCAGCCATGCCCCCCCGCATGGCATGGCTCCATCCAAACACCCTTCTGGAAAAGCCAGCAAGGGCCCCGAGCGGGGGCTATGCCTGGAAGCCCCGCCCCAGCCCTTCTTCCGCTCTTTCGGGCTGTGTTGCGTCAGGGGCGCGCATCCCGCCCTTCAGTCAGAAACGCGCAGGGCGGCTCACAAGTCGCGCCAGAGACGCCCGCTTGGGGGGGGGGGGAGCATCGCCCCGCAGCCCCAAAGAGGAGAGGAGGGAGGGGGCTCCCGGGTGGCAGAGAGAGGCAAGCTCCAGCGCCAGGGGGTGGGGGGGGGGAGAGACTGGGCTTCGATGGGGGTCAGGAGTCGGAGTCCCCCGGTGGTGGCGGGCCGCGCGCTGGAGGCCGAGCAGCGCCCGCTTCCTCGACGGGAGGCGCTCCCGCCCTCAGTGAGGCTCTCTGCGCCCGCTCAGAGGCCCTCTCGCCGCGTCTCTCCCGGCCCGAGCGGGGTGCGGCGGCGGGGGGTGTCGGGCGGGCTGACTCCGCATCCCCCGCCCGCCGGGGGCGGCTCCGGCTCGGCTGACGTCAGGCGGCCCTTTAAAGAGGAGTCGCCGCCGCGGGAGCGGGGCAGGCAGTGGCGGCGGGCACGGAGCTCGCGCGCTGGCCGGCCTGCCTGGGTCTCTGCCGGCCAGCCGCCCCGATGCGCCTCCGACGCCGCCGACGCCGCTGGGGGGCAGCCGGGGGGCAGCCGTGGCCCGCGGCCCGCCGGCGATGGAGGGATGGCGCTTAGCCGGCGGAGGAGGAGCCGCTGCCGGGCGCTGGTGCTGGGCTCGTTCCTCTCGCTCTCGGGCACCTACCTCTGCTACAGCCTGCTGCTCTTCTGCTGCTGCGGGCCCGAGCCGGCGCCCGGGCCCGCCCGCTGCCTACCCGCGCCTCCCCCAGCCGCCGCCGCGCGCAAGAAACTCCTGCAGAAGTGGCGCGCCTGCCCAGCCCCGGCGCCTCCGCCGCCCGCCCCCTCGGCCTCCAGCGGGGCCCCCCATCGAGGCGGCGGCGGCTCCAAGCGCCTCCCGCATGCCCTCATCGTGGGCGTCAAGAAGGGCGGCACCCGCGCCGTGCTGGAGTTCATCCGCGGCCACCCGTCGGTGCGCGCCCTCGGCACTGAGCCCCACTTCTTCGACAGGCACTACGAGCGGGGCCTCGAGTGGTACAGGTGAGAGCGGGGGGGGGGGCAAATCTGTACACGCGCAGAGGCTGCGCTGCCAGCAGCCCTCGGCCCGACCGCGCAGGGCAGCTTCTGCCGAGACTCCCGAGGGCCGTGCGTGGCCAGCCTTGCCTGCTCTGACAGGCAGCTGCTTCCCAAGGGCTTGCTTGGTTGGGTCTTTCCCAGCCCGGGCCCTGAGGAGAGCCCCCGAAAGGGTTGCTGAAGGTGGGGCTTTGGGCGTAGCTCCGCCGCTGAGCGAGGGACCAGATTTCTCCCCCCAGCCAGGATGGCTCTCTCATCCTGTCGGGCATGGAGGCTCCTCGCACCCTGAGACCCACGAAGAATGGCTCAGCCGGGACTCCGGACTCGCAACTGCTGCTGCCCTGGAACACGGAGGGAGGGGAAGATGCCGAGCCGAGGGGCCGGGGCGGGGGCCCCGATGAGAGGCCGTTGAGCTTCAGAGCTTAACTCGTGTGCGGGGGTGGCGGGGGGGGAGGTTCCCCCCTCCCCAGCTGCCTTTTGCCATGCCGGAGGAAACTGTCGCGCGCGCCATCTAGGAATCTCCGTGACGCTCTACTCGGCAGGCTGTGCGTGCAGCTGGCGGCGGCGGCGCCTCCTTCTTGGCCCGGTGGCCAGAGCAGAGGGGAGCATGCCCGCCCCCCCGCTCTCGCCCCGCCCCGCCCCCGCCGGGAAGCGGGTGGGAGACGCCGCGCGCGGAGCTTTGGAGACCCCCTTAAAGAGGGCGGGAGTTGGTGAAGGACCCAAACCTGCCGGCAGGGGGGGCCCAGCTGCCTCTTGGGATTCCTCGCCCTACAAACGACTGTCTGATCTTGCCGTCCGGATGGTGACGGGCTTTCTCCGTAAAGGGAAAGACAGCAAGGCTGGGAGCAGCAGCTTGGTGGGGTCCAGAAGTGTTCAGCGGGCCTCAGGCCGCTGGGCGACCGCGGGGGAGGGGTGGCCAGTCGCCTTCCCCGCGTCGGCCCTCCTCCCTTGCTGGGCTTTCCGAGCTGATTCCTTCCCGGGAAGGGCGCTTCGGGGCCGCAGGCTCGGGACAGAGCACAGGCTGCAGCCCCCTCCGGAGTGTCTCTGGGCGGCCGGGGCCCCCCTCCCTCGCCCCCCACCCGGCCAGCTAAGCAGTCGCGCTGGATTGATGCGTTCACGAGTTAACCGCCGGCCAGCGGCATCGCCCAAGCCCAACGTCTCCCCCCAACGCGCCGCCGCTCCCCCACCAGAGCCATCCTATTTCCGTCCCTCCCTGCCCCGCCTTCCTCGTCTCGGTGCTGCTTCTCCCGCCCCCGCCCCGAGTTGCCTGGGAAACCTGCTGGCTGCTCAGAGTTTTCTTTCTGCTCTTCTGGTTGCACCCCAAAACCCTTGCAAGGGTGTTGCCTGTTGCCCTCTCGGGGCGCCTTGAGCAAGAGCTGCTGCTGACAGGGGCTGGGCTGCTGCAGCCCTTCTCCGAGCAAGAAGGGGACCTTCTCTTCCCAGACCTTCTCTTCCCAGGTCTTTCAGGCAGGCCTCTCCTGTCTGCACCCTTCCAGGGCAAGGCCCTGCAGCCCCATAGTCGTGCTGGTACCACCTTGCTTCTTGCCCTCCCTTCTGGGCCACCTTCTGGGCTGGCTCTGGACAAGACCACCCCACACACCCAGTTGCTCTTACATGGACCACTGTGTGCTAAATGTGTGCTGTGTGTTGCACCCAGGTGGTGAAGTTGCCCCCCCTGCCCGCCCCCCCCCAGCACTGCTGTCTGCCAGGCGGCGGTGCCTTTTCTTGGGGGAAGGCATGATGTGTGGGCAGGTTTGTGGCCTGCTGTGAGTCCTTCTGCACAAGCACCCCGGAAGCTGCTTGGCACAACTGACCAACCGGTCTCTGTCGTGCTCCAGCCAGAGGAGAGGCTGGGGCCCGGTTCACGCCCTGGCCTGCCAAGGAGGCGAGGCCGGGAGCCGGCTGGCAACTGCCTCTGTCCTCAGCTGCTGCCGCTGCTGCTCCTCAGGGGCTCCGGCTCTCTACTGCTGCTGCTGCTGCGATCGATGCTGCCATCTCTCCCAGCCGGCAAAGCCTCCAAAGGTGCACCGATAAAACAATTAAGTGACGCTTATCAAGGTTTATGAGATGCCTTTAATCTCCCACATGTGCCAGAACAGGAGTGCGAAAGCAGAAAGCTCTGGATTGATTTTGCTCCTGTGAAACGGAGCAATTAACGCCATCGGCCAGGCGCGCCGGGAAATGTCCTGCAGCGCACGTGCATCTGATGCTTGGAAGCAGCCCCTCCCTTCTCAGTGCCAAGGGTGCCCCCCTAGTTTCTCCAGAGACAGGCATGCCTCTGGGTGGGTAAGGCCTCAATTCTGCATGTTACAGCCATTGTGTGCCTTTTGTTGGTGTCTGATTTCAACCCTCTCTATGGGCATGGAAAGCTATTTTCCTGCATTGTGGTGGGACCAGAGAGAGAGAGAGCTCTTGCAGCGACATATGCATGACCAGACCCCTGCAGCTCACTGGGCCAAGAGGCACCTTTTCACCACGTGGCGATTCTCTTTATTGAGCAGGGGGAGAGTAACTGGCCCTCTCCACCCCCAGCACAGCATCCCTCCAGTGACAGTTGCTGGTGTCTATCTTATGTTTCTTTTTAGATTGTGAGCCTTTGGGGACAGGGAGCCATCTTATTTATTTAGTATTTCTCTGTGTAAACCACCCTGAGCCATTTCTGGAAGGGCGGTATAGAAATTGAATGAATGCATGAGCACTTCAGCCCATGCCAGCAGTCTCTGGAGCTGAGCTCCCTTTCCGTGTCGCTGCTGCTCTTGAGGACACCAAACCCAGCCAAGCTGGAGGCTTGATGATGCTCCTTTCAGACTGCCCTGATCTCACCAGCTGGGTGCCTTTGGGGAGAGAGGCTCTTGAGCTTGGCACCCACTTCTCAGACTCCTCCTCCTCCTCCTCCTCCTCTCAGTCTGTGTTTCACATCCTGGAAAGGGTCTCCTCCGGGCCAAGGCTGATTCTGCTGGGAGGGGTGTGCCCAGGAGACCTGCAAGTCTGTGGGGTGGGGTGGGGGGGGCACAAGCAACTGCAGGCAGAGGAGGGTCTGCGAGGCGAGCTCACACACAGGCCCTCCTCCTCCAGCGCTCCCTCTCTCGCCCTCTGCCCCTCCTCTCCCCCAGCACAAACTCTATTTGGGGGCTTTGGGAAAGGCAGCCCTCTTCCCCACGACATCATTGGAGCCCTCCGATGCTGCCGGACTTCAGCGCCACCATCCAGAGCTGGAGCCCGACCATATCTGAGGAGGACCCAACTTGGAGTATAGGACAAAGACTTATAGACCGCTTTTCAACCCAAGTCCCCCAAGCGGTTTACAGAGATATAAATCAATCAGTAAAATGGCTCCCTGTCCCCGAAGGATTCCCAGTCTAAAAAAGGAACACAAAACAGACCCCAGCAACAGCCACTGGAGGGGTGCTGTGCCGGGGACGGAGAGGGCCAGTTGCTCTCCCCCTGCTCAAGAAAGAGAATTGCCACTTTGTAGAGGTGCCTCTTGGCTCAGTGAGCAGGAGAAGCCCTGTGCGAAAGGATTCCAGTCAGATCTCAGGTATCCCCTTCTTGCTGTGCATATATATAAATCAGCATCCACCTCTGCTTCTTCTGCGGGCGGCGGGGGGAGAAATATGTGGGATGGGAACATGTTAAGTTGCACGTTGAAATGTTTCTGCAAATGCAGATTTGCAGAGCTACACCTGTTTTCGATTCGGACATCCCGTTCTGACATATCCTCAGGAAGGGCTCGTTTCGCTTCCGCAGCGACACACGACACCCACACCAACTCACCAAGTGGCACAGGCTCCCCGGACACCTGCATGCGGGGCGGGCCGGGTCCTTGCATGGCACAGGAGGGGCTGGCTGGCAGCATGCAACTAGGCCAGCCCTCCTCCTCGGCCTCCTCCGCTGTCTCGCCTTGGCGTCAGCTGTAATTAAGCCTGGGCTGCTTCTCCATGCTCTGGGGAGCCGCCCTGCTCCCCAAGGCGGATGGCGGGATGACACGACCCCCCTTGGCCCAGCTGAGCTCAGGGTTCCTCGCCTGCCTCTGCCTGCATCTCTCTCTCTCTGCCGCTTCCCTCCCCCCCCCCCGCTTTGGCCAGCTCAGACTCAGCACCCTTTGCGGTTCGGGAGCTGCAAGGGCCACCAGCCTGCCGCTGCCATACATCAAGGCGGCGCTTTTGTGTTTGTCATCATTGATCAGGCCCTGTAATTTTTTGTCTCCTAAATAGACGGGGCTGCAATTCCTCACGGAATGGAACTCTATTAGGCCCATTAATGGCCCTGCTGTTTCATGAATCCCCACCAACAGGGAACCGTTTACCAAGCTGTCCTGGGCTGATGGATGACCCCGCGCCCGTTGGTGAAGGGGAGCCGGGAGGGGCAGGGCCTCCCCAGCCCTGAATTAGCATCTTGCTGGCAATGGCAGAGACAAGGACGCAGCAGCAGCAGCAGCAGCAGCAGCAGTGGGATGGAGGAGAGCCCAGCAAAGCGCCCAGGAGGCCCCAGTCCTGCCAGAAACAGCCTCGCTGGGGGGCTTCCAAGCACGCTGTGGGCGGGGGGGGGCATGGGAAAAGAAGCCTCCTCCGCTGGCTGGAGCCCCCACCCCACCCCCGGCCAGAGCCAAGAGGAGCAGCAGCAGCAGCGGCGGCCACCAGCGATGGGAGGACTCCTGAGAAGGAGCTGGGGCGGGCTGCAGGGTCGCTCAGTTGCCTCGCTGCTCACATCCAGGGTTGGCCGCCCATCCACTGGGCAGTCACCTGGGACACCCGTTCTGGGGGCAGGTTGTGTGTGTGTGTGTGTGTGCGCGTGCCAGGAAATAGCTCTCTTGGTTATTCGCTCTCCTCCTGAAGAACGTCACAGGCAATCCTGCTCCCCGCTCCCCAAAGAACCGGCACATTCTGCCCTCCAGAATCCACCGCCTTCTGGGCTCCTTGCCACCTCGGCCCCCAATAAACAGCTCCTCCCTCCCTTGAAGAGGAATGGCCGGCCGCAGCATGCATTTCCGAAATGCAATGGTCTCAGGCTGGATTTCCAGCTTCGCAGCCGCGTCTCTGCATCTCTGAAGGGTTAGCGCTTGGCCCCCACAGTCTATGGGAGACGCTCCCCCACTGCATCCTCCAACCAGTGTGGGCTAGTCAGTTGTGGGTCATCTGCACAGGCGGGCCATTTGACCTCGGGAATGAGCAGCCTGCGCACCTCCAGTGAAAGCTGAGGGGTCTGCGCTTCTTGGCTTGGGGCTGGGGGGTTGTGTGTGTCTGTGTGCGGACACCAAACTTCACCCAGCCTTGCTCACGCCCGCCTCTCTCTTTGCTCGCAGGCGCCTGATGCCCCGGACCCTGGAGAGCCAGATCACCATGGAGAAGACGCCCAGCTACTTTGTCACGCGGGAAGCCCCACAGCGGATCTTCAACATGTCGCGGGAGACCAAGCTGATCGTGGTGGTGAGGAACCCGGTCACCAGGGCCATCTCCGACTACACCCAGACCCTCTCCAAGAAGCCCGACATCCCCACCTTCGAGGGCCTGGCCTTCTGCAACCGCAGCCTGGGCCGGGTGGACACCTCGTGGAATGCCGTCCGCATCGGCCTGTACGTGGTGCACCTGCAGAACTGGCTCCAGTACTTCCCCCTCTCGCAGATCCACTTTGTCAGTGGGGAGCGGCTCATCACGGACCCCGCCGGGGAGATGGGCAAGATCCAGGACTTCCTGGGCATCCGGCGGGTCATCACCGAGAAGCACTTCTACTTCAACAAGACCAAAGGCTTCCCTTGCCTGAAGAGGGCGGAGGGGGGCGCCTTGCCCCGCTGCTTGGGGAAGTCCAAAGGGAGGACTCATGTCCAGATTGACCCGGAAGTGATTGAGCAGCTGCAGGATTTCTATCGGCCCTACAACATCCAGTTCTACGAAACGGTCGGGCAGGATTTCCACTGGGAGTGAAAGGGGCCTTCAGCAGGGCCCTGCACGCCTGCCCTGGTGGTGGTGGTGGTGGGGCCCTCAGGCTCCCTTTTGGCCCACTGGGAGGAACGCACAGCCGGGGGGGTGGGCAGGCAAGGGGGCTTCCAGAGCCTGTGGGTGCCTCACCACCCAGCGCCAGCCCCAGTCCGACCTTTGGCCAGCACCTTGGACTGGGCCTTGCCGGGTGGTGCAATCAGGGAATGCGGAGATGCCCACGGATGGATTCTATTTTTCGTAAGGATGATATATTATTATATGAATAGAGTCTATAATGATTGCTGCTTAGGCACCAGCTGGCCTGCGGCCCGTCCCGGGTGCCCAGCTGAATGCCGCCCAGAGCAGGTTCTCGAAACGCCCTGGAAGCCAGCCTGGCGGAGGGGTGCAGCCGGGGTCTCCCTCGTGCCGGCAGAGGCCCCACTTCAATGCCCAGGGAGGCTGGCCTGCTGGAGCCGGAGTCTTCCTTCTCTTTCTCCTTTGCTGAGAGCCCTGTCGCCATGGAGACACCAGGGCCTCCGCTTTGGGGGGGGGGTGAGGATGAGGATGAGGATGAGGATGAGGATGATGTCTCCGAAAGCACTCGGTCCTGTGAGACATGCCTGTCCGGCGAAGAAAGCACACGCGTTGTCTGCTATTACGGGTACTTCCGAAACGGCCCTGCTCCGCGTGGAGGATGCGACTCTCCCTGCCCAGCCCTCCCCTGTATCCACACCCGCCACCTTCCTCCAGTGAAATAAAAGCAAGTCCCAACAAGCCCTCCTGGAGATCTTTCTTTCCCTCCGTGTGGGGGAAAGGTGGAGAAGTGGGGGGCAAAGGTGGAGAAGCCGCTGGGCTCCAGGTGGTCGGAGGGGGGTCTCCGGAGGCCCTTTCGCCCATCCCCACACAGGGACAAGGGCCCTAAAGGAGGGGGGGCTACTCTAGGGCAGCACGGTCTTCTCCCTACCAGGCGCAGCGAGCATGAGAGGCAGGAGAGCAGCCCCTGCTGAGGAGGAAGGCAGTGGGCCACGGTGGTGGGCCGGTCCCCTTGGCTTGCTCCGCCTTGACGTGGAGGCAGCCACGGTGGGGGAGTGGACTCAGCCGGGGGGGGGGCTCCTGGAGCCAGCCTGTGAGGAGATCCTTCAGGCCTGCCTGGGACCACCCTGACAGTTCTCCCCCCCCCAGCTTCTTCCCAGAGTGGCAGCTCCATCCCCTAAGAAGGGGAATGAATCTCTTGCAGGGCTGCTCACACCTCTAGTCTCACCTTCATATGCAACCAGGGCAGACCCTGCTTAGCTAAGGGGGCGTCAAGCCAAGAGGCCGATCTGGTGGGTGCCCCCAGTTCTGGGGACCCCAAGGGCTGCAGCCTATATGGTGGGGTCAGCCTAGCCAAGCAGGAGGGGGGCGGGAGCTAAGCGCCTGCATGGTGAGGGGGGCAGCCAGCCGAGCCGGGTCCAGAGAGGCCCCAGCTGAACGTGGTCCAGAGCTAACCTGGATGGAGACCTTTGCCCTGGGAGGGGTGGAGCTGGGCCCTGCCGGGAGGGTGGTGGTGGTGGCAGCTTCCACTCCCACATTCCTGCCCCACTGCTGGCGAGAGGGTCTCAGCCATGGGCTGGCATCGGCCTGCCCATCAACCCTCAGGCAACCCGTTGCCATCCGCTGTGTGGGCAGCTGGGAGGTCCTAACCCTAACCCACAGCAGCAGCAGCAGCCAGAGGGTCCGGTGTGGCCAGCAGCTCATGCATTCAAACGGCCCATGGCTGGGACTGCCCCCCTCCACCATACGGGGCCAGTTGGCACCTCACCCCACCCTCCAGGAGTCCTGCCTGGCCTCAGGGGCCCCTCCCTTGAGGGCTGGGACAGGCTTGCTGTGAGCACACACACACACACACACACACACACACACACAGAGCCCTGCATGCTGGGGGTCGGGCAGGGCCGTTCAGGAGAGCAGGGAGCAGCACCACGATTCTCCTCTGAGGCCCCCAGGCAGCCACGGGCCCAGTCCTCTGAGGCCCCCAGGCAGCCACGGGCCTCCTCTGGGCCCGGCTGGGGCTCCCAGCTGGGCCACCTCCCCCTGAGTAGCCATTAAGCCCCCTGGGGGCAGGCGAGCATCCAGACCCTGCCCACCGAATCTCGGCAGGGGGTGCTCAGAGTGGCCGGTGGCCTCCAGCCCCCCAGCCGCACAGGAGCCGTTGCCAGGAAGCCCCAGTGCAGAGAGGCCTTGGCTGGGAGATCCAGGAAGCAGGTGTGGGGGGGGCTGGTTTTCTGTCCAAAGGCCACCGGTGGGAAAGGAAAAGCCCAGCAGAGAGAAGGATGGTGGGAGGAGGGAGGAGGATGGAGGCGCTGGCGGCAGGATCGGCCCTCTCCCCAGGGGCCGTGGGACTACTGACGGGTGGGAGGAGGACCCGCAGCCTCATCCCAAAGGGGTGCGACATCCCCGGGATACCCACATCCATGCAGGGCTGTTGTCCTTCAGAGGAAGGAGCCCTGGAGGGAGAGCAAGGAGGCAGGGGTGGCACTTGCTTGCGTTCGAGGCAAACAAGGAGGCGGCCAAGAGGTACAGCAGCTTCTCCTCCAGGGCAGCAGGCCGCCCAGCATGCCCCGCCCGCCCCCACAAGAGGCGCCCTCCTGCAGGCCGTGAGAGCCCTTTCTCCATTGCTGGGGAGGGGGTCCCGCTTCCCCCGGCTGGCGGGGGCTCTCCTTCGAAGCCAGACCCTAAGCCAGCACAGGAGAAAGGCACGCGCTCCGTGCTTCTCTCGGCCCTTCATCGGGCAGCTGGCCAAACCAGCCCTCCTTTCTGGGATTCCCAGGGCTGCCTGGTCATGGACAACGCTAATCGGCATATGAAGAAGCACCACCATTTCTCCTGGCAGGGAAGAGCTGCAAGTATGTGCGGATCCATCCAAGAAGGTGAGGAGCCACAGAGCAGGAGGAAGCCTCCCATGGTGGTGGCCTTCTCTGCCGTGGCCCTGGTGGCCTCCAAAGGGAACTGGGGGCAGGGGGGGCTCCTGCTCGGACTTGGGCTTCAACAGGACCCTGGCCTTGTGCATGAGACGGGCTCGGAGACGAGATGCTTCCCAAGGCCACCGAAAGGGGGTGGCAAGGCCAGGCCAGGCACGGCTGGGGCAGCCACACTGCAGCCCAGCTTGGCGACGCTTCCACTCTGACAGCAGCAGGTCTGGCCAGTCCAGAGACCTTCCCCGGCCCCTGCCCCACACTCCCTGCTGCCCTTGAAAGGGGATCTGGGACAGACAGAGAGGCCAAGGCAGCAGCTGAGCAGGCCAGGCCAGGCCAGGGCCTGGCATCAGGGCACCGAGTTCCTGCCTCAAGCCTTGTTGGACTCCTCCCTGGGGCCAGCCCTGCTGCTCTTTGGGGCTGCAGAGCTCGGAGGGGGCAAATCTGCAGACTCCGGAGGCAGCGGAAAACCTCCAGGCTCTGCAGCCCCTTGAGCCAGAGCCCCCCCCCCCCCCCGTGGGGGGCCACACGTCTAGGGCCAGGCTGCTCAACATAGACTCATCTCATCATCGTGAACGCAAATTAATACCATCTTTGTTTCACACCAGCCAAACCAGAGTCGATGAGTATGAGATCCCTATAGGATTTTGCTGAAGCATTAAATTATCCTGTTGTTGCCTATTGTTTTTCTCAAATTAGCTATTGATTTATACAGGGAACCTCAATTATTCTCTCAGGCACTTAGGAATTCAGCTAAGTAGCATCTCATTTTTTAAAAACAAAGGGAAGGGCCTGACATGCCATTAGCAAGTTGGGAGCCCCCCCCACCCTTGGTGTCCCAGCTCAGCAGCGCCGGATCTCTCAAGGCAGGACCAAGGGGAGAGAGATGCTCCAAAGACTTCAGGAACACTGCGGGAGCTGCTTACGGACCTTCCCCGTCTGGAGAAAACCACCCCGGTCTGGATAGATGAGCATACCCCAAAAGCTGTCTATTTGGACATGCATCTATGAGCAGACGGAGCTGCCTTCCATTTTGTTTTGTTTTAAAATTGGGGGGCAACCCCAGAAAAGGCCCTGTCCTGGTGCTGCCCCGCCACGGGCCCTGGAAGACATTGTGGCAGCTGAGGTGGTTCAGCCCTGACCTGGATGGACCAACTTGGTCTAAAGCGCCTTCCTCTCTTGCTAGATGCAGAGATGCAGACCTTCTCTCTTGGGGAGCTGACCTCCCCGGCCCCTTCTGTTTGGGATCTCCAAGTGGGTGGGCCCCTGGGCCCTCCCGCTCTGCGCCTTTTGCCTCCAGCCAGAGTTTGGCCAGCAGAGAACTCTCTCTCTCTCTCATTGGCTGAGTGATGGTGCCTTCATTGTGATGGGGCTGGCGGCTGCTCTGTTGTTTTGGGACCTAGCCAGGGCTGCTCAATCCGAGCGAGGTGGCGGTGGCGGGGGGGCCGGGGGGGTGGAGAGACTTGGCTGCAATCTCCTCTAAAGACCTGATGGAAATGCCCACCGACAGGATGACAAGGTAGGCCTTTCAGGGCCGTGATGAATGGGCACATCAAGTGGAAAGTGCTGAATCCAGATTGCCCAGCGAGGAGGAGGAGGAGAGATTAAGCGGCCTTAATAGGAAGTCAGGACTGGTGCGCAGGAGGGGCAGAGAAAGCGCCCTCAGCTCCAGGGCTCCTTGCTGTGCAAAAGGCCCCGGCAGCAGCAGCAGCAGCACCTCCCTCTGCCTGCTGGGCTCAGGAAGGAGGAGGCCTCTGTCTCTGGGCCCTGCAGCCTGCCTGGCACCCAGCAGCAGCAGCAGCCTTCGAGCAGCGAGGCTCCTGAGCGAGGGGAGGGCACCTTCTTGTCCCTTGCTCTAAGAGCTCCTAGGAGTGCCAGGTCTTGGGAAGGAGGTCTTTGCTGGCCTTCATGGTCCTTCTTTAAACCCTTCTGGGAACGTGCGCAGTCATAAGCCAAGGGTTGGTTGGGGGAGAGAGTGGCGGGAGGTGGGTGGAGGCTCAGTGCAGGACCCGAGGAGGAGGAGGAGGAGGAGGGCCATGCGCGCTCCCTCAGCCCTGGAGGAAACCAGCAGCGCTGCCCTTCAGTCCTGTGGGGAGAGCCCCCTGCTGGGCACGCAGAGGGCCCCGAATCCCAGGTAGTAGGGCTGGCCAATGGAACCCGGCGGGAGAGCCTGCTGCCGGCCAGAAGAGGCCATGCTGAGCGAGCGGGACCAACAGCCGGACTTGGCACAGAACAGAGGGTAGTCCTGAGACTTGGGACCACCACAGGCCCAGAGTGGTGGTGACTGGCCAGGAGCTGCACTCGAAGGCCCGCCCCAGTCCACAGCCCTCTTTCTTCCCCTCCCACCCCCCCACCCCCCGGATGCCAGTTGTGGTGGCCGGGAAGAGGCCGAGTGAGGGCGCTGCTCTCTCGGGGGATGCCGCCACTGCCCGGCTGGCAAGGGGCCCCTCCTCTTGCAGTGCCAGGAGCCTAATTGCTGGAGAGGCGTTTGGGTGCAGCAGACTGGGGTGCTTGGAGAGCCCTCTTCACAGAGCCCAGAGGGCCCCGGCTTGGCTGGCCTCTGCAGTCGGCTCCCCGATGGTGCTCCCGGTCCTGCTTGACGTCTCCGGAGAGCTTGGGGGCTCTTGGGAACGCTGGGCTGAGCTGCTCTTCAGCCTGCCCCCCCCCCCCCGCCACCAGTGCAGGGGGCTCGAGGCATGGAAGGGCCCACCAGCATGGGCAGCACTCCCGCCTGAGGAGCCTGGCCCTTCAGCAGCAGATGCCCAGCAAGCAATGCAACCCCAGCCCTGGCGCCTTTGGCTGCGACCCAGCCGGAGACATTGGCCATGGCGACAGGGGGCGAGGGGGGGGAAGCAAAGTTGCCCTTCTGGCCTTCCTGGGAGGGAGACCAGCACCTGGGCCAGGGAAAGGCCCTGCTGTTGCGCTGGCCAGGGGGAGGGTCCATGGGGGGGGGACGCCCACACCCTGCCCCAGGCTCTGGAGGGAGAGGGAGTCACTGGGGCTGTGCATAATGGCCAAGTGGCTGGGTGGCTTCAGCTGTGTTTGTAGCTCTTCAGGATTCTGTTTGCAATTAGCTGAATACTCATGGCTGCCTGGGGACCAATCATCGACAGGTAATGAGCCTGTGTGTGGTGCAGATGGCATAATAAACAGTCAAGGAGACCAGGGAGAGGGCACGGACTCCGCTGGCAGCAAGGGCATTGCCCGGAGCAGAAGGAGCGGGAGCGAGGGGGCTGCCAAAGGAGGTGCCAGCGGCTCTGCTTCCGGGAGCTCTGTTTGCTCCTCTTGGATGGGATGGGAGCAAACGGAGCTGCAGGAAGCAAAGCCAGCGCCCTTCCTTTGGCAGCGCCCCCCCCCGGCTCCTAGGAGGAGCCACGGCTGAACCAAAGCGCAGGGAGCGGGACAGGGGAGCAGATGTCTGCCACCGCCGCAGCTGTCTTTCCTTGGCCCTGCAGTGCGTCCTCCCCGAGTTGCTCCTTGGCGGCCTCCTGGACATCATGGCAGCCGACGGCCCAGACATGTGCAAAGCTGCCCCACGTCCTGCAAAACAAAGACCTCTCCACCCCAGGAAGCCCGGGTTGCTCGGAGGGGCTGCAGATCTCCTTCCAGTCGCAGTTCAGCACCTGGTCCTGGTGCAATCCAGCCACGAAGCACTCCTTCCTCAGACAAAGATAACATGCTGTGCTCAAGAGCGCCTGAAGCCCTCGTGGCGGCCTCTGCAGTGAGCCTCTCTGCCCCGCCCAGCTCTAGAAGTGCTCTGCCTTCTCTGGAGGCTCATTTCCTGCAGGGCTCCGCACACCACACTCCACCGGCCACGTTCCTGGCTCTTCCTGCCTTTGGCTGCAGGATGCAAGAAATATTTGCGTGCATGCAACACGCCCGGGGAAAATACATTGCTAATCAGACAGAAAATGCCACTTGACAGGTGCACTGAGACGTGTGCAGCGCCGCGCCACTAATGCAGGCACGGAGGGCCCTTCAAGGGAGCTCCAGCCCTGGAGGGGGGCTCCCCAGTGGAGGCCCGGAGCCCTGTGCGCCACGGAGGCCATGAGCAGCTGCAGCGGAGGAGGAGGAGGAGGAGTGCATTAGCAGTCAGGCCTCCCTGACTGGCCGCCGATGGCTGCCACAGCAGCGTTAATTTGCACGCAGGCGGCTGGGCTGGGCTGGGGCTGGCTCTGTCAGTCGTGGGGCTCTGGGCATGCTGAAAGGCAGGAAGCTGGGCCCAGATGGGGCAGGGTGGGGGGGGGCTTCTGTGAGGGCAAGGAGGAGGCCCATGGGAGCAGCCTTCCAGCCACGGGGCCACAAGTGCTCAGGAGCATGGGAGCCCCTGGCTGTCTTTGGGAAGCACACACACACACACACATACTTAAATGTTACATTTATGAGTGGCCCAAGGAAGAGACTCACTTTGTTTACTTACTCATTCATTCATTCATTCATTCACTTATTTGATTGATTTAATTAACTAATTACATCTAGAGTCCACTCTTCCTCCGAGGAGCTCACAACAACCCTGTGAGGAAGGTTAGGCTGAGAGATACATGACTGGCCCCGAGTCACCCAGTGAGTTTCAAGGCTGAATGGGGATTCGAACCCGGGTCTTCTCGGTCCCAGTCCAACACTCTGACATGCGCACCCCATTTGGGAAGGAGGCGCAGCAGGAGGGCATTATGAACAGGGGGCCCCAAGGCAGCTGCCGCCGGTGCCCCCCTTAGCCCAGCCCCCCTGTGCGCCACAAGGCTCTAACGTGCCCCCAGGAGCGAGCGCAGCCCCGGCGGCCAAGCCCCACGCGAGGGAGGCGCAGAGGCGGTGCTGAAGAACAGCGGCGCCTCCGCCTAACGCTTCGGCTTCGGCTTCAGCACCAAGGGCAGCGCTCCGGCTCCGGCCGCCTCCCGGGGCCAGAGAGAGAGAGAGAGCTGCCGGCAGGCCGCTCCTCCGGGCCCGCCGGGCTTGGCCCAGCCAGCCGGCCTCTCCCGTCCAGAGCGGGGGCAGGAGGGCGGGCCAGAGGGGGCCAGTTCCCTCGACGGGGCCCGCCTTGCGGGCTGGGGATGCGGGGCTGCCGTCCAACAGCACACGGGGGGGGGGGCGCGTTTGAGGACCCCCGCGCGCGCCTTCGGAGGACACTGCAGTGCTTCGGGCCAGGTAGACGTCGGTGGGGTTTCTTCCTGCGAGAAGTCGCCGGGTGTGGCGGCGGGTGGAGGCCTCTGTGCGGAGAAAGGAGGCGGCCGGAGGCGCTTCTCCAGCTCGGGGGCGGCGCAAGAGGCACCGCGCACCTGGCCAGAACAGCGCTCCACACTCAGCCGGGGACAAGAGAGGTGCCTGCCTGTCCTCCCGCGAGGGGCGGAGCGGCTCCCCGCTGGCTTTGAAGGCGGCCCCTCCCCGAGGAAAGGCCTTCCGGGTCGCCGGAGAGGAGGCGGCCAGGAACAGCGATTTTTACACAGGCATTAAAAATAATTGACGCTGCCCAAGTCCTCGTTAGTGAGAAATGTTGGAAGCGGCTAATGGCTGACACAGGGCCGTGATCTATAATTCATGGCTGTTGAGCTTTCAAGAGTTCCTGCCGGTTTTGCGAGGTTTTGTGTCTAGTTTCTAAATGGGTTTTTAAGGCGGGGAGGGGCCCCTCCTTTCTCTTCTGGCCTGCAGGGATCTCGAAGCAGTTGTGAAGCAGCCCTGGAGATGGAGCTGCCCATCAGGAGACCTTCTCTGGCCCAGGCTTCCGTGAGGCTGTTGGGCCATGTCAGCAAGGACTGCACAGTGGGTGGGGGCACAGGGGGTGTCTTTTGTCCAGGAGGAGCAGACCCAGCGGAATCTGCCCCTTTGGGCCAGGAGGGGTGCAGCAGGACTAAAAGGTCAGATTCTTCCAGATGTTTGCATTAGGCAAGACTCCAGTTCCAATTACGGAGTGGATTTCTTCCCTTCTGTTTATTTCTGGCTATGCTGACAATGCATAGTACTGAAAGAATTTGGATTTCTCAGGGTATGATTAAAGGGAGGCTGCCGAGAAGCGAAATGGACTGACGCAGGAAAGGCTTCGCTCTCCTGACTGGTGGAATTGCACATGGGCATTGCTCGGACATGGCGGGGAAGCCAAGCCATCCAAGACACCTGCCAGCAACAAAGCTCCTTCCTGCTAACTGGGCAAAGAGACACCTTTTTAACATGGTAATTCTCTTTATTTAGCAGGGACCCTCTCCACCCCCAGCACAGCATCCCTCCAGTGACTGTTGCTGGCGTCTGTCTTATGTTTCTTTTTAGATTGTGAGCCCTTCGGGGACAGGGAGCCATCTTTTTTGTTTGCTTGTTGTTTCTCTATGTAAACTGCTTGGAAACATTTGCTGCCTGCAGAATGGCCATTCATCAGGTAGAGCTGTTCAGAAGGTAGGTGGGCTTCCTCAATGCTGGGGGGAGTACAATGAAGCAACGTGCCCAGTTCTCCATTACCAGCAGGTTGTACTCAGAGCTCCCTTGGCCGGCCTTCCATCATCCCCTTTCTGGCTGCAGGCTGGGCTTCGAGTGCATCATTGTCCTGTAAACCACCCAGAGAACTTGTGCATTTGGAGCGGTATATAAATGAATGAATGGATGGATGAATGAATAATAAATCATGCCAAAGGGGGAACGAGTGGATTCCAAACCGATGGCCCATTGGAGGCAGAGCCATCCCATCTTCGGGGGGGGGGTGTTTCAGGGGAGAGGGGAACAGCTCTGCTCACTTGGGAGGAGGAGACAAGGCAGCCGCCATCTTTTATTTGGGCCATTTTAATGGAGTTCTTTGAAGGTGAAACACACAAATGTGATGTTGCTTTCCAGTGAGTCATGCAGGCTCCCTGCAGCATCTGTCATGGGAGGGGGGCAGGGGGGGCAGGATTCTCAGAAGCCACCATGGGATGGGGGCTCATCCCATCATTCATTCAGATTCTCCCTTCCTCAGTTGCTGATAGTGGACCCACATCTGGGTATTTTTGTCTCCCTCTTTTTACTCATTTCATTGGGCAGGAGACGGTATGCCTGCATCCCATTATGCTGCTCTCAGCAAAGCCTCAAATGGGCCTCGCTGCATGGTAATACTGCCTCTGTTTTGAAACTTGTCGAGTTTAGGGTGGCATGCAAAATAATGAAACCAATCAACCAGAGAGAAGCATACAAAGGACA
This sequence comes from Hemicordylus capensis, assembly GCF_027244095.1. Classification (NCBI taxonomy): domain Eukaryota; kingdom Metazoa; phylum Chordata; class Lepidosauria; order Squamata; family Cordylidae; genus Hemicordylus; species Hemicordylus capensis. Next base: position 366,124 of record NC_069669.1, read on the forward strand.
CTCGTCTAAATACGTGTGGTCACGTGCAGGATGCAGTCTTCTGCTTAGGAGGACTGGGTGGCAGTTGGGGGGCAGGTTCATGCGCAGAGTGCCCGGGCTGAACAGCCAGCGCTTGCCTCCTGGGTCCGCGTCTTCCATGGGTGTGTCTTTTGAATCAGCCAAGCTGATTTGGGGGGTCAGCATCAGCAACCCATGAATGTGCTGTCTCATCTGGAGCCAAGGTGACTAGGAAGGGAACATCGGCCCAGGGCCGGCCGCTGGCTGACTCCATAGCAGCAGGCCAGAGGGTGGGGTGGCTGCACTGATTGCCCATCAACAGCCTCCCCCACGAACTGAACGGCAGTGAAAGCGGATGCCTTTGAAATGGTCTCTCCAGTCTTATTACTCGGCAGCTTCTCTCTCCCTCCGTTGCCCGAAGAGGAGAGTATCAGGTTCCTTATTATTACATTTTCAGTGGTCAACCTTTCCCCCCTTTTAGCTGGAAACAACAATTGCCTTCATTTGAAGCACAGTCCGGAAGAGCGAGGTGGAAGTGGGCCAGCCAGCCAGCGTGGGCTTCCCACGCCCAGACTGCCCCAGGCCGCGTAGCAGCCCCTGCCAGCCTGCTTTTCACTCCCAAAGCCACTGAGCAGGAGGGGAGGGCTGGTGGGAGCTATCCCAAATGCCACCGCCACCACACCCCTGGGGGAAGAGGACAGAGAGCTCGGGCAAGATTCCTGGGCGCTGCTCCGGATCCTCCCAAAGTGAAGCAGGCTGGATCCGGCCCAAGTGGCCAGACGTGGAAACTGCCCTCTCACTCCAGCTTGGTCTCCTCAGAAGCTCTAATGCACTCCCCAAATTGTTCCAGACCCAAAATCCATGTGGGGCTGATGGAGGGAGTTGCAGCAGACAGGCAGGGCGGTGGAGGCACCGTAGGGAGCGTTTCACCTGCAAAATCCGTTTGAGGAGGTCAGTGGTGGGAAGAGGGGGGCGGGGCGCGCGGGGAGTTCCTTCTCCAAGGCCAAGGATGAGGAGAGGAGGCCGTCTTCCCACATTGGAGGACGCATCTCAAGAGCAGCTGTGGGCAGCCCCGTCTGATTCCCCACCTCCATGCCCGGAAGAGCACCCTCCTCGAGAGACACACGGGCATTTCTCTCCAGGCCAAAGTCTCCTTTCTTGCACAAAGTGCTTGAACACATGATTGCCTCAGGCAACACTGACAAATAAGGGAGCCGAGGGGCTGCCCCCCCCAGCAAGGCTTGAAGCGCCCCACATGAGACGCCCCCGCTGGGAGGCTGCCCCCTACCAGACCGTTGCCTCCTATGCAGGGCTTTGGTTTTGCTCAAGTTGCTCTCAAGCATGCCGCTCTCCGCCCCATGCCAAGCTTGACCATTCCAAAAGACATCTACACCTTAGGAAGGAGGGAGGGCCCTGCAAATCACACACACACACCCAGAGCCCACACCTCACAGTGGCAAGATCGGTGCACTTGGGCTCCTGCATGCCCAGCGGCTCACCACGGCCGCCTCGCCTCTTCTCCAGCAGGGCTGAGTCACTTCGTAGGCATCTGCGCAGTTCCTCCAACCCCACAGTCAGGAAGCACTAGGCCGGGCGTCATCTGTGTTTGATACTCGCACAAATGTAAATCAGCCGCCCCAATCAGAAATGCTAATGCAAGGAAATCATGGAAGCTTCATTGGTGCAGGATCCACAGATACAATTTCCAGCCTTGTTGATGGTTTGAGTCACAATCTACTTAGCCCTCCCTGTTATAATTAGTTTCTTGGAAGTACATTGTGTCTCCTCCACGCACACACGCACACCCCCATTTTCTCCTAGGGTGGCTTCTCCAAGGTTCCAGGCAGGCAGGCGTCTCTCTCCCAGCCGTGCCCCGAAATGCTGGCAGGGCAGAGGCTGAGCCTGGGACTGCCTTCGGCATGCCAAACAGGGCCTCAGCCACGGAGCTGCAACCAGCCCCGAAGGCAGCATCCAGGCAGGGGTCTCCTCCCAGCCAGGAGTGCTGCTTCGCTTCAGCAAGGGGGCTGCGGCATCGGGTGCCCGGAGACCCTGCTCTGGGACCCTCCACCCCCACCCCCGGCTCTCTTCGGAGACGTTCCAGCCCAGGAGCTGGGCTCACTTCAAGCCGAGAGAGAGAGGCGCATCGGATTACACCGGCCCGGGCCATTAAAAAGCCAGAGCATTAAGAGCATCAGATATAGCTGCTCATCCTCCTGCGAAAGAAGCCACATGTGTCCGGGAGGTCTGCCCAGGAAGCTGTGCAGGTTCTCTCCGCTGGATTTAGCCATGACAACAAAAAGCTGCTTATAGCACACACAAAAATTACCCGTTAATGGGTTGTGATGAGATCGATAGGGAGCCCAGCCCAGAGCTGCCAAACACGGGCAGGGGCTGCTAGGCAGCGGGAGCCCCCTGCAGCCGCGCAGCCGCCCCCTTCCTCAGCTCCTGGGGGAGAGAACTGGCCATTCCTGCCCCCCGCTTAGCCAGTGGGGGCTCCTACAGCCCTCCCCACAAGTGCTCCTGTCCTAAGTGAGCCCCCTCCCCCTCCCCCCTCCATTAGCCCTGAACCAAGCCTCTTGGCACCATGGGCCATGTTGCCCCCTTGATCGGGACAATGGAGCAGGACTGGGGCAGGGACAGGGAGTGTGATGGCCCAGGCCACTCACACTGGACCAGAACTCATCGCCCAGCGGGCCTGTGTGTCTTTGCCAGCAGTTCCATTGAGAGATTCCCTGATGCAAAGAATCACTGAACTCTTTGCAGCAGGAGTTCAAGGGAGTGAAATGATTAACTCCTAGGAGACAAGCTGGAAGCTAATCCTTTACTTCCTCAGACAGAATGCTTACCATGTTGGTGTCACCTATATTGTTTTGTTTTAGTCAAATGCATTGATTAACTAGCCTCAACCATGTACCCTTTTGCTGTTACTTTGAACATTTTCTTAAATAATTACACACTAGGTAGATGTACACAAGAAGTCATTTGATTGCTGTCTCACACATATAGCTTAGCTTCTTCCTTCTGAAACAAACCCTTTTGACTTTTCAACACTCTTTGGAGCAAGAGGCACTAAGAGCCTGTCTCTTAGGCAAAGACAGACCAACAACTTAAGAAATGCAGATGTTTGGAGAACAAACAGAGGAACAAATTGCTTCCTGACAACTAGAAGACAGTATGCAGAGGATGCCATTCTGAACTGAAGTCTAACAAAGAAACAGTTTTGTCATGAGAGGGAAGTTTTATGATAAGAGCGACTGACACTTTGGAGATCCAGGACGGAAATCGCTATCTTGAAAGCACTCCCAGTGCAGATCTATAGGATCCAGCGGCTATTAAAAGGGGTCTCTGGACATGGCAAATCAGCAAACTTTGCCTCACCAGCAGATCTTTGCTCAAGAGCGATCCCCAGAGTTAGCTGCTGAAGGCGCAGGACTAAGAGAAGGAATGGGACATGGACAAGGGACTGTCTGTGACTTCTGCGGTGCAGTGAGAAGTCAAGACTACCCAGCCATGGTGCTCTCTCTCTCTCTGCCCTGCTCTGAGCATCTGCCACCAGCCTGCTTGACTGCTTGAAGCCTGCATCGTCCCCAAGCCTAGCAACGAACAAGTCCTTGGAAGCCGCCTTCTCCGTGAACCTGGTGAGATGCCGATTCAATGCACAGCTCGGCCTGCTCCCCACGTCCCTCCTCCCTGCTCATCACTGCCATCCCTTTCCTAAGCCCCCCCTTCCTTGATGACCTGTTTGAATTGTATCTTGATGAGCCACTTTCTATAATAAAGCCCACTGAATTTCCTGAGTGTGTCTTTCTCTGTTTCCATTTGCATGCCCCGATCCTACATGGCCACCATCTCCAAGAACCAATTCAGTTGATGAATGATGTGACTTTGCCTTTCTCTCTCTGAGCATATACAGAGTGCGAAACCAGGTGTAGTTCACAACAGGAGCGGGGAAGAGTTAACCCCCCCTCCCCTCGCCACAGTCCCACTTCATGGGGGGTGGGGGTGGAGGGGAGGGTTATTGTTCCAGCCGCTGCTGTTCCCATGAAAAAAGCAGCAGTGGAAGCCCTGTCTCTTGTGGTCTGAGCAGAGGATGATGGAAGTTGTAGTCCAACAACATTGGGGCCCCCAAGCCCAACGTTGGACGCCCTGCTGCCCTAGGGAATGGCTGCCATTCTCTCATGCTGGGATTGGGTCCTCACCGTGCGACAGGCTTCCCAGCTGGGCTCTGGGCTCCTGGCCCGGCTTCCAGCCCACAGCTGAGCGGCCACCCCGACCCCAGGAGCCTCCTTCTGCATGGGCTCAGCAGCCGGCAAAGCAGGAAGGTTCCTGCCAGCACCCCGTGAGCAAGCGAAGGCTGCAGGCCAGGCTCTCCTGGGGGGCAAGGGAGGGGCGGGCTGCTGGGCATCCCCCTCCTCGCCCAGTGCCCTGGGGGCTTGCCTCCCTTGCAGTGGGGAGGGATCAGTCGGGGGGGGGCTTGGCAGCCTGCCTTCTGTGGGCTCCCTCCCGCCAGGGTCCTGCTTTGGCAGCCTCCAGGGCTGCTGGCCTGGCACACACACCGCTCCCTGTGTGGCGATCCTGCCAGTCAGCCACACACCCTGCAGTGGCCAGGAGCGCCGCTGCCCACCTCCAGGGCACTGCCAGTCACTCTGAGCCCACCAGCCCTTCCGCCCAGCACTGCAATTAGCCAGCCAGGCCAAGAGGCTGCCTCGGACTGTCAGGGAGGGACGCTCTAATGAGGGCAGCTCAGCCTTGTCATTCACAGCCAGCAGCCGAGGCATTTTCCAGTTCAATTGCTGCCCAAAGGGCATAATTGCCTAATAACAGGCCTGGGCAAACCTCGCAGGCAGTGGGAGCAAAAAGCCCGGCCTCTGCGGCGGGGGGGGGGGAGGCGGAAGGAGAGGCACAACAGGAATGATGGCCACCCTCTGCTGCAGCAGGACCCAGAATCCTGCCCCCCCCCGCCTGCCCCCCACTGGCAAGCAGGAGCCCAAAGGGCAGGCTCCAACCTGCCCCCTGGTGGCTTCGTGGCCTGCCGAGGAGCTGCGCCAGCCAGTGGCCTCCCCTGGCAGAGGGCAGGTGGGAGCAGCCAGCTCTTGGGTGGCAGATCCAGCAGGCGGGTGACCTCAAGGGGGGAGCAGCCGGCCTGGAGCAGCTGCCCCTGAAGACAAAAGGCGGCTGTGGGGGGGGGGCGCGTTGTGGACAAAGCCCACAACACCCCTGGCCTGCCAGCGCTTTGCATGGCATCCCCCTGGGGTGGTGCTTGACCCCCACTCCCAAGGAGGGAGACATCAATGCAGGCTTGAAATGCAGGGGCTGAATCAGAAGGCGCCCAACTTCCATCCAGCTTCTCCAAAGGCTGCTGTGCATGTCCAGAGGCGCTCAGCCAAGCAAGGGGAGGGGGAAGACTGCCCCAGGGGGATTGCAGGCTGAGCAGGCCGAGCAGGGCAGGGTCAGCTGCTTTGCATGACAAAGACCCCCCAGCAGGCAGCTCCAAGGGGGCATCTGTGTGTGTCTGGCACGTTCCAGAGGAAGCCCTACCACAGGGTCCTACCGATCTGCTCAGCGTGCCTCCGTATTCCCTGTGCTGTGACACCCCAGTCCCTGTGCTGACAGCAGGGTGCCCTGCACATTTCTGAGGCCTTCTTTGGGGTTTTGTCTTTGTGTGATGGTGCTACGACGTTGCATGTGCATCGCAAAAAAGTCGCTGCATTTTCCCGTTGTAGGAGTTTGAGATTCTGGGGGTCGTTCTCAGTAGGGCCCTGCCAAGCCGAAGCATTTTGCGCTCTGGGGAGATCCTGGTGGGAGATCCAGAAGGACCCCAGACAGGAGGCTCCTGAGCCCAACTCAAGAGCGCCTCCTTTGCTGCCTCGGAGAGGAGCACCTGCTGGGCACACAGAAGGGCCCACCTTTGGCCTGCGGCATCTCCCGCTGAAAAGGATTTGGGGCGGGTGGTGGGGAAGCCCCAGAGGGAGCCAGCCTGCCGGAAAGGCGGAAGGGTGTCTCAGGGGAAGCAGGCAGGGCAGCGGCCTCTCGGGGGAAGGTTTCGGAGGACGTGCACCGAACAGGCTCAAGACTTCCCTCTGCTCTGCTGAGAGTTGGGAGGGAGTGCAGCCCCCCAGGAGAAGCGGCTGGGTCCAGGAGGGGCTGCTGATGCACCTGGCAGGAGGCCCCACGCAGGAGAGCGCAAGTGCGGCCGGGGGAGGGGGCCCCAGATCATGTGCCTTGCTGGGGAAGGTGCCCATCCCTTGCAGGCCTCCATGATCGCTGCTGCCGGACTGGAGAGAAAGGCTCTGCAGGCACAGGGCGGTCTGGCGGGCCTTCAGGCACCCGAGGCAGTGGCAATGGCCCCCCAGATCTCCTTTCGAGGGAGGGGAAGGCGGCTGGTGGGGCCAGAGCAGAGCAGGGGGCGGGGCGGGGCGATGGCTCACCACTGTGTCACAGCCCAAGGGCCCAGTGGGACCGCCACTCTGGGCAGAAGCTGTGGCCCTGGGAGCCGGAGGAGGCGAGAACGGGCAGTGGGGCTGCTGCTTGTCCTCCCCAGCAGTGGGAAGGGAGGGGCTGGCCAGGCCATTGCGGGGGGGGGGGGGGCAAAACCCTCCACTTTAAGCAGGAAGCTGCCCTCTGCTGAGTCAGACCTTCCCTCCATCTAGCTCAGTACTGCTGTCCACACGGGCTGGCAGAGAGAAGGCTCTTGCTCCACGCCCGCCCCCCACCAGGGGCTCTGGCCTCCTGCCTGCAAGGAGCAAGGCTCCCCCTCCCACTGAGCTGTGGGGTTCTCTTATCCAGAGGGGGGATTCTCTGTGCAGCCGTGGGGGGGGGATCCCCAGGGCACCTCCCCCCGTTTCCTGCCCACTGTCCCACCACAAAATGGGGGTTCCTCCAGCACAATAAGCCTTGCCCAGGAGAGCTTTGTCGCAAGTCGCCATATCAGCCGCTCTGCTGCCCTGCATGGCTCACCAACCCTGCCCCCCCATGGGGCTCACTGTGGGGCTCGTGACACACACCCCACATGTCACCCTGGTAGCATTTGCTCAAGCAAGAGGTGGGACAAGACCCAGCCACCTGACCCAGCCAGCCCGCCCTCCCTCCCTCCCTCCCTCCTCATCTCCCCTCCCCTCCCCTCCCCCAGGCTCACCCCTAATCAGTGGGGCACATCCCTTCCCAGTCCCCCAAACCACACTCTGAATGCTGGGAAAGGATCGATATTAGCGAATTCATGTCTGATAAAAATGAATCACCCTCCCTTATTACTGAACGACCCCCAGCCAGCCATTAGGCTAATAAATGAGAGGCCCCTTTGGCAAGGCTAATGACTCTGGACTGAGGAGCCCTGCAGGGCCTCCCCAACCCCCAGCCCCACCTAGGAACAGAGGAAGCTGCCATCTACTGAGTCAGACCCTTGGTCCATCTAGCTCAGTGTTGTCTACCCAGACTGGCAGCAGCTTCTCCAAGGTGGCAGGCAGGACCCTAACCAGACCTATGGGCTGACTCGGTAGGCAGCAGCTTCCTATGTCCCTATGTGTGGCAGAGGATTCTGGGAAGGGTACTTGGCTGCTAGCCTGGAGGGGGGTGCATTCATTTTTGGAAGGAAGGGGACCCAAAGAGGGACCCCTTGCCTCATGCGGGTCTTGAGGGAGCAGGGCAGGGAGCCAGCGGGGGGGGGGTGTTCACAGGGAAGCCCCCTCTCCCTTGACTGAGCACTCACTGGCACTTGCATTCCACTCTCTCCTAACTTTAAACTGCCTCTGTTGGTGAAAACTACCATTTAGAAGAGAACTTTTTAAAGAAAATTAAAGATCCAAAGGAATATGAACCAGGGCTCACCACATGGGCCCTGAAATGGAAGTGTCTGGAGAGCCAGGCCTGCAGCGTTCCACACCAGGGAGCATCCCCTAACTCCAAGCACACTCCCTTGGGGGGGGGGTCCCACTGCTGGCAAAGAGGTCTTCCCGAGAAGGGCCTGCTAGGGCCCACTGACAGGCTGCTAAACTCCTCTCCGAGTCCCGCCCCCCCCCGCCACACCGTTTCTTCTGCTAGCCACAGCACAGGGCAGACCCCCGAAGCCCCACCTCCCGTCCCACCCCCCTCTGCAGGGCCAGCACAGCCCCACCCGGAGGGCTCCCTTGCAGGCAGAGCCAGGCTTTCCCGGGGGGGGGTCCCCCCCTCTCTCAGGGATTTGGCTGGCTGATGCCTGGCACAGCAGGAGCCCCACCACACGGGAACCTCACCCAGGCCCAGCTTCTCCCGGGAGACCCATCTCGCTCCCCACCTTCTGGTGTGGGGCAGGGGCAGGAGGGCCCCTTCACCTCCCAGCCAGGGATCCTGCGCTGCCCCCCAGCACCCCCCCCTTCTCAGGCTGGCTCCCTTATGGAGAGATTAATGCGGGAGATTGCGGGGGGGGGGGCTTTGGAACCAACTTGGGGCCTGGGTTTATTACTCAGCAAATAAATACAAGTGCCGGGTTATTTTGCTCACTTGGGAAGGGACAGGAATGTAAGCAAAAATATTAAAAATAAAATGGATTCAATTCTACTTTAATTGACCTTTGATTCTCAGTGTAATGCCTCCCCCCCCCCCCATGCTGTTGCTTCAGCCTTAATTCCTTCTGGTGGAGCGGCTGTGTTCAATGATTCATTCTGTCCTGAGGCAAAGCACACACTGTAATTGCTTTTTAACTTCCTGGAATGTCACAGCCAGGATTGAAATTTTATGTATCACTCCTCCCCCCGCCCTGCCACCACACGAATCCAACACTGGCTTTAATAACAACATTGCAGAAAGAGAGGCAGATTTACAGCCCTAGAAAAATGTAATCAAATTTCCAGCCGGAAAGCAATAAGTCCAAATGCTGGTTTTCATTTGGAAGCTTGTTAGATCAATGTGGCCTTCACCTGCACAGCAGCCCCCCAAATCATTTCTCCCCTTCTCTGCAAGACTGACTTGGTGGGCGTGAGAAAAGCTTTCGCAGCAACAGCCGCCCGTGGCCGTGGGCAGGAGGGACGGAGTGGCCGGGCAGCCGGGCGAGAGGGAGGGAGGGCGGGCGGGTGCCGAGCGAGGCCTCATCCAGGGCAGCTGTTCTGCCAAGAGCGAACGATGGCTTGGCATTCAGGCCAGCCAAGCACCTTCCTTTCCAGCAGGCCCCTGTGGCTCCCGAAGCTGCAGGAGCATTAGAAACCCAACCGGTTGCACTTTTCCAGCGTCTCCAAGCGGAGAAAAGCTGAAGCTCCAACTTGGTGCAAGAAGTCAGAGCATTCGCCCCCCCCCCAAGCCCAGCACTGCCAGCTTTGACTGGCAGCAGCTCACCAACCGCTTCCTTCCGGGTTCTGCTCGATGCCACTCACCCGAGCATTGCCTGGCTCAGACGGCAGCCTGGCCCAGCTCTGCCAGTCCACTTGACACAGCGTCGCTGCCGTTGGCCTGCCTGCTCTGATGTCATAGAACGGCTTGCCAGCGATGCCCTGAAGGCTGCACTCTTAAGCACCCTCCCTAGGGGTAAAGCCCCACTGGGCACACTGGGGCTTATCTCTGAGCAAACACGCAGAGGATTGCACAGCAAGGTCCCGAGTCCCGAGACCCACAAGGAGAAACAGCACAGTTCCACCATCACAGCACCATTAAGGGCAGGCAGCAAGCTTGCCACCACGGGAGGTAAGGAAGAGGAATGCTAAATGAGGGCGCCATTTACAGCACGACCCACTGATGTGCCCTTGAAACCATCACCAGCTCACAGAAAGAGATGGGCCAAGGTCTTGTGGTAGCAAGCATGGGTTGTCCCCTTTGCTAAGCAGGGCCCACCCTGGCTTGCATTTGAATGGGAGACTCCATGTGTGAGCACTGTAAGATGTTCCCCTTAAAGCAGGGATCCTCAGTGCCCAGTGGCCTTTGGCTGGGGATTATGGGAGCCCAAGAACATCTGGGGGCCCAACGTTGAGGAGCCCTGCCTTAGAGGATGGGGCTGTTCTGGGAAGAGCACCTGCATGCAGAAGGTTCCCAGTTCCCTCCCTGGCAGCAGCAACTCCCAGACAGGGCTGAGAGAGATTCCTGCCAGCAACCTGGGAGAAGCCGCTGCCAGTCTGGGTAGACAATTCTGAGCTAGATGGACCAAGGGCCTGATTCAGTATATGGCAGCTGCCTATGTTCCTATGAGCACTAAACACAACCGGGTGGGGTGGGAAAGGAGGCACTTTTCCCTTGGAAAAGGCGGCCCATGTAGGGAGAGTGGGACCCAGAGGAGAGGGGTCAGTAGGGCCCCTGTGCCCACCCCACGTGAAGAGGGCTTGGTGGCACGGTGCTCGGCTGGATGGATAGAGCAGAGACTGAGCCATCGATATTCTGTAAGCCCAAAGACTGCAGCGCATTAAAAAATGATGAAGGCCGAGCAGGCTTGGCAGCCAATCAGCCTCTCTCTCTCCCCACACAGGGGGGGGGAAGAAGAAGAAGAAGAAGAAGAAGAAGAAGAAGAAGAAGAAGAAGAAGAAGAAGAAGAGGTATTCAAAACTGAGCGTCAGCAGCGCCTGGCAGTTGTATTTGTCGTGGTGCTGATAAATAGTTTGGAGAAATACCCAATATGTCTCAGAAAGGGTCATTCCATCAGCAGCAGGAGCAAGCAGCCGTGCAGGCTGCGGGGAGGAGGAGGAGGAGGAGGAGGAGGAGGAGGCGGCGTGTGAAGAGAGAAGTCGCAGAGGCGTTCGGGGGTCCTCCTCCTTCACGCCAGTCCAGCAAGTCACTTCTTTGAAAGAGGAATCGACTTCACGAGACTGAGGAAGTTCTGGCTTCATCGAGGACTGACAACAGGATAGGAGCCGGCCCCACCCCCAGCCAAAGCCCAGCTGGGCTGCAAGGAGGGAGCCCCAGCCCCCACAGGATCGTGCCCATGCCTGGGGGAGGGGGGAACCAGGGGGCCTCTCTCCTAGCACACAGCCTCGAGCTTGCCTTGGAGACTCCCACTAATAAAGACCGCCGACACCCCAGAAGAAGCCTCCCACTTGACGGGACACAAGAGCTCTCTCCAAAATGGTGGTGGACGAACGCCATCAAAGTTGGCACTTGGACAGGGGTCTGCCAGACGGGAGGGGTGCCAGGGCAGCCCCCCGTCTGCATGCCCCCGCCCCACCCCAGACACTGCCCTGCCCCCAGAGCCACCTTCTGCTGCGGAGGCCACTGCAGCAGGGCCCCACTAGCCGTCCCAGGAGGAAGGAGGCCCCTTGGGAGCCCACGGCTCACTCCTCGCTCTCGGGTGCCCTCTGTGGCTTCGGGTTAGGAGCCGAGAGCTTTGGGGAAAGCGGGGGAGCAGGGCTGGTGCCCTCCAGGCCCTGCTCCACACACCGCGACTCCGCACAGGAGGACTTCCCTGCTCCATCTGTGCTGTCATCACGTTAGGCTGCCTGCGCAGCGGCTGCTGTCAGCGCATTTTATCCAAGGTGCCACTTTTGCTAAGCGAGGAAGAGGGCTTTATGTTCCCATAAATTGTCAACAGTTGGTCCTCTGCCGGCAGAGGAGGGATCGATACCCGGCAGAGGGAGAAAGTGCTGAGGAAGGGAAAGCAGGACCCTAATTAGGCCAGAATTTAAGAGTCCCCGGGTGGAAATGGCAGCGCTCAACACGGGGTAATTTATGGAGGGCCTGACACGCAGTCCTTGCACTGAAGCACACATGGCGGCGGCGGCAGTGCAGGGGTGCAAGAGATCGGCTGGAGTGCCAGGGGAGCTCCTTCCTTCCCCCCTGCAGAGAAGGCCAACCACTGTCTGGTCCACCAAGCGGCAGGGCGAAGGAGTCCAGTGGGGGGTGGGCAGCAGCTGGCACCAAGGCCCACCGCCCAGCCATGTGGCAAGCGTGTGGCACTCCTCCCTGCCGCTAGGAAACCTCTCAAGCCGATGCGCAAATGCCAGCGTGTGTGCTGCTGCCGCCGCTGCCGCTGCCACGCCTGGTGCCCTTTCCCGGAGTTGGCTTTGTTGCCAGATGACGACTTAATTGCCGTGTTGGCTATTAAGCGGGAAAAGAGCAGGACAGCAGGGGCCAGCAGGGAGCTGCAATTTCGTGAAATCAAGAGCCAGGAATACAAACTAAAGAAGAGAAGACAGAAAGAAATACGGAGGAGGGCGAGGAAAGGAAGGGGGGGCCCTCACCCCTCCACTCTGGCCGGATGAGGAAAGCTGAGGAGAGGAAGCTCCCAAGACATCCAGCCCGGGGTGGGTGGGGGGGGGCAAAGGAGGGCCGAGGGAAGAGGTGGGGCCTGGGGGGGGAGCAGATGCCCGCCCAACCCCCCTTGTATGGGGGGACGCAGAGACTATGAAGGGCGGAGTTCATGCATCACTTTTCAACTCTGAAAAAACGCGTTCCCAAAGCAGGTCGAAACCAGATGCCAACAATGAAGCTCTTAGCACAGACACGCACACACACAAGCAAGCCGAAGGGCAGGAGTGGCAGGCAAACCACTCTCTGCGCCAACCAGCTCCCCAAGGCCTGGCCGAAGGAAACCCAGCAAGAGGGCAAGGCTGCAACCTAAAGCAAGCCAGGCGTCAGCTGCAGCCCTCAAGGGGTTGAGTAGGGGGCTGAGTGGGGGGCGGCGGAGAAGCAGCATCTTGGGGTCGGGGTCTGGGAGGGCATGGATTGGGACAGAGACCAATGGCTTCCAATAGAAGCCACTGAACAGCCACCTCTGGCCACCCTCACAGGAAGTGGGGGGGATTCATGGGGCCTGGATGACACAGCACCCCATGGCAGGAGCTGGGCCCACACCTGCCAGTGTGCCACTCACTGCTGCTTGCTTCCAGTTCACCTTATGGGCTCCAGTCAAGGTGCTAGTCGCCATCTGTATGGTTTGGGACCAAGATACGGAGAAAGCTGCTGCTTCCGCTGCCTCCTCCAGGTCTGTCCTTCCTCTGCCTTCAACCATCAGTTGGGTGGAGAGGAGTGGCGACCAGATGGGTCGTTGTTCGGCCAGAGCGGAGCTAGCCCTCCAAGGCAAGCCCAAGAGCAGCACCAACGGACTCCCCCAGGGACCCAGGGCGAAGGGCTCCCCTCTCTTGTCCATCCGGGGTAGCTCCAGGGTGTGCCGTTTTCAGACCACGACCAACCAAGACCCCAAACGGAGAGATGCTGGGGAGCCACTGGGGGAGGCAGGAGTCGGCCTTTCCACCTGCACGCAGCTCACAACGGGCTGCTTCCAGGCCCCCTTGCCCAGGCAGCACCCCGAGGCTGGCTTCCCAAGGGCACCCAACAGGGACAGCCCCTCTGGCCTGCCCTCTGTGTGCACAGACCCCTCAGCTGGGCCCCCTGGAGCCAGCCAGTCACCCCAGCTCGCCCCACACTCCCAGCCTGGTCAGCAGCACTGGGGAGGGGTCTCTTCTTCCCCACCCTTCAGTGGTGGCACACGGCATGAGCGCCACCTCCTGGCCAAGAAGAGGCTTGCTCCAGAGAGAAAGCGGGAGTGCTGACGACAAGGGGGTTGCATTGGCCCAAGCCAAGTTCTCCCCCCTCCTGCCCCATAGCACACACTTTCCCCCTCCCCCACATAATGGCAGGGAGGTGAATTTATTTGTTCCATGCAGGGCGAGAAGGGGGAAGAGGAAGGCCAGTTGAAAGGCTGCCACGTAGTAACCCCCTTGAAAATGCCCGTCCTGCCTGAAGGGTTGAAATACAAATGCACGGAATAGACAGAAGCTATGGGGAGACCTGCCCCCCAGGCAGCCCTTGTGGTCCGTTAGCAAAAACCCAAGCCCCAGAGAGGCCAATGGGATTACTGGGACCCACTAAGATGTCACCGTGTAGTAGCATCAGCCATGTGAGTCCCCAGACCACGGATTCAGGCTGCTGGGCTCAGCTTCCGGGGGCTCCTGTTCTTGGCTCCGATGAAAAGGAACATGTGGGGCAAGGCAGTGGGTGGGGAACTCTTGGCCGCCTGCAGGGGGCCACTGGTGCCTCCTCTCCTGCCCCCACCCACTCCTCTCCCCATTCAACCCGTCACCCTTGCAAAACCTGACCAAGGACCCACACACACACACACACACACCCCTCCCTTCTTCACAACAGCCCCCTTGGCACAGCCTGTGGGTCAGCCCAAGTCTACGGGGTGGGGCTAGTGGCACCTTCTTCCTCTGCCTACCTTGTGCATCTATACTGCAAGTCCCTCGGGGCAGGGATCTGTCCTCTTGCACTTTGTAAAGGCACGTGTGGACGGTGCACACACCATCGGTGTAGAGGGCTCCTGATGGTGGGCAGCTGCAGGTGGTGGGGGGAGCCCCAGATTCTGGAGAAATGCTCACTCACCTGCCCCCCCCCACACACACAATGCCCTGTGATAAATGTATGGAACTTTATTACGGTTTCCACTTTTAGTCATCCAATACCTGGTATCCAAACACTTCTCTCTGAAAGGAAATGATCTTTTTAAAACATAAAAATATAAATTCTGCATATTAAAAGTGCATACAAATAAATAAAAGGCATTGACAGTCTCATGCACTTGCCCTCAAATAAGTTAAAACCCTTGTATGGTACACAATGGTTCCACCCCAAGAAGAGACGCAGCCTCCCCTCCCAGAGCGCGGTGGAGTTAAAAACCAAAGCAAAAGACCGACCCCCCCATCTCCCACACGGACACACACAGACACACACACACACACCCCCTCGGAGATTCTGACAGCAGTGTCAAAGGGAGCACAAAGGGGGGGGCAGAGGAGCGGGGGGGGGCACGGAGCAGCTCTTCCAGGGGCCATTCCAGTGTTGGTTCGAGGCTCACGTTCCGAGGCACAAGTGGCAAGCACCCAGGAGAGGAAGCTGCAGGAGGAGGCCTCCCAAGCATGCAGCCCTCGGGAGCCACACTGGGCGCAGTGCTGCCCAAGGCCACAGAGCTCTAGGGGCCACGGCTACGTGGCCTCCGGCCAGCCACCGCAAGCTCTCTGCGGCAGAGAACACGGTGGGGTGTGATGGGAGCTTCTCAAACCCGACTGACGCTCTACAGCCGTCAAGGGAGACGAGGGGACTGTGCTGGAATGCCCATCTCCTCCTCCTCCTCCTCCTCCTCCTCTGTGCGGTCAGACCCAGCTCCTGAGGCTCAAGCACTTCCCCTCAAGCTCAGAAAAGTCGGGCCAGGCCTTTCCTCTCACCACAGATCAGAACCAACTTGCAGTGGCCTCTGCAGATGGCCGTGGACCCTGGCAAGCGGCTGCAGACGGACAGGCCAAGGAGAGGGCGACCCTCAACGGGATTCAGACGGTCATTTTCTCTCTCTCTCTCTCACACACACACAGAGCTGACGACTGGCGCGTCTAGGGAGGCAAACAGAGCGCCCACACAGCAGCCGCCGCCGCCGCCTGGGGGTCACCAAAGCCACCGGCTGCGACGGGGTGTCACGCAGGATGCCAGCCAGCCAAAGGGGGTGGCGCTCTCTCTCTGTGGCAAGAGAGCTCCGTAAGGCTCCCCACACTCGGACCGAAGGCCACCAAGGGAAGAGTCTCGCCCTCTTGGGGCTCCGCAGCGAAGCCTGCTCCTGCTCCGGAGGCATTTGCACCTGGGCTCAACAGGAAGCTCTTTCCGGGCAGGAGGAGGCCAGTTGCTGGAGGCTGCCGACCAGATGTGGGCACAGCAGTCCTCAAAATGGCCACAATCAGGCTGCGGCTGCGGCTGCTGCCGCCGCCAAATGAAAAGACACCGAGAGTGGGGGGGAGGAGACAACCTGCTCTCTGAAATCTTCTGGCGTCATCCACAGAAGACAGTCCAAAAAAGACCCACACCAAGGAAAGAGTTCTGGGTGCAAATCCAAGCCTGGGGTGAGGCTGTTGGCTCTCAGGCCAGCTCCAGGGAGGACCAGGGGCCGGAGAGACCCACCTCCACACCAACAGCAGCGCAGGCAGGAGCGGCTCATCCTAATGAGCGGGGGGGGGGGATGCCGCCAAAGGAGACACAGCTCTGCTCCTCCCCCCCCATGCCACGTGTTGCCTGCAGGCCGGCCTTTCATCAGGTAGAGCCACAGAGTCAGTTACACAGCTCTCCCTGAGGAATGGCTGGCCTGCAGGCCGTGCAGCTCTCATTAAGAGTGGGGCAGGACAGGGGAGAGGGGCAGGCAGCTGCTCCTCCTTGGGTGCCCCCCCCCGCTCCTTAGGAAGAGCCTTACGAGACGAGTGCTTGCATAGTTAATATGGACATGCGTGGGGGGGGGGCGAGGGGGGCAGTGCCATGCAAGGGTGCCGCATGGCCAGCCATGCTTGGAACTCGCGCTGTGGTGCACAAGCAAGCAAGAGTTGGGCTCTCGGTGCAGCGTGAGGCCCACGTGGGTCCGACCCAGCCCTGTTGGTCCATGGACGTGTCTGAAGGGCGGGCGGGGAGGGGGGCTGCTTGCCACGGTGGTCCCAGAGGGCTGCTGCAGGCCCCCTCTTGTCCCTCAAGTACACGTGTGATACGAAGCTCAAGGGGCCTCTGGCAAACGGTTCCCTTGAAAATGTGCTTAGAACTTGCATAATAACACGGCCGAAAAACCTGGCTCAAGAGGGCAGGAAGCCTTCCGGGGGGGGTAGGGGGGGCTGCTCGTGGTGCACGGAACCAGCCGGGGTCTCAGCCCCACGAAAGGGGCTTCGGGACGCCTCCGTCGCTCCTCTTGGGGAGGGGCTCCAATCTGCCACCCGCCACCCCCAGAGAACTGCCGAGCTGCATGCCACGAACTCTCACCACTCATTCTCCACCGCAGAGCCGAGACCCAGAAGGGAGACGAAGAGGCAGCCAGGCAGAGAAACAGGCAGCTCTGCCCTCCACGCTCAGGAGCCGAGGCTGGAGGTGAAGTCTGCTGGCTGGGGGGGGGGAGCCAAGTGCCAAGGCCCCCACAAGGGGAGAGGCCCAGGCCCACAGCCAGACAGCCCCTCCCTGGCCTGCTGGGCCTTAACGCCAGAGAGCACAGGAGACCCGGCCCCTTGGCTGGCGGAGCCCTCCGAGGCTCATCGCTTGGCTCCCTTTCCAGTCCTGCTGCCCGGTGCTCTCGGCTGGCCGACAACCAAAATTAAGGAGCAGCTCGCCCGTCTGTGCTCCAGCCCAGCTGGGGAGGGGAGAGGCTGGCGGTAGCACCCGGCCCCCGCCCTGCCCAGCCGGGGAAGCTGCTTTGCGCTTCCCCAGTGCAAAGAGAAGCGTTTGCAAGGGAAAGGATGGAGGCTGCATGCAGAAGAGCTCCCACTCGGCCAGGGAGGCAGTGCTGCCCCACTGGAGCCAGCCTGCAGGCGGGGGGGGGGGGGGAGAGACTGCCGCTGGCCCTGCCTTGGCGAGCCCCCTGCTGCGTGACAACCAGCAATGCTGACAAGGTTCACAAGCCCAGGATCAGAGGAAGAGACAGCAGGCTCCCGCTCAGGGGCTGTGCGTGGCAGCACCACGCCGCCGCTCTGCAGCCTGCTTCTGCATGCAGACCCGCCAAGGGCAGGCACTCTGGCCGCCTTGCAAAACCGGCAGCCCCGAGCAGTGGCGGGAAGCGTCAGGCCCACCGGGCAACACAGAGGGGCTGGGCTCGGGCTCCCGAGAACGCCGGAGGCGGCACAGCCAGGGAAAGGCCAGCGGCTTCGCGGCTTCAGCGCCCACAGAAGAGGGTGCAGCAGCTCCCTCTGTGTTGGGAAGGGAGCCACCTGCCCGCCAGAAGGAGCAGCCGTTCAGCAATGCCGGGGCAGAACGCCCTCCTCCCAGGGGCCGGCTCTGGCCAAAGGACACAGCAGGAGGCAGGTGTGGGTCAGGGTGGCAAGACGAGGCCAGCCCAGGCAGGATCCTTTGGAGGGGCCGTGCCAAAGCCAGGACCTACGGACGGGTCTCCCACAACACCCTCCCCCCCCCAGCAAGGAGCACAGCTGACCCACAAGAGAGAAGGGGGCCAGGCCGCAGAGCATCCTTCTCCATGGACTACTGCAGAGGCACGCCCGCAGCAGGAGCAACTCCTCTCCTAACCGGGGGGGGGGGGCGGCCAAGGAGACGGGGGGGGGCTCTGCTTCCCGGGACTCCACTTGCTCCTCTCCCCCCTTAGGAAGAGCTGCACGGTTAGCCAAATGGCCAGCCTGCAGGCAGCACGACTCTCAAGGTGGGAAAGAGCGGTGCAAACGGAGCTCTGGGAGGGAAGGAAGCAAGGCGGGAGAGGCCGCTGTGCCTCCCCACCCCACCCCTGGCCGCTCCTGCCCCACAGCTGCATTCCCCGTGGCTCTGCAGCCCTTCCAGGTCCAGATCTGCTGGGGGGACGCTCCCCTCCCTCCAATCAGTGTCGACACAAAGGAGCAGCCAAGCAGGACACGCTTCAAACACAGAGATCTGCTGGAACAACGCAAGGAGAACCAAAGACGCAAAGAGACCGACTTTCCCGACAGACAGACACCCCCCCCCCCGCCCAGGAGAGAGGATGCCCCTTTTCCCCAGAGTCCTCCATTCCCTCCAGAACTAGCGGAGTGTTTACCTGAGAAACAACATGAGCGTTGAGATATTGCCCTTTAAGAAGCTGGGGGGGCGGGGGGGTGGGGGTCGCAGGACCAAGGGGCCTGGCACCGTCTCCCCGCGCAGCTCTTCCGTAGCTCACAGAGCCGGACCAGGGAGAGCCTCCGGGGAGGGCGGCCAGCGTGGCAACAGCGACACAGCGAGCCATTTACACGCTCCAGAGGCGCTCTCGGGAGGAAAGAGTGGTTAGGGTCCCTACAGAGGATTCTGTCCAGAGTCCGGATCTGCCGCGGGGCGGGGGGGGCGGCGTCCTCCGGCAGCCCCCGCCACGCCTGCCAGCCACTCCTGCCTCGCGTGATTTGGTATGATGGCGGACTCCGAAGGCGCTTGAAGAGTCGTCCAGTCCCGCTCAGACACGCCAGGCACGTGGACAGAAAGCAGAGACGAAAGGGCTTCTTGGCAAAGGGAGCGCGCGGTGGCCCCGTGGGGGGCTCCAGCCACGGATCACTGCGACGTCGAAGGCGGCTGCGCGGAGGAGGGCATGCTGGCGGGGGGCAGCGTGCGCGGGGACTTCTCAGCAGCCTGCTTGCCGGCGCCGGGCGACTGGGGCGCGCCGGCCTCCAGCTGGGCAGACTTGGCTTTGCGGCTGGCGAGCAGCGAGCGTTTGGCGGGGGAGGCCTCGGTGGCCGCCGGGTGGGCGGAGGAGAGCGGGCGCGGCAGGGGCTGGGGGCTGCTCTTGCTCCTGTCCGGCTTCTCCTCGGGCAGGTTCCTGCCGGCCGCCATCTTCTTGGACAGCAGGGCGGTCTTGCCCAGGTCGGCCGACCGACGGGACTCCTTCTGCCGCAGGGCAGACTTGAAGAAGGACAGCCCTTTGTCTTCGGACTTGCTGTCCCGCTTCAAGGCCGAGCGGGGGCCCGGGGTGGGCGAGCGCAGGCTGGCCATGGAGGAGCTGCGCACGTGCTTGCCGTCGGCCGTCCGGCCCTCGCCTCGCGCCTGGCTGGTCCGCGGGGAGCCCGTCCGCGAGCCGGCGGCGACGCTGACCTTGTCCGAGGCCAGGCTCAGCTTGGAGCCTTCCCTGCTGAGGCTGCGCTCCGAAGTCCTGCTCTTGCCCGCAGGGGCCTGGCCCCGGACCGACGAGCCGGCCGAGTTCCTCCTCACGGCCGTGGAGGAAGAGGAGGAGGAGGAGGAGACCAGCTTCTGCTTCTGCTGAGCGGAGGCGCCAGAGGCAGCGTCTCGGGCCCTGGAGCCGGCCTCCTTGCGGCTGTGCCCCGCAGCGGGGGAGCCGTGGCGCCCGCTGGACCGGGAGGACTCTGCCCGGCTCCGAGAGCGAGAAGCCTTCGGCACGTGCTTGGAGGGAGGGGGGGAGGCGGGGGGCTGGCGAGGCAGCGGGGGCCCAGGGCTGGGCAAGGCGGCCCTCCCGTGCCTGGAGCTTCTGTCGGCCTCCAAGGCAGCTTTGGATTCGGCCGCCTTGGCGGGGGGGCCCTCTGCTCGGGCCAAGGACAGCCCGATCCCGCTGAAGCTTCTGCCTTCCTTGACGGGAGAGCTCTCCACCGAGTCGCTCTGATCCACAAAGGCGATCTGGTTGTTGTTGTCAAAAGGGTCCAGAGCAGAGCAGCTCCCGTCCACTTGCAGGGCAGTGCTCTTGCTGTAGGCGTCTGCGCCCGCGCCCGGCCTCCACACAGGCCCCTCGTCACGGAAGACGCCCTCCATGACTGCCAGGGGAGCCCTGCCGCCTGTAGTCCGGGGCTCCTGGTAGCTGCCGGAAAGACTCCGCAGGCTGCCGAAGCACGAGGTGGAGGCCTTGTCATCCGCAGACTCCCCGATCCGCTCCAGAGTGGAGGCCGAGCTGTGCACAGGGGAGTCCCCGGGGAAGCGCGAGGGGGAACTGGAGCGCATCTGCAGCTTGGCCGACAGGGACCACGAGGGCCGGAGCCCGTTCTCGCTCGCAGCCAGGGGGCTGGTGACGGAGGACCGGGAGGACAAGCTCTGGCGCTGGACGCTCCTCACAAAGGGCCGCGTGGAAAACCCACCTGCAAGCCAAGAGGGAGGGAGGTCAGCCCCAGCTCATGCAGGGCACCAGCGCCTGGGCAAGCCAGCCGCAGGAAGGGAGGGAGGGAGGGAGGGCGCAAATGGCTCCCCCTCCTCACTCGGCCATCAACTCTGCACAGCTGGAATTCAGGGCCTCTGGGAAACACCACCCGCCTTTTGGCCACCTCAAACGGTTCCCCTTGCATCAAGGTCAGGCCACGTCCCTCTGCTAGCACCCCAAGGATCGCCTGGGAAGCTCCGGTGCCCGGGAGACCTCTGCCTCCACAGGGCTTTGTGCCCCGCTAGTCCTGGAGGCTTCTCTCCAGCCTGGAAGGCCAGGCCCCCAAGCGAGGCCGGTGCAGCAAGAGGCTTCCAGCCAAGTCGGGGCGCGACTCTTCTCTGCAGTGAGGAGCAGCAGCAGCAGCAGGGGAAGGCGGCCTGCAAGAGCCAGCAGGCCCACGCCCCTCCTCCACCCCGGGGAAGCCTCTTCCTGAGTGGGCTGAGGTCTCTGCAGGTGGCCCCACTGGACGACCATGGAGGCATCCCCGCGCCCCGGCTCAAGCAGCAGAGCTCCCCGGCCCTGAGCACCCTCCAGCGAGGGCGGCCGGCTCCCCCCCCCGCCACGCCCCAAGGGGGCCCGAGGCCATACCCACCGTCGTCTTCACTCCTCTCCCCCATCAGCTCCACGGACTCCGAGAGGGAAGCCAGGGAGGTGCGCCTGGAGGACGCTGCGGAGGCAATGCTGGGCTGCTTGCTGCCTGGGAGTCGGCTCACCCAGTGCTCACACAGCGAGGAGCTTGTGGAGCCTGTGGAAGGAGAAGGGGGGCGCAGGCGTCAGGCCGGAGGCTGGGCACAGGCGCCCTGGCAGGCCTACCCGGGGCTTGCTCTCAAGCCGGACATCCAGCTGGAGGGAGGCAGAGAAGCAAGCAGGCCTGAGCAAATCCGAGAAGGGCTGAGAGCCCATGAGGACTAGGAGCTTGAAAGGGCTGCAGGAAGGGACGAAGCTGCGGAGCCGGTTTCAGCAGAAAGCAGGCCAGCTCTGGGCCGCTCCTGCATGCCTGGGACTCTCCCTCGGGGACAAAGGCAAGCCCAGCACACCAGGGCGACTGGCGGGCGAGGGGAGAGGCGGCTCTGGCCGCAGTTACCTGCCACTGAGCTGTTGGCTGACCAGGAGGGAATGGCTGTCCGCCTCTGGTAGAAGAGGATGTAGGCCGTCTGCTTGCACACCTCGTTCTCCGCCAGCTGCTGCACGTCGCTGTCGTCAAAGCAGTACCACAGGCCGTCCACGGAGTTCTTGCAATAGGCTGCAGGAGGGCGCCAGGGGGTCAGGCCTGCCTGAGCTGCGCCCTCTCCCGCCCCCGGCCCAAAAGGGGAAAGGAGGCGGGGGGAGAGAGGCGAGCAGAGGGTGCCGGGAGCTGAGGAGCAGTGTGTATGGCGCCACCTGCACGGAGCAGGGCCTCAATCAGGGCGCGCCCCAGAGGGGGCTGCCGGAATCCCAACCCCAGAGAGGAGAGCCGCCCGGGTACCTGTGTAGTGGCCACCCTGCATGGTGCCATGGTGGTTGCAGACGGCGTACAAGTCGTAGACAAAGTCCTCCGGGTCCCTGCCCAGGCCGTAGGGGCGCCTCCAGGGGGACCAGTGGGAGGGCAGACTCCAGCTGCTCTGGCTGCGCTTGACCACGTGGGGCGTCATGTCCAGGCCGGCCAGCGGGAACCTGACCATGTTCTGCAGCTTCATCCTCCGGTCTCCCTCCTGCGTGGAGCAGAGCACGGCGGCTCAGGGCAGCCCGGGCCACAAGTGAGAGGCCGTGCTAGCGCTGGACCTTGCAGAGGAGCAAGCCCCACGGCTGGCGGCTCCACTCTCCGTCCTCTTCATTCAGAGGCAGAGGAGAGCCTGAGCCCGGAGCAGGAGGGGAGCGGGGGAGCCAGGTCCCAAGGCCTGCCACGCAAGCCCTCCTTTACCTGCCGGAAGCGCTTCAGGTGAATGATGAGGACGTCGGGCAGAGTCCAAAGGCTGAGTGTGATGCTCCCTTGCTGCAGCTGCTTGCAGTGGGGGCAGCGCCAGGCATCGTCCGGAGCCAGCTGCAAGCAAAGGAGGGCAGCCGCTAGTGCCAGGAAAGGGCGCTGGCGAGGCTCGCGAGGAATCCCGGCCCCCCGAGGAGCCACGGGGCCGTCTCTGAATGCCGGGGCTGCTGGCCCTGGGAGGGCCCCCCGCCCCGTGCGGCCCACAGCTCACCCGACAGACCAGGGACCAGCCCAAAGGCAGCGGCGGAGGCAGAGCTACAACAGCGGGCTTGGCAGGATCGTATCGAAAACAATCCCCAGAATCGCAGACTCCCTCTCGCGGGGAAATGCAGCTATTTTTCTGCAACCGACTTACAACGCTGTAGCACTAAATCCCAAAGAAAAAATCCGAAGGCAGGCCCTGGAACTGCGAACGGCCCCTTGCAGGCTGTCAGCGCCGGGACTGCAGCGTCACAGCACTGGAAGCCCACTCGGCAGACCCACCGTGACTCCGTGGCTGGGGTTAGGCTGGGGTTAAGCGCCCTGCCTGGCACAACGGGCCGAGGGGGGGGGGCGCGCACGGGGTGGGAGGGGCCTGCCCTTGCCAGGTCTGAGAGGGCATCCCGCTGGATCCCCAAAGAGCCGGCGGGAGGGCAGAGGCGGCCCGAGGAGCAGCAGCCCTGGGGCCTCCGGGAGCAACACCCTGGCTGGTGTCATGAGCCGGCTGCAGGGAGGGAACCGCCCTGCTCCCGGCAACCTACGCTGCGGCCACAAAGGAAGGGGAGGCTTCCAGGGCAGGTGGGAAGGCCCACGGTGCATCTTGCAAACTGACACCATGCCGTACGATGTAGTGGGTGCATTTACTAAGAACAGAACCAGCCATTTCATGCTGTCTGGCCAAGCAGCGGAACCAGCCTGACAGCGTCCTGCATGCTCAGAAGGAGGCACGGAGGAAGCGAGCAGGTGAGCCCCGCAGCAAAGAGGTGGCCTTTGAGCACCTGGTCCAGCCACAGGAGACAGCAAGGGCAGGCCCCAGACACACACACACCCCCACCCCTCTACCTGTTCCTCTTTGGTGTAGAGCTGGAAACACTGGGATAAGGTGCAGGTCTGAGGCTGGTGGTGGAGCTCCCTCTGCTGGCGGACACTCTCCGCGTCTGGGACATATTCGTCTTCTGTATTGACGAACAAACTGCAACGAGGAAACATGGCACTCACCGCCCCCACAGTCCTGGGCATGCAAGCAGGCTAGCGAGAGACACACGCTGGGCGAGGCCTGGCAGCCCCCCCACCCAGCCCCCCCCCCACAGCCCCAGGGAAGGCTGCCGGAAGGGAGGACACGTCAGGCAAGCAGGCGGGAGGCGGCAGCCCAGCCCCTGCTGCACAAGGGAGGGGCTGTTGCTACCCAGCCTGAGGCATCGGGAAGGGCCCCAACAGAACCCGACACTCACTAGTCTTTTGTCTCCTTGTCCCATTCCACCACCAGCTTCACGTGGGGGGGGCCGCCTTGCCCACACGACTTCAGGGCTCTGCAGAGAGACCACCACACACCAACGCAGCAGAGTCACTCCTGCAGTCAGGTCAGGGCCAGTCTCTCTCTCTCTCTCTCTCACACCCCCCCCCCTCTCTACCTGGCTAGGTCCAGGGGCTTTCATCCATCCAGATCGGACGCCATCACTAAAGAGGAGTCAAGAGCCAGTCCACAGAGAGATGATAGCTCAACAGTTAACACGGAGCTTTCCTCTTACTGGCTCTGTTCCCTCCCACCAGTACAAACAAGTTCTCCAAGCAGAATCCAAGGGAGGACTAGCCGCCCAGCCCATGAAAAGAGGCCTGTAGAAAGCAGGCAGGCAGGCAGGCAGGCGGACTCACTGGTCTCAGACAGGCTGAAGGGGCACTCAGTGGGCCCAGAAGAGCCGTCTCTCAGGAGGCAGCAGCCCCTGCCAGAGAAGCCATCCCCTCACCCTCCCCAGGCTCAGGCGGGCAAGCTCACCGTTCCACCATCAAGTGGCAGAGAGGCCGTTCTTCTTGAGGTAACAAGTACGTTATGCCCACAGCGCTGACCACTCGCAAGCTGAATGGACAAACCTGCATGAAGAGAGGAGGGCAGGAGCAGCTGGAGACGGCGGGCAGAGAAACAGGACCCATCTCCACACCAAGGCGGAGGAGGACACGAGATGGGCTGGCTGCTGCCGGTCAACTCAGGCTTGTGCACCCCAGTCCTTGGACAGACATCCCCAGGCTAGCCGGAGCCAGTTTAGACAGACAGAATGCACAGCCCCACACCCAGCGGCAAAAGACACAGTAACAGCCCAGTGCCCAAGTTGTAGACTGTTCCCCTCTGCTTTCGACTCCCCAGATTATTCCAGCCAATTAAGCAAGACGAACATTGTGTGGGTTGCTAACTCTTGAAGTGTTTGGTATAACAAGTGATTTTTAAAAAATAATCAAAAGGCTCATCAATTTTATCCAATGACTGAAAATGTTGAAGAGCAACCTTGCCATTCTTTTAACCCCAATTAGACTGGCTCTCACTACTAGTCTACACACGCTCCAGGAGGCCTGAAGGCAAAGAAGCTTGCTGATTTGAGCATCGTGCACACTGCTCTTCTGGTGAAGCCCTTGGAGCAGCGTCTGTAAATGCACCCCCGAGAAGCTCTACAACAAAGCAGCCGGAACGTGGAGCACAAGGCTGGAAGTGCAGGCAGACCACGCCCAGGAAGCATCCAAGCTGTCTTACCTGAAGGCAGGCTGAAGGCCGCAGAAAATACTGCATCTTCTCCAAAATCTCCTTCTGCAGGAGGTCCCAAGGAATAGTCTTCTCTAAGTGCAGCACAAAAGGCTGCCCAAACCTGCAGAGCAGAGCAGGACCGTGAGAGGGACGGCAGGTGTGCATGGCCTGGAGGACTTGCAGGCAGGTGAAGCAGCAGCAGGAGCCCCCTCCCGAAGGCCCAAGGAGGCCTGTGGAGCGTCCCCTTCGTTGGTGGCAGGGCAAGAGAGAGCAGCCAGTGTACCGAGAAGTCCTCTTCTTGGGTCAGCCCAACACCCGGTTTCTCCCAGCACGAATCAGATGCCTCAGTGGGAAGGCCGCAGGCAGGACAGGCAGGCCAAGCACCTTCCCCTGTGGCTGCTGCTTCCCAGCAACCAGCCTCAGGGAGGCAGCATGCAGCCAAGTCGTGGCTAGCAACCACTGCCCAGCTTGCCCTCCATGAATCTGCTGAGCCACGTCTGTTTTTCACGGATCTGAGCTAGTGACCATCACCCAACGCTGTGGCGGTGAAGAAGTCCTCCATTCTGCCTGTCCTGCCAACCAATCTTGCACCCAGGCTCAAGAGTTATGAGGGAGAAAAGAGAGGAGGGCGGCGGCGGCGGTGGCAGCAGCAGGTCCTCACGAGCCGGGGGGTGGGCGCAACGGAGGCAGCTCAGTTGCTCTCTCTCTCCCTCTCCCCCCATCCCAGAAGGCCAGGCTGCCTGAGAGAGGAGTCACCCGAGCTGCCTCCTTTGGTGCCCCCCCGGCTCGTGAGGACCAGCCATTCCTGCCGAGATGTTTGGGGCAGCGGCCCCAAGGCAAATGAGGCAGCCAGAGACAATTCCCCCCCCAAGGCAACCGCCTCGCTCTGGCTCCTCCGCAGCCAGCCCCGCGAGGCACAGCATTCACAGGGCTGGGGGGCGAGGGGCCCTCGCTGTGCGCCTGACCCAGCCAGCCCTCTCTGGGAGGGCTCTTCCTCCGCCCCGTCCCCACGTCAGAGCAATCCCCAAGGGAGAGGCCACAGAACTCCCAACTTCGCAGGCAAGGCCAAAGCAGAGCTAGAGGACTCGCTTCCAAACCAAGTGTTACCTCTTCCCCTGCTGTCCGGTACACGCCCTGTTACACACCAAGATTACAATCTTGTCACTCGCCGCTGCCAGCCGGGGATTGGAGTTCTCCAGCCTGCCTTGAGGGGGATAGGATGAAGCCCTGTGATGGTCGGCGCTATATTTCAAGTGGTTCAGGTTACTGTTCACATGGATGCCTGGAAGCGAGCACAGAAGAGACTTCACGGTGGTCAGCCGCAGGGAGAGAGGCTCAGGGTCTTTCAGCGGGGCCCCAACTCGGAAACTCCCTCCCGAGGGAAGCTCTCTGGGTGCCAGCTGCAGCAGCAAGGAAAGGCCGCTTTGTTTCCGCAGGCCTTCTAGACTTATCCCTCTGAAATTAGTCTGGAATCTTGTCTGCTCCGCTGCCTGCAGCCTTGTTTGGTTTTACCAGGTTTTTGTGCCTTGTGTTTTCAGCCTTGCATAAGTGCCTCTGAGGGCTTTATTGGCTCAAGAGGGTCAGGGCAATACTTCAACCACTGAGCCACAGAAACAGGAAGCCCAGGCAGCAGCTGCTGACCCCGTGCTTTAGGACCGGGGTTTCCCCAAGTCTCTGCTGAGCAGGAGAAGGGGAAAGAACAGGACTCCTCCTCGAGAGACAAGGGTCTCCCTTCCCTGCCCAGAGGGCCAGATGGAGTTCCAGAGAAGAGCAGCACAGCGGTCAACCTCCCGCTGCTGCTTCAGCACCAAGCCAGCAGAGCTCCAGTTTGTAGGGCGTTCCCTCCAGCTGCACAGAAATGCAGCCCAACTCACCCCTCTGGCTAAGGATCCCCTCTGGTCGAAAGATCTCCGGGGTCTCGAAGGCAAAGATGTAGTCGCTCTCCTGCACGCTGTCCAGGTCGTCTGTGTCAGAGAACGAGCGATGGAAGCCGTCGTAGTACATCTCCGTCAGCACGATCTGGAGGAGGCCAGAGAACAAGCTCAGCAGCACCGCCCAGAGCAAGCAGCTCACATCTCCCCCTGCCTGCCACACACACCCAGGACTGGCTGACCAGCCCCAGGTTCCAGCCTCTCCCTAGGGTTAACTGGAAGGGCCCAAGGATCGTCTGCGGGCAAAGCGCGAGTTCCATTCCTGCTCTACGGACGAAAGGGGACGCTCTCTGAGCAGCCTCGCAAGGGCACTCGAGAGAGGAGGAGGATTTGGCCCCAGAGGAGAGTGCTTGGGGATTACTTCGGGGCTCTACCAGGCCAGTGCAAATGCACTAGAAGCAGCACCGGGTTCCGTCCTAGGGCAGGATGCACGACCCGACACGCTTGGCACAGGCGGCAGCAGCAGATGCCTAGCGGAACACTGGGAGCAAGGCGGTGCTTCCTTGCGAGAGCCAGTTCTTTGCTCTTTGACCAGAGCCTCTCCATCGGACACACTTACTTGTTTGGTGGGGATTTTAGTTTCTCTGGACACAGCTTCTCGCAGCCGGGCCACCGTTCCAGAGAGAGGCACAGCCACCCCAATACGCATGCAGTGGGAACACTTCCCTCGGTACACCACCGTGATGTACAGCGGCCTGCAGAAAGTAGAAGAAACGGCTTTGGGGTGCCGAGCCAAACCTGCCGAGGTCCTGCTTCTCCCTCCAGCAGCAAGGACTGGGGCACCCCAGGCTCTCCAAGGACAGTTTGGGCCTTGGCATTGCTCAGATCCCTGTAGGCTGGCAGCAGAAACCGCTGCTCGGCACCAAAGGCCAAATCAGCAGCATTCTACTGTCGGGCTTTTGTTCTGTGTCTTGGAACTCTTCTCTCCACCTCCGACAGCAGGAGTCTCTCGGCACAAGAGGGAGGGTCCCACGTCTCCCCGTGCCGAGAGACTTCTGCAAGGAGTGCAGCAGCCAGGAGCAACAGCCCCAAACGTTCAGACGGACTGCGCCTCAGACAGGCCCAGCCCCTCCACGGGATGTCTGCCCACCAGTCAGGACCCGGGCTGCTTGCATCCAGGGGGAGCCACTCCTTTCAGCCACGGCCGCCAGCAGCGGAGTTGGGCTCCTCCGTGCAGCCGCCTCGAACAGGCTGTGCTCCAGCAAGAGGCGGAGGACGGGCTGCCTCAGGCAGGCGGATCCAGACTGGAAGAGCTGCTCTCAGGAGGCCCCCCTCTCCAGAACTCCAGAGGGAAGCCGGGGGAGGGGGGGGCGTGGCAGCCTGCCCCCTCCAGTCCGGCCCAGCCTCCTGCCCAGGTCAGGGCGTCCCACCCACAGGCCATCCCCCCTTCCCCGGGGAGGCACATACCGTGTGTGAGGCAGGGGGATTGGCAACGAGATACACAGGAACGGATCGAAGGTGTTGCTCTGCTTCTGGCAATGAGGACACGTCAAGGACGACCTGCCAGGCACAAGCAAAGGGGTTGGCAGCACCGACAGCAGCCCCTGCAGCCGCCCCGGGGAGCTGAAGGCCCCCAACTCCAGGGCTCTGAACACGCCGAGTGGCATGGCTGCTGCCGCCCCGCTGGCCACAATCACCTCCTGCCACAAGCCACATTCTCACAGTGCAGCAGGTCAGGCGGGAAGCCTGCCTCCCAGCCCCCACTGAAGGCTTGTTCAGGCAACCAGATGCTCCGAAGCCAGAAACGCCCTCAGGGAGCAAGGCCCAAGCACAGCCTTCTCCCTAACGGGAAGCCCTCTGGCACGGGGAAGCTCCCGCCTCCTTCGCCTCATTGACCGCTTGCGAGAACGAGGCCCAAGAAGCCACCCTGGCAACCCCACATCTGCCCCAAGCCCAGGGGGAGATGCCCTGCTCAGAAAGCCCTGCACAGACAGGCTGCACCAAGGAACCCCAGGGCACAGTCTGAGGGCAGAGGAGGCGGCCACCGGACTGAAGCTGCGATGGGAGACCAGCTGGGCACCCCACATATGGCACCTTGACGCCGTGAGCGAAGAAAGGCAGGAGCGATGTGGAATATAAGTGGCCAGAGCAGAGAGGAGAGCACATCTGGCAGAGGCCCCCAGAGATACACCCTTCTCGTCCCAGGAAAAGGCCACTGGCCCAGGAACCTGCTTCGTGTCTGTCTTGGTAACAGAGAACCATGTGGGCACCGTACCTGTACTGGGCCTGGAAGAGCTCCTGGACAAAAGTGCTGTTGATTGGAAAGGCTGGTCCCTCAATCAAGACATCGTCTTCCAGTGGCGGCTGGAAGGAAAACACATTCCATGAGGCAGGCAGGCAGGCATAGCCACACACGATGTGGTGGGCAAAGGCAGAGCGAAGCACATGAGGGCTGCCTGAAAGCAGACGACCCGCTTCTGTGAATGTCCAGGACTGCATCGTGTAGGCACTTGAGAGCACAGAAAATCAGATTTCCACCTCCCAATAACCCAAGTTCACCCCCAGAAAGAGAGAGGTTTTGTGTTCTGCCTCCATTACAGAACTTGAGCAAATGCAAATGTGTGCGGATCTGTTTCCCTTGGATTGTGTGTTTTGCCCCTGCTAGGGAGGGACAAGAATCTACCCAAGGCCCCGAAACCCCCTTCCCAAGATCTGGCTCAGAGATTCCTCAGGAACTTGAGAAGCTTCTTCACAGCCAGAGGAGCAGGAGTCTGGACCAAGAACAAAGCCTTGTGCTTCTGTGTGTGGCGTAGCTGAGCATAGCTGCAGCAGACCCCCACCAGGAGTGTGCCCAGCCCAGTCCAGGGGCCCTCAATGCCGGCTCAGTGGCTACATCTGCCTCTTGGCGGCAGTAGCCACAGCCATGCAAGCGCCAGCCCAGTGCTCCCTGAGCCAGGCCAGCTCCTCACCTTCAGAGAAGGCCTGCTGTTGTTCTTCACTGCGTTGTTGAGGTCCTCGTGGACTCTGTCCAGAAGCCAGAGCAGAAACTCCTGAGCATCATGCTGCGAGCTCCCACGGTACTGCATAGCGTTCTTGGAGACTATACTCTGTGGAGAAACAGCACAGGGGCTCAGCAAGTGGAACAAGCCCCAGGAACACAGAAGCACCTCCACAACACTCCTCAGCTGAGCTGCCAGCACTCCCCACACCAAAGGGACCACCATGTGCTCTGAGAACCACACGGAAGCAAAGCGGCCCAGCAGCAGTGATTACGGAGCAGCTGGGTCGCCACCCGAGAGCCAAACTTCAGCAATGCCATCCTTAAACACCCCTCCCCCTCGAGATCAGTGAAAGGTGCAGGTCCGTTTCCTATTACTCACAACACACCTGAGCCCTAAATCCAGTGAAGCCTGCAAGTTGGGATGTGAGAGCAGTTGTTAGCACTTCCACTCCCACTTTAATCCATATTGCTTAAGCATCTTTAGACTGGCACTTCTGTGCTCAGGAGAACCAGGAGTGTAATGGACAGATGTTCACAGCTGGACCTCCATTCTTCCAAGCACACCGAGTAACTTCCCAGAACCAAACAAAGAAGAGCCTGGCTGCTGCAGCAGTGTTCCCTCTAACCGGGATTCCCAGACGTTGTGGACTACAACTCCCTGAATCCCCAGGCAAAAGCCATCAGAGCCGGAGATTCTGGGAGTTGTAGTCCACAACTTCTGGGAATCCCTGTTAGAGGAAACACTGTGCTGCAGCCCACCGAAGCAGGCCCATCTCATCCAGCCTCCTCCTTCCCACAGTGGCCTCTCGGAAGCCCACCAGCAGAGCATGAATGCAACCCACCCCCACCGGGCTGTTTGCCTCCTGGCTTGGAGTATTCAGCACAACACTGCCTCTGAACACAGAGGCCCACTGAGCCACCGTGATCACACACACACACACACACACACACACACACACACACACACACACACCCTGCAGCTACCTGGGCTTGAAAGTGTCAAAAGCGAGGGAGAGACAAAACCAGCCACTCCACCTGCCTCCCCAAGAGTAACAGGAGGCATCTCCTGCGGGACCCTGGGCACACACGGAGGTCCACTAGATGGCACTGCCAAGCGCCATCTGCTCAGGAACCAGGTGAACACAGCTGCTCAAAGACAGCCGGACAGAAAGCAGAGGAGGGGCAGCTCCACTGCCCGGACCCTGGAAAGCCAGGAAGGAACCAAGGTGCTGGGCACGCTTCCAGCAGGCCTGGTGTCCCCCCAAGTCCAGTTCCGCACCACCTTACTGAGATTCTCCCAACTTCCACAATCAAGATTTGAAGTAGGGCGAAGGAAGTGGGGAGAATCTTAGCAACGTGGCACTGGCAGCAAACTTGAGCCTGCTGGGACTCCATACTTCAGCTCCGGGCTTACTGACTTGGAGGGGGTCGTGTGAAGCCGCCCAAAGAACGGACTGTACAGAGCACATCAGCCTGCTTCCTAGACACAGGCAAGGCACTCCCTGACATAACTGCGCCAGCATCTAACCCTTCTCCACAACAACAGCGAAACAAGCTGCCTGGGAAGGCTACGCATGAGCGCCTCTTGTTTCCACAGGAGACAGAGCATGTCAGAGATGCTCCAGTCCAATCTCTATTACGGCCAAAGGCCAGCAAGTGTCAGAGATGCCGCAGACATGAAGTCTCAGCTGACAGCCAAGAGGGCATGGCCAGTGTGACCCTGCATGACTTCTGGTGTCCCCTCCAGCTCTGGAAGCACCCTGAGGTGGGGAGGAGGTGGGGGGGGAGAGACGATTGGGGCATACACACTTCTGCATGATGTGAAGGGAGGGGACATTTTCCCTTCCTCTCTCAATCCCCCGTTAAAGCCATTTAAGCTAGTGGCCCTCACTTCATCTTGTATTACTGACTTTCACAGATTATAAGTTGTGTGAATAAATACTTTTGTCAGTCCTGAATCTCCTGCCAACGTTTCATGGGATGATCCCTGGTTCTTCTAGCATTGTGAGAGGGGGAGAATAACTCTTCTCCATTCGGTTTCTCCACACCATGCAGAACTGCGTAAGCCTCAGTCATGTTTGTCCCCAACTCCCCGTCCCCGACCCCCTGACGACACAGCCCAAGAGCGCTGCAGGCATTTCGAGAAAGGAATCTTCCAGCCCCTTGGCTGTTTGAGTTGTCCTCTGGTGCATCTTTTCCAGCTCGACAATATCCCCTTGGCAGTGTGGCAACCAGAAACTCCGCATTCCAGATACGGCCCTTGTAAAGGGCAGTATAATATTCAGTTTTATTCTGGATCCCATTCCTCCTGATCCCTGGCATGGAACTGGCCTTTTTCAGAGCTACCACACACTTTGTTGATCTCTTCATTGAGCATCTCTCACAACCCCAAGATCCCTCTCCTGGCTAGTCACCAACAGCTCAGACTCCATCAGTGCATATGTGAGGAGGGGGTTTAGCCCCAATGTCCTTCGCTTTGCACTTATTTACAGTGAGCTGCGTTTGCCACTTTCTTGTCCATTCACCCAGTTACAACAGATCCTTTTGGAGCTCCTCCCAAATCTATTTCAGATTCCACCAACCTGAACAGTTTGATGTCATCCGCAAGCTTGGCCATCTCACTGTTTACTCCCAACGTCAGCTCATAAACCAAGAAGTCAAAAAGCACCTGCCCCAACACAGATCCTTCCGGCGTATTTGAAAAAGGGGTTTTGTCGTTCACCTTGTGTTCAGCCACACACTCCTCAAATCTCTCCCCACCTCTTATTGTCACCCTTGTATCTTTGGTGAAAAGATACCTCTGGGCAGGCCTTCCACTTTCCGAAGGAAGCTTCCTTGTCTTTCACAGTTCCCTTGCCTCCACTTGTGAGCCATGCTGGCATCCTCTTGGATTCAGGGCTACCTTTCCTACTTTGAGGCATACACTCCAGCTGAGCTATTATTGTCTAAGCCCCATGCATCCTGGAGATACCATTGGGAAACACACTGGTCTTATAGCCATGATCCGGCAGCTTGACGGGAGACACACCCTTTGCCACAAGACACAGATTAATCCCTCATCCTGGCCCCACGTCTGCAGCATTAAGCACAGAAGCTAGGGGGTCTCACTACCCTTTCCAAGGTACATTGGTCAATTTCTGTCTATTTTATATTGCTGTAAACCACCCAGAAACAGATGTTTGGGGTGGTGTGCCGACATAATAAATAAATAAAATATACTCCAATACAAATGGTCACGCCTGTCTTAGGAGGGGAAAAACAAACAGACCCAGTCCTTTAGCAACTTCTGACTTGCAATGATCCACATTCGCCTTTCTCTAAGGTAATTTCATTCACATTTTGCACTGTCATCAAGGCCCTGGATGCCACATATTTTTAAAGGATGCCCTCCACATTTTACATGCACATTTTCTTCACGTCTGGCTTGAAGGAGGAGTGGGACAGTGCGGCCTGGCCATGCCCCCTTTTACCACCAAACACTGAGCAACATCTAAAAATGGACCTGGATGCACACAGCTGTACACATGTGGGGCCAGCAGCAGCCAGGAAGCCGGCATGACCAGGGGTCCCAATAGCACACCCGGACCCATCCCAACGTGCTGCCCAATACACAAAGGTTGGGGCAGGATGGCAGACAGAATTCTCCTTCCTTCCGCGCACTGACTGCACGCAAGCCAGGGAGGAGCAAGACAAGAGGACGCTCTTGATGTCCAGGGCCAATCTGAGGTGCTCCTCCATTCCTGGGACCCATACCCCTAAACAACTGCCTCCCCATGGGCTTCTTATTCCACCTCTGCTCCAGCTTAGAAGGCCCACCACAGCAAGGTGCAGGGCTTTTGCTGCTGTGGCTGCCAAGGAGGTCCTCATCTGTTGGCAAGTTTTGCTCCCTTCATGGAGTTCTTGTTTCAAACAGCTTTTAGTTGATTGTGGTGGTTAATTCCATTTGCAGTGTCTCTTGTGGAAAAACAGCCAGCCGCCGTTGGTCCCAAACAGAGAACTTAGAGAATTTATTATTTCAATCTGCTTTGAGCCAATTTTGGTGGCTAGCTCAGCTGTTTAAACAGAAGCAGAACTAGCTGCCATCAGCTTTAAGCCGGTTGAAATAAGAAATTTTAAGTTCTCTATTTGTGACCAATTGTGGTGGTTTGCATTGTGTTTTGTGGAACAACAATCTAGACATGGTTTAATACAAAGTAAGGGTTTCACTTTTTCTAAGAGTGCTTACCAGCCATCCCTTTCTGCCTGGGGTCTAAAGTTCTTCCTCCGCTTCAACTGCCAAACCGGTACTGATACTCCGAAGACATAAGAAACAGAATTTCTTTCTTTTCTTTTTTTTAGAGTTTGACTTGAGAAGCTGAAAGGTGAACTGACATTGATAAGACAATTGAGGAGCTATTTCCCATGCTAACGATGCCGTCAGATCCTAGACTACTCAACTCCACAGTCTCACTCCTTCCTTACTATCTCCCTCCGCTGTCACTGGGATTTCTGCCCCCTTCTTTGAAAAGGACTCCCCTTCCCAATTCCAGTTCAAATTCTAGCTCCCTTGCTGGTTGACCGAGCTAGCTGCTCACATGCTGGCTGCTTACATTCAAACATGCGGAGAGTGGCTTTGGCTTTCTATATTCCCTGGGCCAGTTTTGGGAGGTCGCAGCATGTATCACACAGCAACGTGAAGTTGCCCCTTTCAAACTAGTTCAGGCTTGCCTTGCTATGGGAGCAAAAGGGCCCTCAGCAGACGTATGTATGTATGATGGCAACCTGGCCAAGCCCGACCCACCACACTGCAGTGCACTTGACCCAGAGACCTGGGCATTTCCTGAGCTGCTCTGGCTTCCCTGGAGTGTGAGCTTTCGCCAGCAAGACGGAGCCTTGTCCACAAGAGCACCGGTCTGTGTGCGAGACAGAAGCACATTAAATCTGCTCCTGGATGATGAGACTGGGGGGAAACACCATCCCGGCTCATCCAGCACACAGCGCCAAGTTCAACAGAAGCAGGGGGATTCCTTGGACTGCACGGGATTCTGATCCTTGAGAGACATCCCCCACCCCCAGCAAATGCCTATCTCCTCCCCCAACGCAGGTTGATTATGCTTTTGTGCCTGGTATTAAAATTAATCTCCCGACAACGGAGCCTTTGCGGATTGGGCACTGCACTCTGATCAGGCCCATGGAACATCTGTCGCAGCAGCAGCTGCCCACCCCACAGCCAACTGAGAGCTCAGCTCCACAACAGACACATTCCTCCCCTCTAATGGAACCCTCCACCCAGTCTGAGCTGGCCCTGAGGAAGAGCCCCTCGGTGACCACCAACTCCCCCAAGCCATCCTCTCTACTCCCCCCAGCAGAGCATCCCAAATCCAAGGCCCCCCAAATGACAATGGAGACGAAGAGGGGCAGGCTGTAGGAGTACGTTGCAGAACAGTAACAGGAAAGAACACCCAGGCTCGCCTGCTGGCTGGGGGACCAAGGAGAAGACGGGGAGGGGGGAGGCACTTTGCTGCATGCAAAAGGCATGAATACTGTATGGCCCTCACCTGGACGGACTGCCAAAGAGAGTGAGGGTGACACAGAGTGATGCAAGGAAGAGGGGACAGACCCTTGGGAGCAACTCACAGTGGGGCAGCAGGAAAAAAAGGCCTGGTGCTTCCCCACGGCAGGAAATGCGTCTTTGAGCTCGCAAGGTGCTACTGACATTTTGAAAGCGTCCCCCTGTTGCCAAGAGCCCGGAAGCTTCTGACTTAAGGAGGAAGCAGATACTCAGTGGGAGCCAGCAAACACCCAGGCAAGCATTTTCTGCTTTGCTCCTCCAGGATCATCATAGCACTCAAAGAGGCAACACCGCCACCCAAGATGCCTGGCGAGAGGCAGCTGTTCCAGCAGAGACAGACAAGCCTGCGGGGGGGGGGGGGCGGCAGGGGGGATGAAGACTGCCAGGAGTCCAGGCAGGGAGAGAGAACCTGCTCAGGTGTCAGAGGAGAGGCAGGAGGCTGGGCGCCTCGTCCTCCAAGGCTGGCAATTCCAAAGTGTGCATTTTGAAAAGCGTTCTCTTAACTTTAAAAATACCCAATCGTAATAAAAGTATCTCCAGGTGAAGCTGAGCCCCATAAAGAAGCCCACCATCACCCAGCCTTGGCGTGAGGAGACGAGCTGCTCTGCCAAGGCTGCCAGTTGCTCACGGAGTCCCCAGAGGAGGCGTCTGCGACGGCCCAGAACCCCTTCTGAGATCACAGCTCTCATTCACAAAAGCTCTTAGGCCTGTCGGGCAGAGCAGCCCCCAACAGCCACAACGCCCAAGCGCATTGCCCTGCACTCCTGGCTTCTCAGAGGTGCCAGGGGGCGGCGGCAGCAGCAGGGCCACCCTGAGGCTTTACAAACAGCATCGCCTTCGCTTCCCAGCACCGTTTCTGGGCTCCTGAAGCAAGAGCTGCTCTGCCCAGCCCAAGGCAACGAAAGCAGAAGCGGGCCAGATCCAGCACAGCTGCCCAACCAACCTCTTCAGAGGCAGAAGGGATGCCAGACGGACTGTCCCTGTGATGCACCTAGAGAGGAGCAAGGGAAAGCAACACACACTGCCTGGAGACGCGCGGGCCTGTTTGCCCAAACCAGAAAGGCATCTTCATTCAGCAAGAAGGCAGCAGTGGCTACAAGGAGGGAGCCCAAGGAGGGCTGGGCTACATGAGGGGGAGAGCAACCACCCGCCTGTTTTGTCTAAGGAAGGCAGATGGGAGTGAAAGGTGGGAAAGCCCTCAACCGGTCGACTCCCCGCTATGCTGCTGAAACATGGTAGGCACAAGAAAAGGCTTAAACAGAATCAAGGTGTGTGAAATCCTGGCTGAGGCAGAATCTAAGAATAATGGGAGTTCCCTTCGCGCACTGCAACAGGAATGCTCTCCTGGCAAGTCCTGGGAGAACCAGCCATCTTTCACAAGCCAACTGCTTGCCAAGGACCACAGGCCATCCGTCAGCACTTCCTCGACAGAACGGGAATGAATGGTTAGGAGACACCAGAGGAGCCCTGCTGGGCCAGGCCAGAGACCTGCTGAGCCCAACACCCTGATTCCCGCAAGGTTTCCCAACCCTGCCTTCGAGGAGCCCCCAAGCAGGAAGCGAAGGCAAGTGGCCCTGCTCCGGTTCTCTCTGCATCTGGCATCCAGAGGCCAACTAGCTTTGGACCTGGGAGGGAGCATCAAGACCAGCAGCCACAGAGAGAGCTCCTCTGCAAATCTGCCTCATCCCCCATTCAAGCCAGTACAGCAGTGAGTTCTACCGGAAGCTGCCTTAGATCAAGTCAGACCATCGATCTGCATTGTCCACACTGACCGGCAGCAGCTCTCCAAGGTCCCAGGCAGGAGTCTCAGTTCCCAGCCCTACCAGGAGATGCCACCGGGGACTGAACCTGGGACCTTCTGCCTGCAAAGCAGGGGCTCTGCCACGGAGCTACGGCCGGCTGGCCTTTGCTACTAGAACGGATGCACTAACGGGTGGATGAAGAACCAGGCTCCCTGTAAACAGCCTCTTGGGCGGGGGGGAAGGTCTCACAGTAGAAGCGCTGGCCAGGAAAAACACCCGCAGGCCCAGTCAGCAGGCGAGGCTCTGCTTTGCCTTACAACTAGTGACAGCAAGGCAATTACCTACACGTGGACCGGCTCAGTCAGTTGGGCCGTACCTAGAATGGCACAAGAGCCCCCCAAAGGGAACTGGTGGAGGAGGGTGGTTGCCTCCAAGGTTGCACACAGATAGCAACATCAGCGTCGTCAAGCGGAGAGTACATGCTCCATCACAGAGCAATCAAGGGAAGGAGAGACGTAAGCAAGCAAAACTGTTCCACAGACATCGGCTTCATTTCAGCCTCAGACAAGGGTGGCCGCCTTTAACTGGTGAGGTCACAGCTGGACGTGGCCCTCGGGGACATCGGATGCACCCCAGTCAATCAGTTTTCTTCCACCCTTCATTTAGAAAGGTGAAAATTTAAGCAGAGTTTAGCATCAAGCGTGTCCAAGGGCTGAAAGAGAACTGCTGAGCTACCTCAGGCTGCTGCCAGGAAAGGGGAAGGGTCTTCCCATGGGGCCAAGACCGCTTTCGAAGGGCCTCTTATCCAGTACTACCACCCCGACAGAAGGACTGGGCCACTGAACCATTAGCCTCACATTCTGCTTCAGTGCCACAGTTCCACCAGAGCACGGCCCATCTTGAAGCCCTGTTTCAAGGGCCAGGCATTTCTTAAATACACAGACAAAATTAAATTTGAGGATTTTGTCAGTGTATCGATCTAGTTTATAGCATCCCTGGCAGCAGTCCATTCTGAATTTCAGCCTAGCACAACACCCCAGGGTCTTACTACTGCAGAGAACAATGCTGCTGCTTCGGAGAAGATCAGGTTTCTCAGCAGACAACACCTTCAAGTGCTGGAAGGGAAGGGAAGGGAAGGGAAGCAAAGCAGCATCGCCCATCCTGGTGAGGGCAACCCCTACCCTGGGATCCTCAGCTGCTGAAACAGATGGTCCTTGCAAGCCAAAGATTAGACACAGCCATGCAAGGGGGCAGCCAAGCAGGTAGAGCAGCAAGCCTTAATGTAGGTCAGGCAGAGGGATTTGCAAAGCTGCCAAGCAACCTAGATATCCCCCTCCTTGTTATTTTGCTGGAAAACACAAATCCTCAGGCTGCTCAGAAAAATCCCTTTTGCCCAATTGTGGCACCCGCTGCTAGCAAACAAGAGACTTGGCTCAGGCTCCAGCTGGAAGGAGGATGGGACCACAGCACTCCCACCTTTACACCAGGAGGTGCTTGTGGCCAGCCCCTGCTCTGGGGAGGAACCCCAAGGTCTTGTGGATGGAGGACAGTCCTGTGCTGTCAAACAGGCACCAGCTAGGAAAGAGGCAGTTCTGCTCATACCGAAAAACGCTGAGCAGTCAGAAGAGGCCAGCCACTAGAATGAATCCGATAAGGCACTTGCAGGATAGGAGGGGTGCAGGGCAAGGGGGCAGAATCACACCACCCCCAACGGCAGCCTGAACTGCTCTGCAGGAAGTCTGATAAGCAGGAAAGGCTGCCAAGTCAAAAGGCAGAAGTGTCCGTTTAACAATAAATTGGAAAAGCCAGGGAGATGCAGCTGCTCTGTCTCCCGGAAGGTTAAATGATGATCTTCCCCAAAGGGAAATGAAATACAGAGCAGGACTCTAGCACATTTGGACCTAGGCATAAACTAACAGCAGGCAGAGGGCACTACTGCAAAGAGCAACTCTGCAGATCTGGGACACTAGGGAAACCACCAACTTCAAAATCTGAAGTTAGAAATTTGAAGTTAGAAATAGGTAAGTTGCATGCGCCATCACGACACGTCCATGTCCATGTCCTGGACTGCTTGCTCCTGCCGCTTCCTGGTGCACACAACTGCCTTCTCCCAATTTCTGCTAAGAGGGAACCCTGCTCCCCAGCTGACATAAGCGGACCTCAGACTGCACGGTGAGTCAAGCCTCAACCCATCACAGACCAGACACTTGCCCTTTCACACTTGCTGCCCTGGATGGCCACAGCTGCCCCTATTAACTTTTAAAGTGGCAATTCTCTTACATTTAGGAGGAGGGAGCAACTGGCCCGATCCAGCCCTAGCACAGCATCTCTCTTCCAGTGGCTGTTGCTGGTGTCTACCTTACGTTTCTTTTTAGATTGTGAGCCCTTTGGGGACAGGGGATCATCTTATTTATGGATTTATTTTTCTATGTAAACCATTTTCGAGAAGTTTGGTTGAAGAGCGGTATAGACACATTCGCAGTAGAAGTAGTAGTAGTAGCGCAGCCAATTCTGGGAAGCTCTGGGGTGGCTTTCCAGCGCTCTCTAGGAAACCCACGCCCCAGGGTGAACTGCAGTGGTTCACTCCCTACGCTTTACAGACACTTCAGGAAAGCAGCATACTAGAACATATTGCCTTTACCAGAAAAATATGGCTTTTTAAAAGTTAGAATTATTTCCTTCACCTGCACTTTCCAGTCCCAACACTGACCAGGCACTGGAATGTTTATGTACAAGTTTAAACAGTATTTTGCTAATCTGCCCGTAAGCAAACAATCTCATTAATCACAGGATTTAGTGGCAGTTTAGAACGG
This sequence comes from Hemicordylus capensis, assembly GCF_027244095.1. Taxonomy (NCBI): domain Eukaryota; kingdom Metazoa; phylum Chordata; class Lepidosauria; order Squamata; family Cordylidae; genus Hemicordylus; species Hemicordylus capensis. The sequence continues at coordinate 406,248 of NC_069669.1, forward strand.
CAACGTGCCTGACAAACAAGTTATACGGTTAACCCTATTAAAGCACTCGGGAGCGTCTGTCCAACAAAATCCAGTCCAAAGCAGAATCAATACACTTAACATTTATAAACTATCACCCCCATCTTCCAGAAAACAGAGAGATAAAAATGTAAGATAAGACTGAAGGGCCTTGAGCACCACACTCATCAGCCGCGGTCGTGCCTTCCCAGTCTTACTGCCTGCTCCTCACTCCCTGCAGCTCATATGTGGCAAAGGGGAGGTTTTCCCTTCCACAGACAACAGCAGCTGGGGAAGGGGGGGTTAACCCTCATGCATCTCCAGAGGAAGCTTAAATGAACCACCACCCCACACACACCATCTGTAGGAAGGCATGCTTCAATAGAAGAGACATATTGTAAAAGCATGACTGGTGAGGAAGAGCAGCAGCGCCCCTTTGGAAACCAAACCCAAGTGCCCCCCCCGCTTGTTAGGACAAGTTGCTACTTCCCACAAATAAGTTTGTCAAGCACTTATGGGCTTTTAGGGTATTCAATGTCACTTTGACCCAATTAAATCCCAAGGAGGATCAAGAATGGTTGCACTTTTGGATGCTGAGGGAGATGGGCAGAAAGAAGTTATGTTTAGAAGGGGACTCGAGTTGAAAGATCTCAATGTGACCAAAAAGGTCTTGAGCATTAGAGGAGGGGTGAAGTTACATCCAAACCATCTTTAACGTGACGCTCACATGAAGAAGGCCTTTCACAATGTAGGCAACCTGGAACCCAGGGATTAGGAGAAGCTACCCAACGAAACATAAACGACTATTATCTTTAATACCAAAGGATGCCACTGTATGTGTGACACTGGAGATACAAGGAGACAGGTATTGAAGAGCACGCTGCTCCTGACAAATTTGGGGCAAGAGCTGAAGTCTTGTCTGTAGCTAACAGGGAAAGTGTTGAAGTAGGCAGAATGCAGCTGCCTGAAACAGCTGACAAAGACACTGAGGTTAAAGCCATCTTGTCTTGCAAAAAAGCAGCCCAGAATCTTTTCAAGTCGTCTGGGTGTCAGGCTCAGCTTTCGAAACACTCATTCAATGGACTCCTTGCTGGAAAAGCTGTGGGGGGCTTCACTCCCAAGAACCACCTCGCAAGCCCACCAAGCGACAGAAAAGCCAAGCACTGCACCATGAGCCTCTTCTTCCTCTGGATTCAGGTCAGGTGAAGAACACAGCCTGAGCAAACAAGTTGGCATTCTGTCAGCAGCAGCTTGTCCTAACAACCAAAGGTTGGGCCTCTCTCTCCCGCCCGAGAGCCACGCTGCCTGCAGGCTGGCCATTTGTCAGGTAGAGCTGCGCTGTTAACAGTGCAGCTGTACTCGACAAAAAATCCAGGCAGCCTGGCTCTTGGGCAGGAGCGAGAGAGAGAGAGAGAACCTGAGCTGCCCCAGAGAAGCAGAGGCAGCTGTGCCTCCTTTGCCCCCACCCCGTCCCACTCCTTAGGACAAATCACTACTGCATTCTGTGTGAGAGCTGTCACTGCGGGTGGGGGGGGGCAGATGTCAGGAAAATGCCTGAAACTGTGGCCCAAAGAACACAGAGCTGCCTGACAGACACCCAAGAAAGAGTCCGCCTGCTACAGTTCCTGCTGGTGGCAAAGGTTCAGCTTTGCCACTCCCACAGACTTGCTTCTTCAACGGCACATCTCCAAGCAGCTTTCAGAAGAAGGAACCTACCAAAGCACCTACAAGATGCATCGCCACAGCCCTTTGCAGTAGAGCTCTAGTAGATCTTAACACTCTCTAAACAGATCAGACTGTGTTTATATGAGAAACTCTGCATGTGTTAAGGAGGATGCAAAATATTTCAAGAAAGCCTCCCACCCAGGGAAAGATAGACTAAAATAATGAGAAACACAGACAGATTTAGAAGGCCCACCTGTTGGTAGCAGGACTGTCAACTCACAGCTCTTGGGCGAGGCGTGCGGGGGGGGAGGCTGCCCACCAATCGCTGCTAGATGAACTTCTTCAGTGATATTTCTGTATTTACATTTATGATAAAAAATTGCCAATCCATTTACATGTTTCAAGAAGTGTAAACTCCACCCTGCCTGCTGCAGGCAGATCCTAAGCAAAGTGACACCTGAAGACATTCTCAGCCACTGAGCAGCAACTGACTATTCATCTGGTCCTCTAACAGCCAGCATCCACTAAAGATGTCAAACAATGCTTAAACCACTGGCTGACCCACATCTCGTGAAGAAACTTTCAGAATAGAAACCTAAGGTGTTTGGGGTTTTTTACACAGAGAGAGTTTTGTTTTGATCAGCTTGGAAAGACAAGATCACATCCTATTATCATCTTACCCAACTTGAGCAATTCCACAATTCTATCGGTCTGGAAGCAAACCATGGCCACCTAAAAACAAGGCAGGGTTTTCTGCAATGGGGTGGGGGAGAGATGGGAATGCCTGAGAGTCCCTTGTAGTCGCATGCCTTGGAAAGGACTGTGTGGCATGAAGTTAACACACTCTCATCCCCACATGATACAGGGAGGTTTCAGGAGTGGAAGGCAGGCTGGCCTCCTTCCTTTCCCATTCTCCAGAAACTCCCTCTCTTCCCACAGATGCTTGCTTTAAGAACATAAAAACAGCCCTGATGGCCCAAGGACCATCTAGACCAGCACCCTGTTTCACACAGTGGCCCACCAGAAGCCCACAGGGAGGAGCTGCTAGCTTGACAGCAAGTACGCCCCAAACCTGAACACTTTAGCATTTTATGGCAGAGCAGGGAAAGGAGAGAGGGAAAGGGAAAGGAAATCCATGGTCCTGGCCACTCTGCTATCACTTCCCGTTTCCACACCCGCAAACAGGGCCACAAGGCTCCTGTTCCAGACCGGCTGAAGCATTCCTGTCCCAGGAGTGGGGGAACACTGCAGCAGATCCCCACTTGCATTTACTATATTGTTATTCTACCACTCCTCCAAGGAGGAGGAGGCAGCACAGAAGGTGCTCTGCAAGGTGGGCTAGCCTGAGAAAGAATGACTGGCTCAAAGTCACCCAGTGATCTTTAGGGCCGAGTGTGGATTGGATTCTGATCTCCTACTTCCAACTTTCTAACCACATCATCATATCTTACCACAAGTTATGGCATCTAACCCCTGGGCCTAGGAGTGTAATAAACGACAGCAGAGGATGATGGGCATTGTAGTTCAGCGACAGATGGAGTGCCACAGTTGCCTACCCCTGCTGTAGGGCGCAGCTCCTCAGGTATTCTTCAGAAGCAGGTGCACCCAAAACCATGCAGAGACCTCTACACCTCCTGGCTAAGGTAGCATCTACCAAGACACTTCTGCATTTCCACCCAGGGCTTTTTGGATCTCAAGCAGGCACTAGTTTGCTAGGCCACATCTCTCTGCACAGCTGGCAAAAGCCTGCAGGGCTTTACCTCTCCATACAGACGGAACTCAGAGCTACCATTTACATGAAGTACCAAACGTGGGTCCTTGCATCACAGCTGGTAGTTGAGAAGTCAACCTCTCCTCTACTTAAAGCACTGTGTACCCAGAACTTTATGCCCTCCTATGCCAAGAACAGTCGATCCAACAAGAGGCATTTTCAGTATTATGGAGCATGCAGATGAAAGCGAGTGTTCAAAACCCTCTATCAAAACCCTCATGTCAGCTTCTTTGGGTCCCGATGAAGAACTCAGTGCTGTACACGCACTAGCATGGAGATGATGAGCCCTTCTTTTATACAGTTGGGGAGAGGGCCATAGCTCAGTGGAAGAGGGTCTGCTTTGCAGACAGAAGGTCCCAGGTTCAGCCCAAGTAGGGCTGGGAGAGACCCCTGTCTGAAACCCTGCCAAATGGAATAGGCAATATTGGGCAAGATGGACCAAGGGTCTAACTCAGTAGAAGGCAACTCCCTATGTTCCTGGTCCACTAGGCTGACACCATGCAACCGAATGAAAGTCAGGGAATGCCAGCTGAGAAGCCCTGGTTCTTTCCAAATGACCACAGGAATGCATGGGTTTGGAAATTCATAGGAAGCTGCCATATACTGAGTCAGACCTTAGGTCCATCTAGCTCAGTATTGTCTCCACAGACTGGCAGCGGCTTCTCCAAGGTTGCAGACAGGAATCTCTCTCAGCCCTATCTTGGAGAAGCCAGCAAGGGAACCTGAAACCTTCTGCTCTTCCCAGAGCGGCTCCATCCCCTGAGGGGAATATCTTACAGTGCTCACACTTCTAGTCTCCCATCCAAATGCAACCAGAGCAAACCCTGCTTAGCTAAGGGGAAAAGTCATGCTTACATAAGAAGAGTCCTGCTGGATCAGGCCCAAGGAGGCCCATCTAGTCCAGCATCCTGTTTCGCACAGTGGCCCACCAGATGCCTCTGGGGAGCTCACAGGCAGGAGTTGAGGGCAGGCCCTCTCTCCTGCTGATACTCCCCTGCAACTGGTCTTCAGAGGCCTTTGAGGCTGCAGGTGGCCTATAGCCCTCCAACTAGCAGCCATTGATAAGCGTGGTTTGCTTGCTAGCACAAGACCTGTTCTGCTCTCCCCGTGCACCAAATGTGGAAGTAACCCATGCATTTCAGTTATTCGTTTTAGGTGTCCTGACACTAGCCCACTGTGCTTACAGTCCCAGGTCCAGCACAGTGCGCTACAGCATCTCCAGGTAGGGCTGGAAAGGCCCATCCAAAACCTCGGAGTGCCGCTGCCAGTCAGGCCAGAGGCCCAACTCAGTAGACAGCAGCTTGCCATGCACCCCAGTAGTGCCAAAGGGCTGGGCTACAGATGCTTCCCGGCAGCCCAAGGGAGCGCCGCTCAACTGGCCCCCATCACCTTGCTGCCCCTGCTGGGGCGGGGTGGGCCTCCAGAGGCGCTCTGGGGGCTCCTGTGGTTGGCCACCTGGAGATTCACCCCATGCAAGCATGCCTGCGGCCATCTGGAGGGAAGCAGGAGCATGCGGCCGTGGCAGGGCGACTTGGCCTGGCGCCTCCGCCCCGTGGTCCTGGGAGGTGGGCAGCTGCTGCCTGCTGGGCGCCCCTAGCAGCTCACCGGGGCGCTGGCGGGCCGAGGCCCTACCTGGAGATGCTGCCAGCCAGCCAGCCAGGCGCCTTCTGCCCGCAGGAGGCGGCGGCGGGGCTCACCTTGAACTCGCGGCTGTGCTGCGGGGTGTATTCCAGCGTCCAGAGGGCCCGCACCAGCTGCGCCAGCTGCTCCGTCACCTCCCCGCCACCGCGGGTCTCCGACGTGCAGCAGCGGTTGTCCAGCAGCAGGCCCGGCTCGCCGGCCGAGAGCGGGGGCGGCGGCGGCGGGGCCTCCTCCTCCTCCTCCTCCTCGCCCAGCGGGGCCTCCTCCCGCAGCGACTCCTGGGCCGGGCCTGCTGCGGCCGCGCCTCCTCCGGGGCCGCCGCCGCCGCCGCGGTACTGCTCGAGGGCCAGGTACTCGGCGAAGAGCTCGGTGTTGCTGAGGCACTGCAGGACGGCGTTCATGAAGCAGGTGTTGCCGTGGTTGCGCAGCCCCGCCACGCCGGGCACGGCCGGGCAGGAGACCGAGGAGCAGCCGGCAGCCGGAGGCCCGGCGGGCAGCAGCAGGCCCGGCGGCGGCGGCGGCGGCGAAGGGGCGGCGGCGGGGGCAGCAGCAGCGGGCGGCGGCGGCGAGGGGGCGGCCTCGGGGGCAGGCCTCGGGGGCGGGGGCGGCTCGGGCTCCGGGCTGGGCTGGAAGCAGCGGCCCAGGCTGTGGTGGTGGTGCTGCTGCTGCTGCTCGGAGGAGCTGAGGTGCGAGAGGGTGGAGAGGGTCTTCAGCACGCGGCTCATGAAGCCGCCCAGCGCGCGCGGCCCCGAGGAGGAGGCGGAGGCCGGAGGAGGCGGCGAGGAGGAGCAGGAGGCCGCTGCCGCCGCCGGGGAGCCCCCGCCGCGGCGCCCGCGGAAGAGCAGCCGCTTGCTGAAGGAGCGCTTCTCCTTGCACGACGACGACGAGGAGGCCGCCGCCGCCGCCCCGGGAGAGGCGCCCCGCGGAGAAGGGGAGGAGGCGGGCGGCGGCAGCGCCACCACCACCGCCGCGGCCGGGGAGCCGCTCGCCCGGCCCGACATGACTGCGGCGGCGGCGAGCAGGAGGGCGGCGTCTCCTGCGGCTGAGGCTTCGCCGCCCGCCCGGGGCCTAGCGGCGCATCCTCCTCAACCCGCGGCTGCTGCTGCTCCGCCTGCCCCGCGCCGGTCCGTCTCCTCACCGGCTCGCCATGGCCGAGCGGCGGCTGCGGCGTTGCTGCTGAGGAGGCGGCGGTGGCGGGGCGGAGCTCGCGCGGACAGGGCGGCCGCGCTCGAAGCCGGCGGCGCCATCTTGAACGAGGGCAGCCGCTCCTGAGGTCTCTCTGGCCCGTCGCCGCGGCGGCGGCCATCTTAGGTCCGGGCAGAGGCCTCCCCTTGCGCGGCCTGGAGGGGCGGCGAATAGCGCAGAGGGGGCGGGGCGAGGAGGCCCCCCCCCGCCTCGCGGCCCCGCAGCCCTTCCCGCCAAAACCGCACGGCTGGGGGAGGGGTTCCTTGGCTGAGGGGGCGCCCCAGTGCCCTGTCAGGACGGTGTCGCGGCTCACAGTTCTTTATTATTATTATTATTATTTTGTGTTTATTGAAAATATTTCCGTACCGCCCAGAACGTGCGTCTCTGGGCGGTAAAGTCATTTAAACCATCAAATCAATTAACAGTTAAAACCTGCTGCTCCGTTTCTGTCCCCTCCTCGACCATCCCGTCTGGCTGCGTTTTTCTCCCTCCTCACCTTTTCCAGCTTCGGCCTTCCGGTCTCCAGCCGCACCTCTTGCCGGCATCTTCTCCCATTTTCAGAGTGAACTTGAGCATGAAACTCATCCACTTCCTCTCCTTCTGCGTCAGTCGTTGGGGCAGAGACTTGAAGAACCGCCATGTTGAAGGGTGGTTGTCCACGGAATCTCATCGATATTTGTCGGCCAAAGACGGTTGTATTTATCTCTCTATCCTTCCTGACGACGAAAGCAACACCCTTCCTTCTTTGTTGCTCCTGTCCGGAGCAGGGAGCGATTTCCTGACTGAAGGTGTCCCGTTCCAGTCCATTCCAGTCCACTGATGCCCGAGATGTCCATCTGTAGTAGACTCGTTTCATCTTTCCTAGTGTGGAGGTTTCCCACCTTCTTGCTTCCCACATTCCCATTGTAATTCTGTCTTTGCAGCTTGGGATTTTCTTTCCCGGCATGGCAACATCAGCTGCTAGAGGTCCAAAAGGTTTTCGCCTGACCGCCTCATAAACACCACCAATACTGATTGCTGGACATTGCACATCTTCTTCTCCCCAGTGATGTTCCTCATGGATAGTCTCCTGCCCTTCCCCGAAGAAACAGGGCCTGCACAGCAAGGAGGCGGCAGCAAAACCAGACACCTCCTAAGGGTTCTTCTTCTCAGCACAGCAGGCAGTACCGTTAAGCAGCAGCACAAACCCAACCCCACTGGCAGCATCCCTTCCCTGGCAGCCCCACCAACTTGAGGCGGCAGCAGCAGCAGCAGTAACAGGTGCATGAACAGAAGGAAGAGGATCCACCTGAGTTGAAAGCAATGGAAGGGGAGGGACTGTCCTTGCCTAATGGGACGAGTGACAGCAGCACTGACGCTCTTGCTCATGGCTGACTGCTCTGACTGGCAGCAACAGCAGCAGCAGCAGCAGCTCCCCAGGTTTCAGACCAAGTCCAGATGATGTCATCATGTAATCTAACGCTGACCAGGATGCAATCAGCCATGAACTCCCTGCCCTCCTTCCTCCAGGATGATCCTTCATCACATGCTCTTCCCGGGACACACCTGGCCAGCACTCAAGATGCTGCTGCTGAGCCTGGAAGCAGAGGAGGAGGAGAGCTGGCCTTGTGGTAGTGAGCGGCATGACTGGTCCCCTTTGCTAAGCAGGGTCCACCCTGGTTGCATATGGAAGGGAGACGAGAAGTGTGGAGAAGTGTGAGCACTGGAAGATCTTCCCCTTATTAGGGGATGGAGCCGCATCTCTGGGAAGAGCATCTGGGTGCCAAGTCCTCTCCCTGGCAGCATCTCCAAGACAGGGGGGCTGAGAGAGACTCCTGCCTGGACCTTGGAGAAGCCGCTGCCAGTCTGTGAAGACACTCCTGAGCTAGATGGACCAAGGCTCTGGCGCAGTAGATGGCCGCCTCCTCTGTTCCTATGAAGCAGCCGCTGCCTCTCTTGGGGCCTGCCTCTTTCTCACCACATTTCGCCAGGAAGGGCGCTCAGCCAAGGCCTGAGATCACCATCCCCAAAGAAAGCTGGGACCCCCGTTCGGCTGGCAGCGTCCATATTTGATGCGGAGGAGGAGAAGGGCTCGCCTGGACAAGGCCAAGGGGCTGGGATCTCCTGGCTGGGGAGGAAGCCGCTGGGAGGAGGGGGCCCCTGCCGCCTCTCTGTGGCCGCTGGTGCCAGGGCAGGGAGGCGGGCAGGCGGCGGCAGCAGCAGCAGCAGCAACCGCCCCCACGGTGGCCACGGATGGGCACCCGAGAGAAGAAGCCGAGAAGGGCCGGCGCGCCCCTGGCGGGGGGCTGCTGCCTTGGAGACGGCCACCCATAGCCGGTGGGGGGCATGAGCCGCAGCTGGGATGCCGAGGAGGAGCTGCGAAGAAGAGGGGCGCAAGGCCCTCGCGGGCTTCCCCGCCGAAAGACTCCTCCTCGCAAAGGGGAAAGCAGCTCTTCTAGCGGCGGGCGCGAGAGAGCCGAGGCTGCTGCCTCCGTCGGGGCGGGGTGGGCTGCCTGCCCGCCCGCCCGCCATAGCCACGGGGGTCGGGAGCGGGATGCCGCCCTGGGCCGCGGCAGGCGCGCGGGTGGCCGGCAGGGGGCGCCTGGCGACTGGGAGCCGCCGCTGTGTTGCAACCGGAGCCCCGGCCGGGAGGCGGGGCGGGCGGGCGGGCGCCCCAGGAAGAAGAGCCGCAGTCCGGCCAGCAGCAGAGGAGCGCGCCGGCTGCGGTCCAGTGGCACCCGCTGTCTGCTCTCCGCCGCCGGCCTCATGCAGCCCCAGCCGGCTCTGAGCGGCGCCCCCGCAGCAGGTGAGACGCCAGCGGCTGTGGCAGGCGGGCCGCCCGCGAGAGCGCGATCTGCCGGCGGCGCGGCTGCCCGGGGGGTGAGGCGGGAGCCTGGAGGGCGAGGAGAGAGCCGCCGCGGTTCCTCTGGGGCGGCGGGCGGGCCCCTCCAGATGGGCGGCGGCGGCGGCCAGTCAAGCAAAGACCCCGCCGCGGCAGCGGGCAGGCGAGGAGGGGCAGTGGCCGCGAGCCCAGCCCGGAGCCCCCTGGCCCGGCGATGCCCCGCGAATTGCTCTCCCTCCCTGCCCGGTGCGGGAGCGCAGCGGCTGGTGGGCGGCAGCAGAGGCGCTTCCTGGCGGCGGGCTTGGAGCCTTGGCGGCTTCTGGGGGTGGCCCGCCTGCCTGTCGCCTCCTGCGCTGCTCCTGTCCCGAGAGAGCGTCCTTCGCTGGGAACGGATGCGCTGCGCTTCCCGTCGAATCCTCCTCCTCCTCCAGCGGGACTTCTGCTGGCTGGGGTGGGCCGGGGGGAGATGACGTTTGGGTGCCCTCCCCTCCCCTCCTCCTTTGCCAGAACGCAGCCGAGCTGTCCAGACAAGCGCTTCCCGGCTCGATCCGTTTTGGTCTCGGCTTTGGGGCGACTGTCCGTGGGAGGCATGTTTGCGGCCAGGCAGAGACCGGGAAGGCCCCCAGCGCGGGCACGGCTGTTCCTTGGCCTGCCGGCCTGCGGCTTGCCGTCTTGGCCTCCCACCCCCGCTGCAGCCTGACAGCCGGAGGGGCGCCGGCCGGGGGTCTCCCCGCAGGCATGCTCGCTACGCCTGCTTAATTCGGGGCCAGCAGGACGGAGGCACCTCGCAAAGTGCCTCCTCGGAGCAAATCCCGCTGAGAACTTTTCCCTGGGCGAAAAATACGCACAAACGGTAGTAATCGCGGGCGCGCGATAGAAATCCTCACTGCCTTGGTGCTCCTCGGTTCTGAGGTAAGGGGATCCAGCGCGAAGAGGCCGGCCAGCAGCCTCGGAATCTCAGGCAGTCCCGAAAGAAACAGGGCTTGCTCGGGACTGGGAGGGAGCAGGACAGTCCGACCTTGGCACAGGGAACCCGGGAGGGAATCCAGCCCGTATCTGTGGCTGGATTGGGAGTCCCGGTGGTTAAACCGGTTTGAGACTTCAACACACACACACACACACCCCTCACACCCGCTCTCTGTGTGCTCTGCCTCCCCGCCCCCCAGCTGCTGCCCCGCTCAGCATGGCACCTGCCAAGAAGATCAGGGCCAAGATCAAGAAGACCCTGCCCGTGACCGGCCCCCAGGCGCCCACCCTGCGAGAGCTGATGCGCTGGTACTGCATGAACACCAACACCCACGGCTGCCGGCGCATCATCGTCTCGCGCGGCCGCCTGCGCCGCCTGCTCTGGATCCTGCTGACTCTGACCGCCGTCGGGCTGATTGTGGGCTACTGCGTGCAGCTGGTCAGGAACTACTACATGGCCTCCGTCTCTGTCACCGTCCAGTTCCACAAGCTCCCCTTCCCAGCCGTCACCATCTGCAACATCAACCCCTACAAGTGAGTTGGTGGACTGATGTCAGCTGCCCTGATTGCTCTCTGGGCCCATAGCTGGATGGATGTGGCACATTTCCAAGGGCATTGGTCAGTTCCAATGGTCCCCACTGTGCCGTGACGGGGACCCCTCCCGTGAAGTTGTGATCTGGGTCTTCCTGACTCCCAGCTGACACCACTCTGAGCCACTAACTCCCAAATGCAACCTGGAAGCAAGCTTTCAGGTTACACAAAACTCTTCTTCTGACACAGAGATTTAAAGAGGGGGAAATCAGAAATTAAAAAAAGGAAAGGACATTCCTAGGCTGATGCTAACAAGGTAAAGCTGAGAGTTTTCTGAAACAGGAGCAGAATTTTTTTTTTAACTAGGAATTGACTGAGGCTGCTATCTTATGCACACTTATGAAATCTTATGCACACTCATTGAACACAGTGAGACTTCTGAGTAAACAGGCAAAGGATTACTTTCAGAAACTACCTGCCCTTGATGGAGGCATCACATACACACACACACACACCAGTACAAGGCGTGCAGTTAATTACTTTGGTTTTTATTATCTGAGAAGGCTATAGAGTATTTCTAGAGCATCCCTGCCATGTTCCTATAAGGGGCCCATATTACAGACCAAGTTAGAACTCTTTATTAATGGCATTTCCCCCACCATCTTCAAGTCAGCCATTGTGGCTGGGGATGATAGGGGTTGTAGTCCCCTGTTCTGACTGGCCGTGGCTCTCTGGGGTCTCAGGCTGAGAGAGCTTCCTGCGGCCTGCCAGCTGAGAGGCTTCTTAGCTGGAGACGGCAAGGTTCGGGCCAGGGTCCCTATGCGTGGCAAGCACGAGCTCCATGGCTGAGCACGGGCCTGGCCTCGTCCTCCTGCAGGTACTCCGCCATCAAGGAGCATCTGAAGGAACTGGACAGGGAGACCATGGAAGCCCTGCGGATGCTGTACAACTTCACGGGAAGCAGCCCCAGGGAGCGCCGCGAGGCCGGGAGCCCAGAGGACCGGAAGTTCCTGAAGCATTTCCCCCTGATGAAGCTGGAGGACCCCCGTCGGAAGACTGCGCACGACATCATGACGGGCCACAAGCGGCGGGTCGCGGACATCGTCCCGGCGGGTGCCAGCATGGTGACCGTCAAGAACCCTGAGGACATTGTCGGCTTCCAGCTGGTGAGGCTTTTTCTCGTGGCCGCCTGGGAGAGAAGGGAGCCCCTCCCTGCCCCTGCTGGGGCTCATGGCGAGCCCCAGAGCTAAGGGGGCAGGGAGGGTGTGTCTTGGGCAGAGAGAGGGAGCTCTGAAGGAGGGCAGGGGGCACTCGGCAGCCACCCTGTCCTCATGGGCCTTCCCGCCCCACCGTGCACAGCAGGACCCTGGAGGGGTCTTGAGCTCTTGGGCCCCGCCCTGCCCCTCACCTGAGCTTGGGTTTCCCAGCATGCCTTGCATGCAGAATCAGAGGCACCCGGCTTGGGCAAAGAGCCGTGAACCAGCCCGGAGCTGCTTGGTCCATCTAGCTCCGGATCGTCTGCTCTGGGGGACAGCGGGGTCTTTTCTGGCCCCCGCACTACCTGCCCTCCTTTACCTGGAGCTGGCCAGCACCTGGGGCCTTCTGCGTGCAGGACCCCCGGGCCCTGCCTCTGGGCTGCCTCCCCGCTGCCGTGGCCCAGACCCACTCCAGGGCCCTCTGGCTCCCCATCCCGAAGCCCGCCTTCCTGTTGCCTCTTTCCAGTGCGACGCCCACAACAAGAGCGACTGTGCCCTCTACACGTTCAGCTCGGGCGTCAATGCCATCCAGGAGTGGTACAAGCTGCACTACATGAACATCCTGGCCCAGATTGACGCCGAGGAGAAAGTGAACATGAGCTACTCGGCCGAGGAGCTGCTGCTGAGCTGCTTCTTTGACGGCCTCTCTTGCGACTCCAGGTCAGCCTCGGGGGCGGGGGGGGCGCCTGGCTCTTCCCAGCAGACGGTCCGGGGGGGGGGCGCGATTGGTGGTGTGGCTTGGGGCCACCCGGAAGTCTCTCAGCCTTCCTTGGCTGGCCCACTCCGGACGGGCCGGAAGGCAAAAGCCACTGAGATGGCCAGCCAGGCTCACCAGGAAAGAGCCACTGCTTGGTGGGGAAGCTCAGGCAGCGTGAGAGACGGGCTCGCCCACCCGGGGATGGGGAGGGGAGCCTGGCTTGGGAGCTGCTGCTGCTGCTGCTGCTGCTGCTGCTCCTGTGTGAGCGAAGAACAAGGCTGGAGGCGCCCGCAGTGATGCCGTGCTGGGCAGTGGCTGGGGCAGCAGTGGGCTTTTCCTCCTCCCTCGCTCAAGACCCCCCCGCCCCGGATGTCCTTGCTGGCCGGGAGGGAGCCCGGCTCCAGCCCTCTCCCAGCCGCTGCTCCGCACCCCCATCCCTCCTGCTGCTGGGAGTCTTCTCCCCCACAACGGTAACTGTGTGGACTGTGCTGAATGCATGTTGGCAGGCAATAGATCTCCCGCATTCACGGTTGGCTGCTGGCTGGAGCGAAGGTGAGTTTAGCTGCTCTGCGGGGTCTCTGGGGCCCCCACCCCCAGGGCTCTGCCGCTGAGCAGGCAGAGAGCAACTTGGACACATCCTCAAGCTTTCGCCACCGGGGAGCGGGCACTACCCCCAAGGGCAGGGCAAGCTGCACTGCCTCTGCGTGTTTGGGAGGAGGTCCCAGGGAGGCACTCGGGATGTTTCTGCGTGGCACCCTGGACTGGGGTCACGTTTTCATGGCACACACAGCCAGAGCCCTGAAGGTGGGAAAGTGCCCCCCCCACCAGAATCCCCCACCCTAAAGCACGTGCTGGGCACCGTTCCGTGGAAAGGACCCCTCTGGCTGGCCTGGGCTGGGAGCTGAGCTGTCCAAAGGGCCCACCCACAGGCCTGCGCTTGGGATCGAGGCCCCGTCCTGGCGCTCCCTCTGAGCACCCCCAGAGTGTCTGTTCCCACCACCCGGCTGCGCATGGCTGGCGACCCCAAACACTCAGCAGCCGGCGTCCTTCTCGGGGTGGGGCCAGGCTGTGCCACATATGACCTTAAGAGAAGAGGACCAGGAAGGAGTCGCTTCTTGCGGGCTCCACTTCCTCGTCCATTCTGCAAAGATCTGGGCATCACTCTGGTCGTTGCGAAATGGCGTCCTCCTCAGTTGGGAAGCTGAGCAACGTTGCCAGAGATTCTAGGGCGCAGGTCTAGTTCGTCAGGGTGCCCTTGAGGGGGCTGGCTTGCGTTGGGTGCTTGCAGAGTTTGCGTAAGACGGGCGGGGAGTGCCCTTGCGAAGCCATGCCTGACGGAGTCTGTTTGGCTTCTGTTAGGAACTTCACCTCCTTCCATCACCCGCTGCATGGAAACTGCTACACTTTCAACAGCAAGCAAGACGGGAAGATCCTGAGCACGTCCACAGGAGGCAGCGAGAACGGTAAGGAGGAGGCTCGGCAGCGGATGGCTCTTCCCAGCTGGCTTGGAGGCCGCGGGCATGGAACTTGACCCGGCCAGTTCTGCAGGCCCTTCCCAGAGTGCTGGCTGAAGGCCATGCCTGCCCCTCGGGGCCAGCGCTCTTTTCCCACCGGGACGTGTTTCTGCCCGGGTTTTTCCATTGAGATTCTGCCCTGGCCTGATGCTGCCAGAGGCCAAGGGCGAGGAACGCTCTGGCGGCTTGAGTGAAGCCGAGGGGCTCTTTCCGGCCTCGCTCCTTCCCTGCATCAGCCGCTGGGGCAGGAGATGTTCCCTGGCATTGCCAGCTGCCGCCTAATCAAGCAGTTGGCGACTGGCAGCCAGACCTGGCCCGGGAGGGGACCCTCTCCGGCTCCCTGGCCAAGCGTCCTCTCCTCTTCGTGCATGCTTCAGTGACACCCATTCGAGACAGACCAAAGGGAGTCCTTCTGCACACAGCCCATAATTAACGAGCTGGAACCGGCTCCCACAGGGTGTGGTGATGGCGGCAGCCTTCAGTGGCTTCAAGAGGGCTTGGCAATCTTCCTGGGCCAGCAACAGCTACTAATCATGAGGGCGAAAGAGAGCCTCCATGCACAGAGGCAGGGGGGAGAGAAGAAAGGCAGAGAGAGGAGGGCGCAGGGGGTAGGAAGAGGGGGACTCGGCCGCCACCCCCCAGCCTGCTGCCAAGCGGGGCCCCGGGCTCTCTTCCAGCCCTTGGGCGGGCCCTTCTCCGGGCAGAGCGCAGGGCTTCTTGCTCTCCGCCTCCCTGCTGGTGTGGTCCGTTTCCAAGCCCCAGAAGGCCTTGGCGGCTGCTGCTGCTGCTGCCGCCCCCTGGAGCTCCCTCCCCACCTTGGCTCCACCCCACTTACAAAGCGACAAACTGCCCGGAGGACTCGGGCTGGTTTCTCAAGAACCGGCAGACTCGGAAAGGCCCCACCTTGAGGGACGGCCCTTGGTGGCCACGCCGGAGGCCCCATTGGTTCCCACTGCAGGGTTCAGGGCCTCGCAGCCGTGTCTCCGTTAGACCCCCTGAGTCCGGCAGCCTGAGTCGGCCCTGTGAGGTGGGCTGGTTGGTCCTGGCTCTTAGGTGGACCCTCGTCCCGTTCACAGGAGCAGGGGCCGTGCAGTCCAAGGAGGGCTTGTGCCACCCCGGCTGAGAGGGGGCCCCACTCCGCTCCCCTGGGGCCTTCTCTGCCTCCCCTCCCTGCCTCCAGGCTGACCTCACCCCGAGCCCCTTTCCCTCCGCAGGGCTGCAGGTGATCCTGTATATCGACGAAGCGGACTACAACCCCTTCCTGGTGACGTCCACAGGGGCGAAGATTGTGGTCCATGACCAGGACGAATACCCCTTCATCGAAGACATCGGCACCGAGATCGAGACGGCGACAGCCACCTCCATCGGCATGCACTTTGTGAGTGGCCCCGTCGGCCGAGGGCTCCCCAGGGTGCTCCGCCCGTGGACTCTCATTCCGGGGGCAGAGCAGAAGCAGCAGCTCATCCTCACGGGCTGGGGGGGGGGGCTCCAAAGGAGGCACAGCTGCCTTCGCTTCCCAGCAGCAGCCCGGGGGGCTCCTCTTTTTCTTGCCCCGCCCGAGAGCCTCACTGCTTGCAGGCTGGCTATTCGTCCGGTAGAGCTGCGCTGTTGGCTGTGCAGCTGTGCCTGTTGAATGGCCAACCTGCAGACAGCACACAGCTCTCAGGCTGGGCTGGGAGAGCGAGAGGAGCAACCCGGACTGCTGCCTCCCTTGGCACCCCCCACCCCTCCACCTGCGGCTCATCAGGATAGAGTCCCTGCTGGTTCAGAGGGGCAGCTCAGCCCCCCTCCGAGAGGCCCTCGAGCGACTCCTGTCTCCAGCATGTTCTGGGGGGGGGGGGTTTGCCTCGGGGTGAAGGCCGGGGGTGCCTGCCAAGAAGCCCTCAGCAGGACTGTCCGTTCCATACAGCCTGCATGTGGAGGGCTTGCCTTTCGAGGGACCATCGAGACTTTGAGGAAAGGCCCCTTGCTCCTCCGTGGCAGGGAGGGGGGAGCCGCAGGGGGGGCGCAAGGGCCCACGCACTGATCCATGTCCTTGCTGCTCTGCCAGCCTCCCCAATGCCCCCAGCGCCACCTTTCACGTGTGCAGCCGCTCCGGAGGGGGCACGGGCTGGACCCACCAGTGCTCTGTAGGGCAGCATGTGGGGCAGGGGGCGTCAGCCTGTGGGAAAGCTGGCTTGGGAGGGGCGGCCTGGAGCCCAGCAGGAGAGGGGGCAGGCCTCAGCCCTGCTGCCACATAAGCAGCCCCCTCCCCATGACCTGACGCAAGGGCTCTCCCCACTTCCGTCCCGCAGACCAAGTCCAGGCGCCTCAGCAAGCCGTACAGCAACTGCACAGAGACGGGCGAAGACATCCCTGTCAGGAACCTCTACAACAAGACCTACTCCTTGCAGGTGAGTCTCCTGGGGGGCTGGGGGGGGCCGCTGCAGGCAAGCAGGAAGCCCCCCTCCCCTCCTGCTTGGAGCCCCGGCTGAGCTGGGCCAGGAGCACTGGGGGGCCTTGGGGCAGAAGGGGAGGCCGCCCCCCGCCCCGGCCAACCCCTCTGCTGCCCGCCTCTCCCTTGCAGATCTGCCTCCACTCCTGCTTCCAGACCTACATGGTGGACAAGTGCGGCTGTGCCCAGTATGCCCAGCCCCTGCCTCCTGGCGCCCAGTTCTGCAACTACAAGAAGAACCCCAACTGGAGTGAGTCTCCTCTCTGGGCCGCCTCCAGGCCTCCGGATCTGGGTCAAAGCTGGGCCCCACCCCCACGGATTTGGAGCACCCGAGCCGGAAGATGCCCCTCCTGCCTGCTCCTGGCTCTGCTGGGTCTTTGCCCCTGGAGCTGTTCTTCGGGAGCTCCCTGGCCCAACTGCCCCCCCCTGCCCATAGCTGACCCCTCGCCAGGTGCCCCTGCCAGGTGCCGGGGCGGACTCCTTGCTGCAGCAGCCAGTCCTGAGACTGCATGCAGAGTTCCAAGGAGGAGGACTCCCCCTTTTCCTTCCTGGGGGTGGTCTCCCGCGTGGCTGGGAGGCAGGGCTGGAGCCGCTCTCCCCACCGTTCCCCTCCTCCCCCCAGCCCAGCCCAGCCTCTTCAAGAGCTGAGCCTTGCCTCTTCTGCACGGTCTGCTGGGTTTGGCTCCTCCCAGGCTGCTGCTCCAGCCCAGGCCCGCCAGTGCCGCCGAGGGTCCTGGGGAGGGGTGTCCTGCCCCCGCCCGGCACTGACGGGGCGCCTCTCTGCTCTCCCTCCGTGCAGTGTACTGCTACTACAAGCTGCACGAGCAGTTCGTCAAGGAGGAGCTGGGCTGCCAACAGACGTGCAAAGAAGCCTGCAGGTCAGTCAGTGCCAGCCAGAACTCCACCGGGGCCCGGGGCCCCCCCTCCCGCTCGGCCACAGCACTGCTGGGGCTCCTCATGCTCACGCCCCCCCGTTAGTTCTCTCCAGGCAGCTGTTCCAAGCGGCCGGCGGGGGCTTCTTCCCAGGGCCTCCCTCAGCAACCTTCGAGAGCTGAGCTTGCCGGATCCTGGAGAGTGATTCCATGGATCTGGGGCAGGTTGCAGCCATCTTTCAGGGACACAGCAGGCCCGAGGCGGGGGGGGGGGCGCTAAACGAGACACAGCTGCCTAACCTTGATGGCGCCTGTTCCCCCACCCCACGGCCCTACCTGATGAATGGCCAGCCTGCAGGCAGCACGGCTCTCGTTAACGGAGGGGAGGGGGGGAGGAAGCGGTGCAGTCGGGCTGCCCGGAGCCAGAAGCAGCTGCACCTCGTTTGGCGCCCGCCTGGCTCATGAGGACGCGCGGCTGCAGGGCAGGCCTGGGAGCCCCTGGACCTCTCTGGCCGTGCCCACTGCCTGCCTGCCTGCCTGCCTGCCTTCCTGTCTCCTCAGCATGAAGGAGTGGACGCTCACCACCAGCCTCGCTCAGTGGCCATCGACAGCCTCCGAGGTGAGTGTCCCTCTGTTCCCGCTGGCCTGCCTTCCCCGTCCCTTTGCCCGGGCTGTGCCCCACAACACCCCCCGCGGTCCTGCTCCGGCACCAGGAGGCAGCGAGACTCCGGGGCCAGGCCAGGCCCCCAACAGGCACGTGCTGCACAAGGGGTCCCTGGCGGGGGCCTCTTCCTCTCCAAGACAAAGGGTGGGTCAGGGGAAGAGCCGAGGGGCGGCTGAAGGCCTGGGGGCTCCAGAGGGCAGGGGCGCTTGGAGGCCTCCCCGGCCAGGAGGGTGCCCAAAGGCAGTGTGTGTGGCGGGGCGGGGCGGGGGGCGGCATCCAGAGAGGTCTGCACAGCTGATGGTGGCGCTTTTCTCCCTTCCAAGAAATGGATGCTCCGAGTTCTCTCCTGGGACAAAGGAAGGAAAAGCAACAGGAGGCTGAACAAGTACGTCGCGTGGGAAACGGGGGCTGCCCGTCTGTCCTTGGGGGAGTCCTGTTGCTGAGCCCGCCCGGACTGCCGGCTGGTTCCTCCGCCTGCCCCCGCCCTTTACGAAATCCTGAGGCAGCCCCGCTCCCCCCCCTCCCCCCGCCACCCACACCCCTGCTCACCCCTCTCTCCACAGGACAGACTTGGCCAACCTCGTGGTGTTCTACAAAGACCTGAACGAGAGGTTTATCTCGGAGAACCCGGCCAACGACGTGAGTGTTGCCTCTGGGCCAAGGCCCTTTCCGGCCCTGCGTGTGGGGAGCCAGGCTGGGCGGGCTGAGATGGGCGCAGGATGCCAAGGACCCTAACCCTTTCTGGGTGTCCTGGGGCGGGAGAGGGCTTAGAGGGCTGCAGCATGTTCCCCAACCGTCCCCGGACAGGGGAGTCCGGCTCGTTGAGGGATGCAAGCAAGGCTGGGGGTCTCCCAGGCCTCTGTGACCCCCGCTTGCAGCCGAACCCCCAGAGAACCCTCGCCCTCATTGTTCAGGCCAAGGGCTAGCAGGGGAATGATCAGGCCTGCTCACGGCCGAGGGCAGGGTCAGGCGCCCGTCGGTCGTCTGCAGAGGCCCCCCCCCCGCATTGGCATGGCCGTGTGTCGTGGCATGGCGTGACCCATCGCTCCGTGGCAATGCCATGTGGGCCTTGGGGGGGCTCCAGGCCCCCTCCCCAGCAGAGGCATCTCGGGCAGCAGGGCTGGCCAAGGGCCCCTCTCTGCCAGAGGCCCAGCGCGATGCTCCGGCCACCCTGAGCAGCAGGAACAGCCTCTGCCCTCCTCTGCCGGCCCCCTTTCTCCTCCTGCAGGCCCCCTGTGGGCCACACCCCCAGACTATCCCCCCCCCCGCCCTCCGCCCCGGCCCAGCACAGCCAAGCTCAGGCTCAGGCGGCGGCTTCCTCTCCTGCCAGGTCGTCAGCCTGCTCTCCAACTTTGGCGGCCAGCTGGGCCTGTGGATGAGCTGCTCCGTGGTCTGCGTCCTGGAGATCGTGGAGGTCTTCTTCCTGGACACCCTCAGCATCATCCTGCGCCGTCGCTGGCAGAAGGCCAAGAGGTGGTGGGGGGGCCGGAGCGGGGGGCAAGGCCAGGGGGGTGCGGGGGCCCCCCCGGACGACACCAGCGGGGGGCAGGGCCACGACAACCCCACTTGCGTCCCAGACGACGACGACGACGACCTGCCGACCTTCAACACCGCCATGCGGCTGCCGCTGCCCCCCGCAGAGAAGCTGCCCCCCAGGACTCCTCCGCCCAACTACAGCACGCTGCACCTGCAGAGCACCTTCTCCGAGCAGCTGGGGGACACCCAGGAGGGCAGGGGCCAGTGACGCCCGCAGAGGAGCTGCTGGGCCTTCTGGCCGGCTCCTGCCTGCGCTGGCTGCGTGCCCTGGAGAGAGAGGGGGGCGGTGCCCGGCCAGCACCCTGCAAGGCCCACCCCCTGGGGGGCTGCTGTGCTGATGGAGAACTGCCCCACAGGCGGGGCCGAGGAGGGCTCTGCTGGACACTTGCCATGCGACGCGGGGCCCTCTTCTCTCTTCTTCGGAACCGGACTTGACTTCACCGCCGAGGCAGGCGGGAGGGGGTTTGAATAAAAGCTTGGCGTGGACCTGCTGCCTGTGGGCCTGGGGCTCTTCCTTCCTCGGGCATCTGGCGGGGGGGGGAGGATCCCTCTGCCCCTGAGGGCAGGGAGGGGGGTCCCAGCAGGAGCCCGGCTGCAGCCATGCCTGCTCCTGAGCCGCTCCCGGGGCCAAGCTGCCTCCTCCCCTCCAGCCAAGCCATCCCCTGACCTGGCAAGCCAGCAGAAAGCAGGGCAGCCCCTCTGCTCGGGGGGGGGGACTACGGCTGGCCGGCCCGGAGGAGCCTCCCCTCCAGGGGGTGGTGCTTCTGCCAGCTCCTTCCCGCCCGCCTGCCCCCCCCCCACGCCCTCCCCGGCCCTTCCCAGGCTTGATTCCGCTCTCGATGGAGCCAGCTGGGCCCCCGGAGTCGTCGCAGGCGCCCCTGGGTGCAGCCAGGCCCACTCGCTGGGGGAGGAGACTGGCCGGCCAGGCTGCAGGCGGCTGCTCCGTTGCCTCCCAGGCCGGGCGCTGCCCAGCAACCCTGGATGGGTGGCCAAGTGTCCCCTCCCAGGCGGGGAAGTGGGGAGAGGCTCTTGCTTCCGGGAACGGGAGGAAAGGCCGCCTGGGGCTTTGCCGCTTGGCTTTCGCCACTGATGAGCTCGGCATTTCCCTCTAAGTCCCCCCCCTCCAGGGTGCTCTCCTCCAAAGGGGCCAGAGCCCGAGGCAGGGGGCTCAGCCCAGCGGGGGGGCCTGGAGAGCCAATGGCCCGGCCCCGGCCTGCTCTCCTTGTTCCAAAGCGTGGCGTGTGACCCTCCTGGGGAGCTGCTCAGGGCTGGCGCTGGGCGCGTCTTGCTTCAGGCAGGGCTGGCCCGCTGCGGCTGCTGCCCTATTGTGGGCTGCGCTTGCCCAAGGCGTGGGGCGTCCCGGGCTGTTTGTTTCCCAGCAGCCGCCTCTCCTGGCAAGGCAGGTGATCGATGGCCCAGAGGGTGCGACGCAGGGCCACCCACCGGCAGAGCCAGCCTTGGCCGCGGCTCCTTCCCCGGCCAGCCTGCCCGTTCCCCAGCTCTGCCCCAGAGCGCCTAAGATGCCAGGAGCCCCCCCCCCACGCAGGGAAGCGCCTGCTTCCCCCCCCCCCATCCAGGCTGCCTGCACACTGGTGTGGCCAGTGGCCTCCTTCGGGAGTTCTTCCCGCCCAAGCATACTAACATTCGGGGTCAATATCCTCTAGAAGGGCCTCTGGAGCTGCCGAGTGGAGTTGGGCCTCCATTCACTCTTAGGTGCTGGTGTCTTAAGTAAAGCAAAGCACGCTGTCTGTGGTCTGCAGCTCTACCTGGTGAATGGCCAACCTGCAAGCAGTGAGGCTCTCAGGCAGGAGGGGGGGAAAGAGAGGAGCCACCCAAGCGGCTGCCGGGAAGCAGAGGCAGCTGCACCTCCTTGCCTCTGGCGTTAGGCCACCCCCCACCCCCATTGCCCCCAAGATCAGTGGGAGATGCCTCCTCCTCACTTGCTGCCCGCCCGCTTTGAGGGCTCCCTCCGTGCATCGTCCCTCCGGAGATGGGCCGCAGCCTCAGCCGGAAACTCTCCTCTGGCTGCTGGGGATCCTACAAGACTTTCTGGTCTGGGCTGGCTCTTAATTGCTGGCTTTAAGTGGGTGTTGTTGGATTGCTGAGCGACACTCATCTCCGGATACAGGACTTTGTCTTCTAAGGGCGGCTTTTGTCTCCATTTTATTGGGTTATTTGAATTGCTCGTGGCTTCCCCAGTTCTTAGCATAGCGAGAGGGATGAGGAATGAAATGTGAGCTCCGATTTAATCCCGTCTCATCAGTCTGTGTCGGCCTCACTCCCAGGCACTCCAGCCAGTCACAGGTTTAGCCTGCATTTGGAAGCCCACAACTTCCAGAAGACTCGGCAGCCAATCATGCAGAGCAGCTGCAGGTGACTTCAGCTTAAGAGGAGGTGGAGGGCAGTGGGGGGGGGTGGGGATGGGAAGGGGCTGCTTCAGCCTTTCCCTGCCTGCCAGCCCGCCCGCCCGCCCCTGGCTCAGAATCCCACTTGGCCCCGGCTGCTTCTCTCCCCGGGGGGGAAACAGACCAGGTTTCCAGATGCTGCTTTCATGATGGTCCAGCAGGCAGCTCATCCGCTCAGCCGGTTGGGGGGGGTGGCGGGGGGGCTGCCAGCCGAAGGAGGCGCAGCTGCCTCTGCTTCCTCTGCGTGGTTGGCCACACAGCTCTCCCTGACCAATGGCCGGCCTGCAGGCGGCATGGCTCTCGGAGGGGCGGGGAGAGAGGAGCGACCGGAGCCCCTGCCTGGAAGCCGAGGCAGCTGTGCCTCCTCCCTGGGCGCCCGAACCCTGGCTCCTCCTGAGGACGAGCCGCGACTGGTCAGACTTTTCTTTTGAGTGGCGCTTTTGTCTGAGGCTGTGAGGTGCTCTTGGGCCTGTCCCCAAAAGGCTCACCATCTGGAAAAGAAAGACAAGACAGACCCCAGCGCCAGCCACTGCGAGGGGGGAGAGGATGCGTGCTGGGGACGGATGGGGCCAGTGGCTCTCCCCCTGCTCAACCAAGAGCATCGTCACGTCTTCCAAAGGGGCCTCTCTGCCCAGTGAGTGGGCCAGGGATGGGCTGGGCTGGAGAGGCGGCTCCCCCTGCCCACCCACCCCCCACCGGGGCTGCCCCCACCGCCTCCTTGGCGTGTCATTGCCAGAAGGTGAACCCGGGCAGGGCCAGCGACCTGCTGACCTCCCAAATGCCTCCAAGTGGCTTCCGCCCCCTCGGGCTGCTGCGTCACGAGCATCTCCCTCGCTTGACTCATCCTCTGCGCCACTTCCTGAGCGGCTGCTGCTCTTGCCTGGCCCCTGAACAGGAGCACAGCTGCTCTCCCAGCCAAACAGGGCAGGATCCGGCCCGCCTGGAGGAGCCAGACCCCCCCCCCCGCCCCCCAGTTCCACCACCTGCTTGGCCAAGACTGTAAGCAGCAGTGGGGCGACTCCCCCAGAGGAGGCGTCATTGGCGCTCAGCAGCATCCAGAGGAGGAGGAGGAGGCTGTGAGTTCAGCAGCCCCGGAAGGCTGAGCCGCCCTTTCCTGCAAGTGGCCAGGAATGGCACTGTTGTCAGTGGCCATTGCATCAGCCGGGTCACTGCTCTGACCCAGTTGCTGCAAGGGCCACCAAGCAGGGCGGGGAATGAGCCGCCACTGAGGTCATCACTGCGGACATGGGGAGCGGAAGACCTGGCTCCGGGCCTGCCGTCTGCTCCTCTCCCTGATCCAGGAAGCTGAAGAGCCAGAAGCGCTTCCTTGCGGCCACCATCCGGCAGTTTCCGGAGGCCTCTCCTCCGCCTGCCTTGTCCCCGCCCCGACTCCACCCGGGGTCCAGAATGGGGAGAGAGAGGGGCCCCCAAGAGGTGGAGCATCCTGGCCCTGCACATGATTAACCTGTGGAATGCTCTGCCACGGGATGTGGTGGTGGCCACCAGCTTGGATGGCTTTGAGAAGGGTTTAGATCAAGTCATGGAGGACAGGTCCATCCAGGGCTACTAGTCCGGTGGCTGTGGGCCACCTCCAGCCCCAGAGGCAGGATGCCTCTCAATACCAGTTGCAGGGGAGCCACAGCAGCAGGAGAGAGGGCAGGCACATACCCCTTGCCTGTGGGCTTCTCAGAGGCATCTGGTGGGCCACTGTGGGCAACAGGATGCTGGACTAGACGGGCCTCCTTGGGCCTGACCCAGCAGGGCTTTATGTCCTTATGTCCCTGTGACTGAGAGAGGGCCAAAGCCCTGCCCAGAGCACCTTCTGGGACCACTGACATGCTCTACTGTTCCGAATGGCTGACGGAGAACCACCCATGTGCCTGGCACATGACAAGGAAGGAGAGGACACCGCCCTGCCCCGAGGGGCTCCCAGCCTAGCTCAGTGTTGCCCAACTCCAGAGTTCCAGCTCCCCGCTTCTGGGACTGACTTGTCTCGTCATGCAGGGCCGGAAGGATGCGTCCTGCCCGGGGCACAAGGGAGCAGGTTTACGCTCCCTGCCTTTGGAGCTTGCTCACTCCCTTATGCACGGGCCGGGCCGGGGGGGGGGGGACACGGCACACAGGCAGCTGCCTGCCACCCAGCGCAGTGGCGTCGATCTGGACTGGCACACCCCACATGTGCCAGTCTCCCATCCAGGCACTGACCACCCCAAGGCCTGCTTAGTGTCGCCCTTTGGCCAGCGGGCTTCACCAGCAGAGGCAGCAAATCTCCCGTGCCAGAGCCATCCCCCCACCCACCCACCCCCGCTGCGCTGACCTCTGTGGGCTGCTGCACTTTCCCCAATGCTTGTTAGGGGAGCGAGTGGGGGGGGGGAGTAGGAGAGAAAAGGAGCCCTGTTGAGCCCCAGCCATTCGGCTCCAGGGGAAGCGCCGCCCGGGGAGGGCTCACTCCAGGGCTCTTCCCCAGATGTCCCTGGGGCTGGGCTGGGCTCCACACCACTTAAAGCTGCCCCCCGCCCCCAGCACTAAGAAGAGTCCCCGCTTTGTGCCCAGTGCCGGGGGGCGGGGGGGCAGGGGGGGCAGTGTGGCGTCCTCGACTTTGGCCGGAGCTTTGCACAGGCCGAATAAACCGCTGGCCAGGGAGGGGCTGCTGCTCTTGGGGCTGATGGGAGCCCCCGCCCCACCCCCAGCTCCTGGCCTTGCAGTGGGTCACCCTGCAGCTCTCCCCAGACCCTGCCCTCTCCGGGACCCCTCCCTGCATGAAGGGGCAGACCAGGCCCAGGAGGGACGGCTGCAAAGAAGGGTGAGATTCCAGGTTGATTGCTGTCCAATTATATGCAGATCTCACGGAAGCAGGTTACATAACAATGAAACCAACAAAGGAGGATTCCACAGGAGCCTGGCGGGAGTCCTCCTTAATTCTCGGGGGGGGGGGGTCGGGTCCGGTCAGGCGGCTTCCCGATGAAGCTCTGAAGGAACCGGGAGGAGAAGACGAGGCCTCTTCCGGTGGGGTGGTGGTGGAGCTGCAGCAGCAGGAGCAGCAAGGCCCCCCCCACCCCCGGCTAAGGGGCCTGAGAGCAGAGAGGGGAGGGGGCACCCAGGCCCCAATCCAGCTCCAACTAGGCGCTGTTGCTGTGACTAACCTCTGTGGCCTTTCAGTGGCACCTTGCTGCCTCCACAGCAGCTGGGAATGCCCCGGTGAGCGGGAGAGACACGCCCCACACGTAGAGCTGGGCCCCACCCCACGGAGCTGCCCCCCTCCTCCCCGGGCCTGTGGGTGCCCTGCTCCCTGCCAGTGGCCGTCCTGTGGGGCTGGAAGGTTGCCCGGAGGGGGGGGGCACAGCCTGTCTTGGGTGGGGCTTCGGGCTCTGTTCTCTTCCTGCAGTCATTGCAGAGGAGGCTGGGATGGGGTGGCTGGAAATGCCCGAGGCTGAGCGCTCTCTGGATCAATCCCCCGGCAGAGTCCACAGCAGGTGCTCCTGCCAGCACCACCACCTTCCGGCATCAGCCCCACAGCTGTCCTGGCGCCTCCGGCAGAAGGGGGCATTGCCTTCCGCTCGCTCGCTCACTGGCCTGCCCCAGGACGCCGCCTCCGCCCCTTACTGGGGGGCTGCACTATGGAGACACCCAGCCCCCAGCCAGCACCCCTCACACTGTGGGGGGGGGATGTGGCTCCTCCTGCCTGCCCCCCCCAGACTGGGAGGGGAGGAGGTGACCTGCTGAGGTCTGCCTGCAGCCAGCCTCCCGGTGGGAGCTTTCTCCCTCTCACAGGTGGTGCCACCCGCCCGTCCCCTACCCGGTGGAATGAGGAGGTCACTGCGGTGGCAGCAGAGGGAGGTGGGGGGCTTGCCCAGACGGGCCTGGCAGCTGGCGAGAGTGGGGGGCAAGAGCTGTGTCCCTCGAGGGGGGGGCTGGCCTGCCACCCAGAGGAGACTCTCAGGGACTGGGGGGGGGGGGAGAAAACACCTGGGCCATTTGCTGACCAGGGCTGGCCAGCATCTGCAGAGCCTGCTGAGAGAGAGAGAGAGAGCTGTGGGGCAGAGCCGGGTTCCTCTCCTGGGGAACTGGGCCCCTGAGCCAAGGGCGGCGGCAGGGGCTGCTCCTCCCGGAGTGGCCGGCCAGCCTCTATCGAGGGCAGACCCTCCGCACAGCCTCCCCGTCCAGCAGCGCCTGGGGGGGCTCTTCCTCCCACCACACAGAGCTGTGCTGCTTCCCCCACAGCTGGTGGGCCTCCTTGAAGGGGAGCAGCGGCCTCCTCAGCCCCGGCTCATTCCAGGACCAGGAATGGCCAGAGGTCTGGTGCCACCTTTACCCTGGGAAAATGGGCCACCCAGAGCAAGAGGAGGAGGCAGGCCTGGCAGCCCTGGAGGGGAAGGAGCCTCTCCGAGGGCAGGGCGGCAGCAGCAGCTGAGCTGAGAGGGAGGATGGGAAACGCCTTGACTCGAAAAGCAGGTTCCGCGTCAGCCGAGGAGGAGGAGGAGGAGGAGGAGGAGGAAGGCAGGGGCTGGCAGCAGAGAGGCATCTGCTGCAGGAGCACCAGCCGGGCAGTGCCAAGGAAGCTGGCAGGACCAGCCAGGCGGGGGTCGCTGGGATGCAGGCAAGGTCTTTTCCAGACGAAGCCCCACAACAGTGTCAAAGCAAACGTGTTTCACACGGGGCTTTTGAAGCCCTCTAACGTGCATCTCCTCTGGAACAGAGCGGGTACGTTCACATATCGGCCAGATTTCCTCTGAAGTCCCATTCGGGTTTTTCACTGCCCCGGAAAGAGTGTAGGCAGAATTCTATCCGGGGTAAAAATATCCACTATTTGGGTCATCTTGTGGGGACAACGTTGAGTTTGCAGTAAAGCCTCCCCGTCAAATCGCGGTCCAGCCTGCTGTGTGTCCAAGTCCCTGGAAAGGTCCCCCCATAACCCCACGTGATCACGCGGGTCGCTCCTTGGCAGGGAGGCGCTGGCACCTGGGCCGCCATCCAGAGGCTGCTTCCCGCTGAGTCAGTCTGGTGGCCAGAGCAGACTGGCCGAGACTCTCCGGGGTTTTATGAGCGCAGGTCACCTCCTCCTAGCCCTGCAGCCGGGGCACGCCTTTCCTGGGGACAGAGGCGGGCGTGAACCTGGAACACAGTTCCAATCCTCTTCCCTGTCTTTCCCACCCCATCTCAGGGTGGCACGCACGGGTGGGGTGGGGACACCCCCTTTTACCCTCACAACAACCCTGAGAGGTAGGCCAGGCTGAGCAAGAGCCATTTGCCCCTGCTTCATGGCTGAGCTGGGATCTGACTCCCAGCTAGGAGATGGGAAAGGAGGAGGCCTCAGACAGCAGTGGGGCGGGCAGACTCTGCTGCCCATCAAACCCCAGAGAGCCACCGCTGCCACGCTGCGCTGGACTGGGCAGGAAACAAACAACCAGGAATATCCCCGAGGCTAGTTCAGGGAGTCATTTCCGGAGGGCGGGGCACGAAATTCACATCACCGCATCAGCAGCCGAGGCTTGTCCTTGGAACACCGGAAGTGAGGAGCTCTGAGCACCAGAACAGCCCTGCCGGATCAGGCCCAAGGAAGCCTCTCTGGTCCTGCCTCCTGTCCCTCCCAGCGGCCCACCAAATGCCTCGGAGAAGCCCATAGGCAAGAGGGGAAGGCAGGCCCCCTCTCCTGCTGCTGCTGCTGCTCCCCTGCAACTGCGATTCAGAGGCGTCTTGACTCAAGGCTGAGGTGCCCTCTAGCCCCTAGAGCAGTAGCCACTGACAGTTCAGTCCTCCCTGGGTTTGTCTAAGCCCTTTTTGTGGCCATCACCACATCCTGTGGCAGGGAATTCCCTAGATTGATTACGTGCTGTGTCAAAAAGAATGTGCTTTTGTTGGTCCTGCATTTCCCAACCTTCAGTTTCATGGGATGACCCTGGTTCTAGGGTTGTGAGAGAGGGAGGAAAATGTCTCTCCACTCCATGCGTAATTGTATCCACCTCCTCGATCATGTCTCCCTTTAGTTGCCTCTTTTCCCAAACAAAGAACCTCAGGTGCTCCAGGCCCCTGCTCATCTTCTTCGGCACCTTTTCCAGTCCTACAATGTCCTTCTTAAGAGACGGTGACCAAAGCTATACACAGCCCTCCAGATGTGGCTGCACCACAGATCTGTACTGTGTAAAGGTAAAGTGTCAAGTCGATTTCGACTCCTGGAGGGCATTATAATGTTGGCATCCTTCTGCTCAGCCCCCTTCCCAATGATCTTGGGCATGGAACTGGCCTTTTCCACAGGGGGCTGTGAGCTGCAAGCACAGCTGTGTTGGGAGGGGCTGCCTGTTTGTCCCCAAACACTGGTGTTCATTGAGGTTTTGAAAGTGTGTGTTGTGGAAACATCTTTTTATTGGCCGTAGCCCTCATGAACACATTTGTTTATCACACTTGCTGATAGCATTTGGCATTTAAAGGACGGCTTTTTTGCCACCTGGAAGATCTCCACAACCGGCTTTTCGCCCGCATCTCCTCCGGAATGGAGCGGGCGCATTCACATATTCGGCAGATTTCCCCCGAAGTCCCTGCGAGCTCTCGGGGAGCACTTCACACACGATTCGGGGTTTTCACTGTTCATTAGAGTGCAACCCGATTGATATCTGGAGTTTAAAAAATCCACTTTTTGCCTCGGGGTTTTTTGGGATAGCATTGAGTTTGCAGTAAAGTTTGCAGAAAACTCACGCTAAAGCCTGCTGTGTGGAGAACTCCCTGGAGACACGCAGGTGGAAATCCTTCTTCTTGCTTGCTTTCAGACAACTCCATCCCGCCTTTCCACTTACTGCACATTCACAAGACAGCTTCCCTGCTGAAAAACCACAGAAATGCCACTTGACCCTGTACACAGAATACAAATGCTTCCCCTGGCAGTCCTGGTCCACTCCAAGGGATGTCCGGTCACATCAGGTTTTCTGTTTCGGTTCAAAGAGTCCACAGAGTTCACCCTCCTGTGTGTAAGAGGGCTGTGCCACCTCCTGACGCCAGATTGCGGCACATTTGAAACTCTCATATTTCTCCCTCTGCATAATCAGTGACTCACAGTCTCTTCTCAAAACAATTCGTCAGGAGCAAGAACCCGGCTCTTCAAAGGGCTGCTGTGCTCTGGCCGCTGGCGTGGAGAAGACATTTCTGCCCCACACCAGGAAGAGCAGTCAACCCCCCCCCCGCCGCCACCATGGTCTCTGTTTAGGACTGGGGTGGCTGGAGTCATTCCCGGGAGCTTCCAATTCCGCTCGGATTTCCCCCCAAGAGCCCAGGTGAGTGAGCCGTCCTCTCCCCCGACCTGGCTTGGCTTCTGTGGGGCAGTCAGGAGACCGTCGGCCCCATCAGGCCTTCCAGGTGGAGCAGCTCTTGATCCTTCAGCTCCGTATCACATGGCCAGAAGACTTAGCAGCACCAAGTCCTCCCTTGCCAGAAAACAATGAGGTGCTTATTGCGCCTCGCACAGACCTGCCAGAAATGCGTTCCATGCAGAAAGACTCAGGCCGGGTTCCTGCCCCTCCCAGTCGAAAAGGTTTCTGATGCAGCTGGGCTGGGAGATGCAGCTGCCAGTCAGGGAATGCCACACGGCTTTCGAGGGACCAGGGTCTGGCTGGAGGCAGGCAGCAAACGAGCAGACTTTGAGCAAGGCAGAGCATGCCATTTAACTTAATTATTACTTTCCATCCATCCATCCATTCATTCATTTGGTAAAGGTAAAGTGTGCCGTCAAGTCAATCTCGACTCCTAGATTTCGACTTCGCTTTTGACTCCAGAGCCCTGTGGTTGTCTTTGGTAGAATACAGGAGGGGTTGACCATCGCCTCCTCCCACGCAGTATGAGATGATGCCTTTCAGCACCTTCCTAGATCACTGATGCAGGAGAGCTGGTCTCGTGTTCGCAAGCATGATTTGTCCCCTTAGCTAAGTACCTAGCTGCATATGAATGAGAGACTTGATGTGTGAGCCCTGGAAGAGATTCCCCTTAGGGGATGGAGCCGCTCTGGGAAGAGCATCGAGGGTCCAAGTTCCCTCCCTGGCAGCATCTCCAAGACAGGGCTGAGAGAGAGATTCCTGCCTGCCACCTTGGAGAAGCTGCTGCCAGTCTGGGTAGACAATAGGGAGCTAGATGGACCGATGGTCTGACTCAGTAGATGGCAGCTTCCTCTGTTCCTATGCCCGATATGGGAAACACACCAGCAGGGATTCAAACTGGCAACCTTCTGCTTGTTAGTCAAGCATTTCCCCGCTGCGTCACTTAAGGTGACTTATTTATTTGTGCCCTATATAACATCTCAAGGCAGCTGGCAATCCAGCTAGCTTGACCAGATGGACCAGAGGAGAGCAGGAAGGAGAGAGAGCGAGCCCAGCACCACTCCCTGCCAGAGACCATGGAGCAGCCGCCTGCCCAAGCGGCCTGTTCTGGGCCCGAGGGACTGCTGGGCGGCTGGCTCAGGGTAAGGCGTCTTCCTGGTGGGATGGCCGGACATCTGCTTGGCATGCAGCAGGTCCCAGACTCCGTCCCAGGCAGGCAGCCTGAGCCTCTCCATTAAAAAGCACCCCAACCAGGAGCAGGGGTGGGAAAGGCTTCTCCGGAGAGCCCGGCTGCTGCCAGTCTGAGCAGACACACCTGGGCTCAAAGGGTCAAGGGCCTGACTCAGCGGAAAGCAGCTTCGTGTGTTGCTGGGAAGGCTCCGCAGCTCAGTGGAAGAGAACCCCTGCAGCTCTGTAGGGAGGACACCGGAGCCCCTGCCAAACGCCTGGCCGGGCCCCTGCTGGGAAGGAGTCTTGGTCTAGAACCCGGGGAGCTGCTCTGGTGTCCAGTAGACCGTCCTGGGCTAACCGGGCTGTTGGGTCTGATCCAAGGCAGAGCTTGGCATCCAGGAATCGGTTGCCTGCTGACGTCTGTAAACAGAGGCAGCCCACAGAGCAGGTGTTTGTGGCCAGCTGAGGCAGCCCGTCCCCGTTCCTTTGTCCCCAGCTCGCTCAGTCTACACCCAGCCCTTCGCTGGCTTCCCCCTCGGTGGGAGCGGGAGCGGAGCGTGGTGCAAACTCCCAGGGCAAAGTGGGTCAGCCACCCCAGGGCCCGGGAAGAGCGGGAGCTGGTGGGCATCACCGGAGCTCTGCCAGTGGCAAGGCAGTAGTCAAGCCAGCCGGCTCTGGCATCCTTCCTGGCACTCCGGGTGCTGAGCCAGACGGGTGAGGGTGAGCTCATCAGGGGAGGCTCTCCTGGCCCGGGAGCACCCAGAGCATCGCTGGAGCCCAGGGGGGCTGCGCCTGATCCGTGCCCGCCTGGGAGCCCCTTGACCTGGCTCTTGATGGGTGTCGTCACCGGGAGCTTTTGCGCACAGCGGGTTTTGAACCTGCTGTGTTTACAGGGAGGCTTACTGGCAGCATCTCTGGGCGGGGCTGGGAAAGAACTCGGAGAGCTGCTGCCAACCCGTGCAGGCAGCCCTGAGCTAGGTGGAGGAGGGTCTGACTCGGCAGGAGGCAGCTTCCTCTCTTCCCCTGTTTGCCTCCACAGGGGAGTGTTGACCTCCACAGCTGAGACCAGCCACTGGCGCAGGAAGGGGCAGCTCTGCAGGGGGGGGGCTCCATTTGAGGCAAGCGTCTGGGGGCCTCTGAAAGGCTGTGGCTGGTCCACCAGCAAGAGCGGTGGCCACTGGGCCGGGGGTGGCTGGGGCCGGAGGGAGGGAGGGAGGGAGAGCCCCAGCCCTGCCCACGGCACTGGAGGGGACCAAGGCAGGCCCCCTCCAGCCTGACTGACCCCTCTGCCCCAAGCCCCAAGCGCCAGCTCCTCCCCTCCGCCTGGGACCTCACCACTCGCTGTGGGGGGGGGCAGGGAAGCCTGTGGGGGGGCTGCTGCTGAGTCTCCCCACCGCCAAAAGAGGCAGCCATCAAAGCCTGTTTGCCCAGCTCTCCCGAAGGAGCAAATGGGCTTCTGATTGCATTTTGCTGCTCCACAAATAAACCCGGAGGAGTTTGTGTTCTGCGTATCTCAGGAGGCTGCCTCCCTCCCAACCCCAGTTGCTGGGCAGGGAGAGAGAGGCGGGGGGGGGGGGCTCAGCCTCATGCCCTCTATGAGAGTGTCTGGAAGCAGGAGGCTGGAAGAGACCAGCCTTTGGTCTGATCCAGCCAAGCAGGCTCCAAGGTACTGAGCCCTACTAATGGAACCTCCATGTTCGAAGGTAGTCTACCTCTGCCGCCACCTCCAGGGCCAGCGAGCCGAGCACCTGGCAGTCTGTTGTTGGACATGGTCCGCTTGACAAGATTATCATCTTATTTGGCGAGGCCTCTTATGACCCTAAAGTGCCAGGAGCACGGACATTAACCCAAGGCTGCAGGATCCTCCTTCCAGTTCGGTGTTGATAAAGTAAAGTAAAGTCTGCCGTCAAGTTGGAGTCGACTCCTGGCGCCCACAGAGCCCTGTGGTTGTCTTTGGTAGAATACAGGAGGGGTTGACCATTGCCTCCTCCCGCACAGTATGAGATGATGCCTTTCAGCACCTTCCTCTATTGCTGCTGCCCGATACGGGTGTTGCCCATAGTCAGGGAAAACATGCCAGCAGGGATTCGAACCGGCAACCTCTGGCTTGCTAGGCAAGTCATTTCCCGCTGCGCCATTAGGTGGCTCCTTGGTGTTTTTACAAATGGGGAAATGAGGCACAGAAAGTGAGACTTGCCCGAGGCTGCCCAGAGGGTCCATGGCAGAGAAAGTGTCTGAGTCCCATGGCAGCAGGAGGAGAACTGGAGGGCGGCACAGGCGGCCCCTCCGGTCCCATCAGGGCCTCGGAACGTCCTCAGCAGCGTGCTGTGGCAAGGGGTCCCCTGGGCTCCATCATGCGGAGCGAGCAGCACAGCAGTCCTCTAGGGGCCCACAGCCGGGCTATCTGCCCACCTGGGCTAGTTGCCCTGCAGTGCAGCAGGGAAAGGCAAGGCAGCCCTGAAGCTTTGCTTTGCACAAGGCACAACGTCTGTGGAACTTCCTGCCACCTTATTTTCGGTCTAGGAGCAGCTACTATCTCGGCTAGCCAAAAGCTCGATCTCCCTTTACCGAGATAGGATAATAAAGAAGAGGGGGCCTCTGAGAATGTTCAGAGCGTCGTTTCTTAATCAGTGAAGAGGCGCAAGTCGCTCCGGCCTCTTCGTGTGAAAAAGAAACTCCGTTCCGTCACACCCACCCACACAAAGCAAGCGGGGCAGGGAGGCTGGTCTGGCACCTCTTTCCCACCCGCACTTTGATAATAGCAGGCTGACAGGCAGAAATCCATCAGGTGAAGCTTCCCCATCCCTTTATCTTCGTGCAGGAGAGCGCTTCTCCGGCTGAAATTCTTCCTCTTGGGCTGTTCGTGGGCGGTGGGAGAAGCGTGGGAACCCTAAGCGCGGTCGGGGGCAGTTCTGGGAGATGCAAAGGGCAGCGCGCCGAGGAGGCGGGAGGCGGAGCAGGAGCTGCGGCGCGCCCCCGCCCATCTCGTGCCCGCGCCTGGCCCGTTCCGTCGAGAAAACAGCTGAGGAGGACCAGGAGGAGCCGCCGCAGGAGAAGCCCGCTGAGCAGGCAGGTGTCCGGGGGCGGGGCTGGGGCTGGGGGTCGCCCCCTCCGTCGGGGTGCCCAGAAGGGCGCAGGGTGGGCGGCCCGGGGTGGAGATCCCTCGCGACGCCACCCCGACAGGCCGGCCGGCTGGCGGCTGCCGCCGGGCTCCGGCTTCCCCGACGGCTGAGGAGCGTCTCTCGGTGTCGCTCGCCCTCCGGGTCTTTGCCGGCCCCGCGGATCAGCCGCAGGCGGCGCCGGGATGAGAGGAAGAAGACCCGACGACCCCCCCCCGCGCCCCCCACACCCCCCGGCCATGAAAAACAAGAAATGGGGGCTGAGACTCGGGAGAGCCCCCGTCGCAGCAGGCGGGGGCGGGGGGGGGGGGTTCCGGAGAGCCCAGCCCTGCAAAGCGCCGCCTCCTCGGCGCCCCCTCGCGCCCCGCTTCCTCTGCCGCGGATCCCGCCCCCCCCCGCCCCGCGCCGCTCACGAACCCTGGAATGGGACCCCTGGCTCGTGGAGGGGCTGGAGGAGGGGCGGGCTGGACCCCATCTCTTCCAGAGCCCTTCAGCTGGGGGCTGTTGCTCTTTTGGGCCCTGTGGATGTGCCCCCTCCCCCGCCCCACTTCCTTGGGTTAATGACTCTGGAGCAATTGCCCCCATGGCCCGGGGCGTGGGGGGGAGAGGCTCCCACAGCTGCAAAGTGGTGGTTTTCTAAACACATCACTTTGACCGCAGGAAGGGAGTGGGGGTGAGTTTGGCTGGTTTCTCCCCTGCCCTGCCCTGCTGTGTCCAAAGAGTTTGGCCCAACTAGGCCTGGTTAACACGCAGCTCTACCTGACGGATGGCCAGCCTGTGAGAGAGGGGGTGGGGCCACCCAAGCGGCCTCCTTTGGTGCCCCCTGGCGCCTTAGGACAAACCTGCTCCTGGTTCACGCGCAGGGCAGGAGAGGTGCGTTGTCTGCATCCCCAGGAGGCCCTTGGGGCGCCCCCCACCCCCCAGAGCCAGGAGTGCTGCTGCTGCCGCCGCCTGCTCTAGGGTGGCCTGCAGAGAAGGCGCTTCTGCCGTTGTTCAGGACTGGATCCCTGGCGGCGGCGGCGGCGGCTGCTACGCCTCTGGAAAGGCCGGCTCCGTGCAAGGAATGTGCTGAAGATTCCTTTGCCCCAAGCTCAGAATACAAGCGGGATTCATCACTTGGTGGGGTGGGGGTGGGGGGCGCGGAAATGGCCTGAAGTGCTTTTTCCTCCCACCGCCGCTGCCCCCATAAGCCCCGGAACCAAGAGCTCAAAGCCTCCTTCCGCGGAGGGCAGAGCTTTGCCAGCGACCTCCAGCTGCAGTCCCAGGCGGGCAGGCGCCCTCTCCAGCGGCTCAGGCTGTTTGTTCTTCCCAGGCGGCAGACGCCAGGCCCTGAGCCGTGAGGAGCAGCGGCGGCCCGAGCCGGGAGAGGAGGGGACTCTGGTGCGTGCCAAGAGGGCCGGTGCTGGAGTCCAGTTCCTGCCCGCTGGGAGCGGAGACGGTGGCTGGGCCAGCCTGTTCCTGAGCAGCCTCTTCCGAGACCAATCTCTGCAGCCCGAAACTCTCTGACAGGGATCTCCCTCCTCTGACAGCCGCAGCTAGTGGGGCGCAGGGCGGGGGGGGCACCCAAGAAGACAGCTGCATGGGCTCCTCTCTCTCCCTCCCACCCCACCCGAGAGCCACGCTGCCTGCAGGTGGGCCATTCGTCAGGTAGAGCTGCACGGTCAACCCGGGAAGACCTGCAGAGGGGGTTGCCTGCACTTCCCCCTCACAAATGGCCCCCGGTGCACCTGCCGCCATGTGGCGGGGGCACAAAAGGCGCATGGGCGGCGGCCCCGATACAATCCTGCTGCACGGGCGGTCTCAAGGGCAGGATCTGGCCCTCCGGACTGACCCCTTCAAACCGCGTGGGATGGTGCTGTGCTGGCAAGCAGGACTTGGCCCCCTTGCTAAGCAGGGTCTGCCCTGGTTGCATTGGAATGGGAGGCTAGCAGTGTGGGCGCCGCAAGAGACTCCTGGGGAGGAGATGCTCGTGGCCTCTCTTGGAGGTGCGTCAGGGGCCCTTTCCTTGCTTGCCTCCCTCCAGGGGCCTCTTCCTCTTAGGCACATCAGACCCAGCAGCTGGTCCTCCCCGGAAGAAGAACAGTCCGCCTACTCCTCCTCCTCCTTGCAAAGGTCTCCCGCCGCAGACTTGGGCGGGTGGCCTTGACCTCCCTGGGTGCCCCTCGCAGTGCCCTCCGAGGCCTGGCCGCCAAGGATGCCCGTCTCCTGCCTGCTCTAGGCCACCATGGAGCCCCCAGCTGCTGCTGGAGAGGGAGGCAGCCCACCAGGTAAGGCCCGGGGAGGCTGGACCGCAAGAGGCTCCCCACTGGAAGGGGCCGGGTTTGAGTGCACACACAGCAGCGTCCTCCGCCACGGAGGAGCAGGCCGGGCCACCTGTGTGAGGAGCGCAAAGGAGGCCTGGCCGGAAGCTCCCCCCCCAACTGTTTCCTGGTGGGCATTTGGGCGCTTGGGGGGGGCAGGGGAGCCTGGAGCAGGACCCGCCAGGCGCCCCTCCTCCCTGTCTGCTCACCCTGGAGGGAGGGAGGCTGGACCCCTCATCTGCTGGGCAGGCGGGGAGCAAAGGGGCAGGAACCCCCCCCCCGTACATGTTGAAAGCCGTCAAGGAGAGGAGTGAGAAGGGAGGGGCCGGGGTGCGACTCCTGCCGGCTGCCCCCTCCCCCTCCCAGCCCCGTATTTCCTTGCATTGCATTGCGGGGAGGGGGAACAGGTGGGGGGGGGGCTGGCCTGGAGCCCTCCTGCCCCCACGTGCTTCTTCGATCCCTTTGCCTGCCCTGCCTAGTGCTGGGCCTCTCCTTTGCCGGCCTGCAGAAGGATCCCCCCCACCCGGCTGGCCAGGCAGCCGAGGCTGGGAGGTCACCGGGCTGTGTGTTTCTACCTGAGGCATGGCCAGCCTGCCAGCCGCGCAGCTCTCATGAAGGCTGGGCAGGGCTGGGAGAGAGCGGAGCAAGCCGAGCTGTTGCCAGGAAAGAGAAGCCGCTCCCCCCCCGCCCACCTCTCACTGGGACGAGCCGCTCTCCGTGTCGGTGAGAGAGGGCAGCCCAGATTTGTAGGCCCGGGAGGGGCGCTGCTGATGGGAGAGTCCGGTCCTCTGCTCGGGCCACTCGGTGGTCCGCTGCTGTGTGATTCTGCAGCTCCCGGATACGGCGCCGGCCGTGGCCACACGGTGCGCGTAACGGGGCCCGTCTCTTGCGTGGCTGCGGTTTGCGTTGTCTCCAGCTCTCCTGCGTTGCTTCTCCCAGGGCAGTTCGCAGGCACCAAGTCAAAGCAATCAAGGCCATAAGAACAAGAACAGCCAACACAACCGACCCCAACATTTAAAAGAGCCCCAGGAGTGAAAGCAAAACTGAAGCCGGAGAATAGCCTGGGCGGGTCGGAGGCTTTGCTCTTGCTGAGCAAGGGACAGGCTCCCGGGGAGGGGAGGCTTTCCGGGGGCTGCTCCAAAGGTGGGGTGTGGCTGCTGGAAATGCCTGTCCCCCTCCTGGGCAGGCCCCGAGGTGTGCAGCCCACCCTCCGCACCCGTGCTGTGTGGGTGCGGGGGCAGCGATCGCCCCACTGGGGCCCAGCCCCCCCCCCCGGTTGCCTTTGCTGGTGAAGTGTCAGGATTGGAGCTGGGCCTTCTCCCTGCAACCGGACAGCGGCTGCCTCTTTGGTTCAAAGGGCACCCGCGGCACAGCCTGGAATTTATGGCTCGCCTGGGGCGAGAGAGGGGTGGTCCAGCTCCTGGGCTTCCAAACCCCTCACAACTTGCCTTGTGGCTGGAAACGGCTCTTGTGGCCCCCCCGGGGGGGCTGCATGGGGGCAGGCTGTGCCCACCGGGGAGTCCGCTGCCGCTCCCGCTCCCTTGTCTTTCTCTTTAGACTGAGCCCCCTGTGGGGCTTTATTGATCCACAGTTCAATTTTCTGTGAAAACTGTTTTGGAAACTTGTTGAGAAGCGGCATGTCAGGAGGAGGAGGAGGAGGAGGGGTGGTGGTGGCGGCAATATCTTGAGGAGGCTCCTTCCCTGGGTGAAAAGGCAACGCCGGCAGGTGCCAAAGGGAGTTGCAGGGGAGGCCGTGAGTCCAGCGTTGCCTCACGTTGCCTCCATTCGTGACAACCAAGTTATCTGCAAGAGGGCATGGCGCGCAATGACCCCCCGAAATGTTGTCCGTGCTCTCGCTCCTTTTCAGGAAACGGCCTTGCTGCGGAGTGGAGCTGCTGCTGCTGCTTTCTGCTCCCAGATGGCTTCCCTCGGTGGCTTCGCAGCCTCACGCCATGGGCCGGCCGTGGGGGCTGCTTGCCTCCCTGGAGGCTCCCTTTCCTGCTGAATGTTGATTGCCAGTTTGGACAATCACGATCCAAGATCTCTTCTTGGACTTCCAGTGAAGGGAGTTTAGCGCATAATC
The DNA here is from genome assembly GCF_027244095.1 of Hemicordylus capensis. NCBI lineage: Eukaryota > Metazoa > Chordata > Lepidosauria > Squamata > Cordylidae > Hemicordylus > Hemicordylus capensis. The sequence continues at coordinate 444,173 of NC_069669.1, forward strand.
AGCTTGTGGGATTCTCTGCCACAAGGTGCGGTGTTGGCTACTAGTTTCGATGGCTTTAAGAGGGGTTTGGATAACTTCATGGAGGAGAGGTCAATCAGCGGCAACTGCTCGGAGGGCTACAGCCCTCCGAGGCAGGGGGGCAACAACAGGAGGGAGGGAAAGCATGCCCTCACCTCCCGCCTGTGGGCTTCTCAGAGGCATCTGGCGGGGGGCCACTGTGTGGGACAGGAGGCTGGACTAGGTGGGCCTCCTTGGGCCTGATCCCGCTGGGCTCTTCTTAGGTTCTTATGAATGGCACAGTGAATGCCCAAGCAGAAGGCCATGACTGGGTGCCCATCAAGGTGGCTTCCAGCCTGGTGCTGAGCAGGGGCTCTAAGCCCCCCGGGGGGGTGCCCTGTCGGAGTCTTCTGGCCCAGACCCCTCCCCACCTGCGGGCCCTCTCTCCATGCCCGCCTCCAATTAGTCCCCCACGTCTCATTTCGGCCCCTCTTGACTCCTCGTCTGCCTAACCGGCTCTCCTGTTTGGACGTTTCACCTCTGGATCTAAAGACCCCGAAGTCTGCATTCCTGCCTTGCAGGTGGAGGACGAGATGTACCCTGAAGGGCTCACGAGGCCAGTGCAAACTATGCCCCATCGACAGAACAAAATGTACTGATGGTATCTTCAAGGAGGAGGAATTTGAACAGCCTCCCTGATGGTCCCGTCCCTGCCGGGCAGCTCTTCAGGCTGCAGGGGACGAGTGCCGGGCTAGAGGGGGGGGCTCCCCTCTCTGGGGGGGCCTCTGGGCCGCCTCTCTTCTGAGCAGCCTTGGGGCACTGCAACCCTGGAAGCCGCCTCCAGGCCTGCCAGCCCATCGGCCCAGGACAGCCTGCTCTGACAGGCAGCAGCCCTCCATGCCGAGGATGCAGCCTCCGGATGCCCAGCGCCCGGCCACTAAGCTATGGGCTGCCCCCTAAGCATGTGAAACTGCCTTGGGCCAGTGGTCCAACTAGCCCAGGATTGCCTGTTATCTCAGCTGCTTTAGATCCCTTCAATCCTGCATTTCCAGTCAAAAGCAGAAATAGGAATTTCCCAACAGAGGAAACAGAACCAGCGTTGAAGATGGGTCGGAACTGGGGCAGTCTTTCCCACGATAACTGTTTGTAACGAGGTTAAAGCGAGCTGACCTCCTTCAGGCCTCTGGGGATGAGGCTGAAACGTCATAGATGAATTCGGTTATTCCATGTTTCAGTTGCATATTTCCTGTTGCTAAGTTTAACTGTAAACCTTTCCCTGGCTGCTACTAAAATTGTGATTTGCAAGTTAAATGCCTTTGAATTGGACTGCCAGTGAGCTCAGGATACATCCAGTGAGATGCTGAAGTCTCCTCTCGAACGCACGGCCATCTCTGTCACCGGACAAGGGGGTCCCCAAACCCGAAGGACTTTGGAAGCAGAACAAAGAGGAACGGAGACCTTTTATAATATTACCATAAAGTCCTATCTAAACTCGTACTTTGCGAATTCTTCCTCTTTCTGTGTGTGTTGTATAAAGATGAAGGCGACGTGTGCTCACGCTCACCTCGCAGGCAACGTGCCGAGAGCCAGCTGGGAATTCTTCCGTCCTGTTCACAGTTGGCAGCTTCTAATACACAAACCTGAATGACCCACCACTCGACTACTCCGAGTTGTGGAGAGATGAATATTTGACCCTATGAATCTGAAAATATTTCAGCTTGTACGAATTTAAAGTTTTTGTAGTGTTTTGCATGAAACGTAAAGTTGGTTACATTTAAATTTAAATGAGAATAATGTTCTGTGTTAAAATATGAAGTGTGAGAATTTTCTACCCCCCCAAATTCTAGTTTCTTGTGTCTGTGGGTGTGACTCTCTCCTCTGTTTCTGGAACAGGCTGTATAATGACCGTGAAGACGTTCTTCGTGAGGGCTCTCCACCGCCTCCAGAAGGGCCCTGGGTACACCTACCAGGAGCTACTGGTCTGGTACTGTGACAACACCAACACCCATGGGCCGAAGCGCATCATCCGCGAGGGCCCCAAGAAGAAGCTTGTCTGGTTCTTCTTGACGCTGCTCTTTGCCGCCTTGGTCTTCTGGAACTGGGGCATGCTCATCCAAAAGTACCTGTCCTACAAGGTCACGGCCTCCCTGGCCATTGGCTTCAAGAACATGACGTTTCCTGCCGTCACCATCTGCAGTGCCAGCCCATACAGGTGAGCCCCCTCGGGGTGGGTCGGCACCAGCAGCCTCTGGGGGAGCCACCAGCTGGCTGGCTGGCTGGCTGGGGCCCCTGCTCTGTCCCCAGCAGACCCTCGCAGGAGCAGGGACCGGGAGCATTGGCTGAAGCCTCCACGGCAGGCCTGGCTGTGGGGCACTGGCTGAGCCCTGCAGCCCCAGGCAGGAGCGGCTGGGAGGGGGTGTGTGTGTGACAAAGGAGGCCCGGCTTCCTAGAGCTCCATTGGCTCCTTCCGCTCCCACTCCATATGCTGCCTGCAGGCTGGCCATCCGTCAGGTAGAGCTGCGCGGTTAACTGGGAGAGGAGCAAAGGTTGCTCCAGGAAGCAGAGGCAGCTGTGCCTCTTTGGAGGCTCTTTGGGGCCAGTCACTCCTTGGCAGCGGCAGCAGCACTGCTCTCTTGCCTCGGGGGGCCACGCCCCACCTGCAAAGGGGGTCCTTCCCCCCCCCACTCGAGGATCCTGTCATGACCTCTGGAGGAAGCCCGAGGGCAGGGAAGGGAGGAGCTCTCGCCACCACCACCGCTGCCCCCCCCGCCAGGTTCCCCGTCGCTTGGCCGCTGCCTGCTGGCACTGGTGGCGTCTGGGCTTTCCCAGCGCCTGGGCCCAGCCTTGCTCCGGGCTCCCGCCTCCCTGCGTGCAGCACCCGCCACCCTCCTGCTTGTGCCTTCCAGGTACGCGGCGGTCAAGCCCTACCTGCAGGACTTGGACGACCTCATCGAGGCGGCCCTCAACCGGATCCTGCAGCCCGGCCCCGAGGACAACGGGACGGCGTCTCCTCCTCCTCCGGCCAGCGCCACGGCCGGGCTGAACATGCGCCTGTGGGACCAGATCCCGCTGGTGGTGATCGACGAGAGCGAGGCCTCGCGCCCGCTGGTCCTCGACCTCCTGGGGAACAGCTCGCTCGGCTCCGCGGGGCCCAACAGCTACTCCTCTTTTGCTGACCCGGAAGGAAGGAAGTACAAGCTGGCTGTGAAGCTGGTGAGGAGTGGGGGCTCGGAGGGGCCCCCCAGCCATGGCCTGGCAAGGGCCACGGGGGCTGGCAGTGGGGGAGCAGCCTCCGGAAGAAGCCGTGCTGCGGGGCCCCGGGTGGAGGCATGAGCCCCCCGCCCGCTGATTGTGAGCTGGACTCCAGGACTCCGGGAGCGGCCCCCGCTGGGGCTGCACAAGAGGCTGCGACTCGGGGGCAGGAGGTGAATCCAGCCTCAGCCTCTGGCAGCATCTCCAGGCAGGCCTGGGACGGACCCTTCCCTGCCTGGAGAGCTGCTGCCAGTCCGTGCAGAGCACCTTGAGCTAGGTGGATTCGAGAGCTGACTCGGCAGGGGGCAGGCTTGTCTTTCTGCCCAGTCCAGGGTTCTGTCTCCAGCCTCAACCAGCCAGAGCAGCCGGCTCGGAGGGCCCCCGCCATCCCCACGGCATATCCTCCTCTGCAGTGGGCCATGTGAGGATCAGTGGGGGGGGGTCTTCCATCAGGGGGCTCCTGGCTAGCAGCCGTGGGCAGGCCTCTCCCCTGTGCCCGTGGGGGGCCCGTCCTGACCCCCCCCCGTGTGTGCCTCCAGTGCAGCAACAACGGCACCCGATGCACCTACCGGAACTTCACCAGCGCGGTCCAGGCGGTGACGGAGTGGTACATCCTGCAGTCCACCAGCATCCTGTCCCAAGTGCCGCTGAGCAAAAGGATCGAGATGGGCTACAAGGCAGAGGACATGATCCTGGCCTGCCTGTATGGAGCAGAGCCTTGCAAGTACAGGTGAGGAGGACGCCGGGGGGGGGGCCCTGTCGAGTCAAGCCGGCCAGGCGTTCTAGCCAGAAGCGCCCCCCCCCGCCCAACCGGGCAAGCACAAGGTGTCTGCCCTGGGGGATCAGTTCCTGACCCCCCAGCCGCAATTGCAGCCCCCGATCCCTCCCCTGCTTCCTTTCAGCAACTTCACTCACCTCTACCACCCAGACCATGGCAACTGCTACATCTTCAACTGGGGCATGGACGAGGAACCGCCGCTCATCTCCTCCAATCCGGGGGCAGAGTTTGGTAGGTATCCCGGTCCGTGGCCTGGAGTTGCTGGCAGGCATCCGGGGGAGCCACCGGCAAGTCTGGCTCTGCTCCTCCTTCCCCAGCCCCCCAGGGACACGCAGGGAGCCGCCCTGGGCAGGGAGGTTGGTTTCCTCGGGGCGAGAGGGAGGGACAGAGCCAGCTCTGGAGCCGGCGGGCAGCGGGGGCTAGTCCCATCCGCAGAACCGCCAGGAGGCTGGCCACTGCCCTGGGGACTGGAGAGGACATCTCCTTCATCCCTGGCCCAGGCCCGCTGCCCTTGGAGATCATCTGGAGGGGCCCATCTGCGGTGGCCACCGGCTTGTCTGGTGGCCACTCAGGGACGGGCCTTCTCGGTTGCTGCCCCCAGACTCTGGAATGCATTCCCTGCTGAAATAAGAATCTCCCCATCCCTGACAACTTTTAAAAGGTCTTCAAAGACACGTTTATTCACCCAAGCTTTGAAAACAGAATTGTGCTTCTACATTGCCTTAATTTTTTGTTTTATGTTGCCGTAAACCACCCAGAGACGCAAGTTGGGGGTGGTGTAAAAATAGAACAAATAACACCCCCCCCCCCTCAACACACACAGACACAGAGCCCACTTCCGGAGGCTCTTCCTTTGCCCTGGAGAGGCTTGGCAAGGACCCCGGGCCAGAGATCCCTCTAACAGATTCCCTGCTGTCGTTGACTGCAACTCCCAGAATTCCCAGCCAAAGTCCACTGCAGCAGGGGATGCTGGGAGTTGTAGTGGGCAACACCTGGGCATCCCTCTCAGAGGGGACGGTGCCCCGGGCCCTTGACCGGTGGTCTCCCCAGCCCTCCCTTGGTCCTCTGGGTGCTGTGCACAACCCATCAGGCCCCGCAGAGGGGAAGGGATCTCGGAGGGGCTGTGGCCTGCCACCCCCCCCTCCCCCCCAGCATGGCTGCCTCTTGCTTGTGGGGAGGGGGCTGACGGTGGGCTCTCCGCACCTGCAGGCCTGAAGCTCATCCTGGACATCAGCCAGAAGGAGTACCTGCCCTTCCTCACCTTCACCGCCGGGGCCCGGCTAATGCTGCACGAGCAGAAGAGCTTCCCCTTCCTGAAGGACCAGGGCATCTACGCCATGTCGGGCACCGAGACCTCCATTGGCGTCATGGTGGTAGGTGGTGGTTGGGGCAGCGGGGCGGAGGTCGCCTGGGGTCCCCCTTCCGGGGTGTGGGGCTGGCCCCTCTTGGGAGGAGGGGACTTGTGAGCAGGGGCCCTGAACCCCCCGCTGGCCGGCCTTTCTCCCCAGGATGAGCTGGAGAGGCAGGGCGCTCCCTACAGCGCCTGCACCATGAACGGGACCGACGTCTCCATCCAGAACCTGTACCAAGACTACCTCACTTCCCAGGCTGCTGAGGTGGGTCGGTGGTGGGAGGCCTCCCCGCTGCAGGCAAGGGCAGAAGCCCACCTCAGACCCTTCAACAGCCCGGGGTCAGCGTAGGCACCCGGGAGAGGCAGCCGAGCACCGGTTCCTCTTCCCCTCTGGCCCGGGAGGCAGTGCCTCGCACTCGGGGCCTGGCCGTGGGTCTGGAAGTTGCCCGTTGCCTTTGGTCCCCTGCAGGGGAAGAGGCAGGACTCGGTGCCTCTGCTTGCAGAAGACGGACTCTGTGGCCCGAATTGGGCTGCCGCCGCTGCTGCCGCCTTGGAAGCCAGGCAGAGCAAAGGCCAGGCGTGGCTGCCCCACCTCACCGGCGGGGGGGGGGTGTTTCTCCGCAGGGCGGAAGAGGCCTGGCTGAGCCCTGCCCCAACTGCTCCACAGGCGCCCAGTACAGGACGACCTATTCCATGCAGGTGAGCGGCTCAGGCGTCCCGCCTCCGTTGCCTCTCTCGGCTCTGCTCCGCCCGCCCTTCCCAGGGGGCTGAGCGGAGGTCTGCCTGGCAGCCGCACTCCGCAGACCAGGAGACCCTGCCCCGAGGGCCTTGCAATCTAAACTTCAGCAGGGGGAGCCCGAGGGGAGCCCGAAAGGGGGGGCAGAGCGCGGTGGGGGCAAAGGCCTGGGAATGCCACTGCTCTCTGCCCGGCAGCTGAGAGAGAGGAGCAAGGCTGCTCAGGGGGGACTTGAGCCCAGCCCCCCAGGTCCCACCTCCAGCCCCCAGGCACAGGCTGGCCCTCCGCCCCTCACCGGGCTCCTCTCCCCCCCCCCGCTCCCCCAGGCCTGCCTCCGCTCCTGCTTCCAGGCCCAGATGGTGAAGAACTGCCAGTGTGGCCATTTCTTCTACCCGCTGCCCAAAGGGGCCCGCTTCTGCAACAACGAGGACTACCCGGACTGGGGTGAGAGAGGCTCCGGCGGGCAGGAGCTTGTGGGGACACTCGCCTCCTTCCGGAAGGGGCCTGCAGCGTTCTGCCGGTTGCAGCCCGGCTGGGGTGCCCACTTGTGGCTCAGCCCAGTTTTGTGCCAAAGCGTGTTTCCCAGAGCGGCTGGGGCTCGAACCCTAACCATGCCGGCATGCAAGGCAGGGAGTCTGCCCCTGGAGGCCGCCGGTCCTTCGCCCAGCGCCGCTGCCGGCACCCATCGGCTCTCTCTCCTCCCCCCCCCCCAGCATACTGCTACTCCACTCTGCGCACGAGTCTGGAGCACCGGCAGAGCTGCATCCAGTCCTGCAAGGAGACGTGCAAGTGAGTGCTGGCAGCCGCCCGGGCGGCTCTTGGGCCGGGGGGGGGCAGCAGTGCAGAACGCAGCACGGCTCAAAGTGCCTCTCCTGGGGGGCGGCTTGGACAAGCGGTACCGGAGCTCCATGGCGGGGTGGGGGGAGGTGGAGGGGAGTCCCTTGGGCTGATGCCGGTCTCCTCCCCCCCCTCTCTTTAGCAACACCCAGTACAAGATGACCATCTCCATGGCCGACTGGCCTTCCGAAGCCGCCGAGGTGGGTGGTGCTTTCCCTCTTGCTCCCGGGAAGATGCAGCCAGGGGGGGAGCGGCCCCCCCTTCCAACCAGGGCTGGGTTTGGGTGAGGCTGCCCTGGGCGAGAGCAACCCCCCAGGTGCAGCGGGCCGCCCCCTGCTTGGGGCTCGGCTATGCCAAGGGCCCCTCCCTGCAAGTGAAGCTACCTGCACGGGGCTGGCCTCTCTGCTCCCAACTTGCAGTGCCAGCGTTTGGTTTCCTTTTTCTAGGACTGGATTTTCCATATTTTGTCCTACGAAAGGGATCAGTCAACCAATGTGACTCTGGACAGGTGAGTCAAAGCCAGTGTCTCGGTGAGCTGCAGGGACAGGTGAAGAGCAGCCCTGCTTTGGGGGTGGGGGGCATGTGTGTGCGGGGGGGGGTGGCATCTGGGACAGGCAGCACACACCACACACTGTGAACCTGTGGAACTCATTGCCTCCTGCAGAAAAGGGACCATCAAGCTGAATATCTATTTCCAAGAGTACAACTATCGGACCATCTCGGAGTCGGCCAGTACGACGGTATGTGGCAGTCGTGGCTGAGAGGGGTGGGAGTTCTCCGCAGCAGCAGCAGCAGCAGGAGAGCCTCAGGTGGGCCACCCCGGGCTAGCAGCTGCCCCCCCCCCGCAAAGGGTCCCGCTTCTCATCCCCTTCCTTTCTGCCCCTTTGCAGATCGTCTGGCTTCTCTCGAGTCTGGGAGGCCAGTTCAGCCTGTGGATGGGGGGCTCCGTGCTGTGCCTCATCGAATTTGGAGAGATCGTCATTGACTTTCTGTGGATTACCATCCTGAACTTGATTAGCTGGGGCAAGGGGCTGAAGCAGAGGCGCCCCCAGGCCCCGAAGCCCGCCGCACTTCCCACCGTGGCAGAGAGGGTGGAGGCCCACACGAACCTGGGCTTCGAAGCGGAGGAGGCAGGTGGCGGCGGCGGCAGCGATCCTGGGGCCAAAGGTTTTGCCGACGGGGATGCCGTCTCGGAGCCGGGCACTCCACCGCCCAAGTACGACTCCCTCCGCGTGTGCCCCGTGGCCACGGTGGAGCTGGGCAGTGAGGACGGGGAGGCTTCCCTCCCCGACCTGGACACGCTTTGAGGCCTGGCAGGGCACATGGCCCAAGGGCAGCAGGAGCCCAAGCCCTCCCCCCCCTCCTCTTCTGTCCACGCCGGGGTAGTGCAGTCTACCTGTCCAGGTCCCCTCCGCTCTTCTCCTCTCCGGCATCCCAGGGGACAGAGTGAGGTCAGCATTCCTCAAAGGAGGGCCCGTCCGCTTTTGGGCTCGTGAGCGCACCCGCGCTCCTGCCTCCCCTCCCACTGGTCAGGGCCGGAGGCAGCAGCTTGGGCCTCCTGCAGGCCCCCCCCCCCGGTTGCGTTTAGGGTCAGGGGTGCTCTGTGTTGGCCCTGCTGTGCCCCGCAGGCGGGAGGAGGCCTGGACTTGGGGCCACGTTTGCAGGGCCCACCTCTGGGTGCAGCACCTTGGGAGGAAGCGTTTGTCCAGTGTCAGGGCAGTGACTACCCGGGGCGGGGGGGGGGGCTGCCCGCCCTTGCTTCAGCCCTGCCCAGCAGCAATGCAGCCAAGTGGTTGCAACAGCTGCCCCTGCCTGCCCGTGACAGCGCTCTGCTTCCTGGAGCTGGCCTATCTCCCATCTCTGGCTCCTTCCGCTGGTACATTTGTTAATGTGTGTTAGAAAATGAACCACTTTACACTCCAATAAAAAGAGCAGCTGCTCTGTCCCGGCCTTGCCTAGGACAAGCCCAGTTTGTGGCACGGGGGGGGGGGCAGGCTGACTCCTTGCCACAGGCGACTAAGTGGCCGGAGGGAGGGAGGCCAGGAGCAGCCCGGTCCCCTTGGCCTCCGCAGCGCCACCCATCCTGCCCGGTCACTTGGGGGCTGGAAATAAACAGGCTCATCTTCACGTGCCCTTGTACAAGTCTATGGGGCAGCCACAGCGGGAGTCTTGAGCACAGTTGCTAAGCGGGAGAAGGTGCAGAAGAGGGCCTGGAGCACCGTCCCGATGAGGCCAGGCGGCAGCATTTGGGGCGCTTGACTTTGGCAAGGAGGCCACTGAGGGGAGACATGACGGAGGGGCATCAAGTGAGGCATGGAGTGGCGGACAGAGAGACACTCACCCCCACCCCATGAAACCGAAGGCTGGCAAACTGAGGACCACCAAGAGGAAGGCCTTTTTTGCACAGCGCATCATTAAGCCAGGGAAGGCTCTGCCCTGGGCTGTGGCGATGGCCACCAGCTCGGATGGCTTTACACCGGGCTTGGACAATCTCGTGGAGGGCAGGGCTATCGGTGGCTACTAGCTTGAGGGCTGCAGGCTACCTGTAAACAGCAGTTGCTGGGGAGCTGAGAGGGGGCCTGCCTGCCTTCATCTCCTGCTCGTGGGCTCCCCAGAGGCATCTGGCGGGCCACTGTGGGAAACCGGATGCTGGACTCGATGGGCCTCCTTGGGCCTGATCCAGCAGGACTCTTCTTCTGAATAAATGGAGGCAGAAGAAACGTTTGGGCCAGTGTGTGTTTTATTATAGACGCCTCTCTAGGATAGGCTCAGACAAAGGCAACGGGGGGGGGGCTGTGTGTGGGGGGCGGGCATTGTAGCCCAACATCATGTGGGGACCCCACTTAGACATGCTGCCTGACCTCCCAACTATTCTGCCCATCTGGCTCAACCCACAAAAGCCACCGCTCTTTACAGCAAGCATCCTCTTTTGCGCCCCCCCCCCTTCCCAGGAGCTGGAGGCCACCCCCCACCCTCCTCAGGCCGGGGCCCCTGCGCGCCCCAGAGCACGGAGGCCCTCCGGCCTGGCTGGGGCAGAGACCCAGCCCCAGTTGCCCAGAAGAGCCGCAAGAGGCCCCACCGCCTTGAAGGAGGCGCTCCCGGAGAAGCAGCTTGGCCTGGTTGGGCTGAGATCGTGGCATGGGGAGGGGGGGGGGAGTGGGACAGAGTTCCCCGTGCCCCACTGCTCCCCGGGGTAAGCAGAGGCTACTGGGGGAGGCCTGGGACCCACAGCACGGGGGGGGGAGGCAGCCCAGCCTGCCCCTGGGTGAGGCAAGAGCGTCCCGCCCTGCAAGGACCGAGGGCAGCGCCCAGGAGCCAAGCCAGCCAAGGGGCCGGGCGGGCAGAGAGGCGTCCGGGGAACCGGCTCCGGAGAGCAGGATCTGGTTCGTGCAGGTCCGCTCCTTCCCTCCCCGAAGAGGGGCCGGCCCAGAGTCCCAGCCCCACGGTGCACCCACGGCTGCCTCGGCACTGGCTGCTCTCAGGAGCGGCAGCAGAGGGCCAAGGGGGCTGGAGAGAAGGCGGGGGCCCCCCAGGCCTGGGCCCCCAAGGAAGGCTCCCCGTCTTCGAGAGGGGTGGGAAAGGGCACGTGGGCTACACACACACATCCACCAGCAAGCACTGCCCCAAATATGCCCCAAGCCCTGGATTCTGCCCCTCCAGGCAGGCCCCTGGCACCGTCCTGGCCCCGCAGATGCCCACAACACACACACACTGATGCCACCCTGAAAACAAGAGGCCAGCTGTCTGCGGGGGGGGTCGCTTTATTCCACCTGCCCCCTCCTCTCCCCCCGCACCCCACAGAGCTGCCCTGAGCAGATTGCGCCTGGGGGGAGAAGCCAGAGATGGCGCCACCGCGGCAGCCGTGCTGGGGAGCTCCACACGCACACAGGAGAGGGAGCCTCGTGCCTGCAGGTGCTTCTGCTGCTGCTCTCCAGCCAGCCGGCCGGCCACGAGTCAGTAGTCCAGGCCCCTCATGGCCGCAATGCTGCTGGCCAAGCGCCGGGGGGCGTTCTTGGCGGCCTGCTTGAAGTCCCCGGGCTTGCTCTTCAGGAGGGCCAGGGTGCTCTGCAGGGCCTTGGAGGGCTGCAGCCCCAGGGCGTCCATCACGTTGACCAGGTAGTCTGCAGGAGCAAGAGCGACCCCCTCTGAGCAGGAGGGGCCGGGCGGCTGCTTCCCCCGCTGCACATGCATCGCCCCCTCGGAGGACAGGAGCCGCCGCCGCCGACCCGGGCAGAGTCAGGCCCGGGACTCCCCACTCTGGCCGGCAGCAGCAGCCACCGCTCTGTGAGGCCTTCCCAGCCACCCGTGAGCCGAGGCGGGGCTTCCTGCCGGCAGAGCAGCTCTGGTCTTGCAGGGCTGCCACGAGGGGGGCCCGGAGGAACGAAAAGCCCCCTCCCCCCAGGGGCAGCTCAGCCTAGCCAGCCGGCAGGGGCACCCAGGGAGGCACAGCTGCCCCTGCTTCCTGGCAGCCACTCAGCGGCTCCCCTCTCTCCCACCCCGCCCCACTGCCTGCAGGCTGGCCATTCATCAGGGAGAGCTGACGGCCGGCCAGGCAGCAGGGGGGAGCGAGGACCCGCCTGCCTCCTTGAGCGCCCCCCCCCCGCCCGGCTCCTGAGCATGAGCCCCTCCTGAGGGGAAGAGCCTCCCCAGACCCAGCAGGAGCAGCCCTCACCAATATCCGTGGCCAGCTGCTTGGCGGAGTGGGGGCTGAGCTCGGGGATCTGCAGGATGGCCTCGCAGTAGGTCTGCATGGTGGCCCGAGCCAGAGAGCCGAGCCAGTAGTCCGCCATATTGTCCAGCTCCGGCAGCTCATCACCTGGCGGGGGGGGGGAGGAAGTGCACGTGAGCGCCAGACACCGCCCCCCCCCGGGAGAAGCAGCGCTTGGAGGAGGAGGAGGAGGAGGAGGAGGGGGGGCAGGGCAGAGGTCCTGGCGGCTCGAGGGGGAGCCCAAGAGCTAAGCAGCCACGCCCAGAGCAGGCAGGCCGGCCTCTTCCCAGCCTGGTCTTTGGCTGGAGGGGGGAGCAGGAGGAAAGCAGACAGACAGACACCCCCCCGGCGCCATTCCCCATCCTCCTCACGCCTCCTCCGCATGGCACACGCCCGTCTCTCCCACTGACTCCTACCCTCCCAAGAAGGAGCCCAGATCAGAAGACAACTTGCCATCCCCGTCTCCCCCGAGGAAGCCACCCCCCCCCGCAGGCTTGAGCTCCCCTCCCACCCCTCTTTGCCCTGCCCCCCTGCAGAAGGGCCTCTTGCTGTGGGGGGACAGCTGGGCGGGCGCAAGCCCCTCGCCAAGAGGAACCCCCCCCTGAAGCAGCGTCCTGGGTGTTCTGGGCAAGCTCAGGCAACTCGGGGCGTCCGTCTGCACAGGGCTGGCCGGCTGGGAGCAACGAGGGAGCCTCCGTCACGCCCCCCCCCTAAGGGCAGCCAGCAGGCTCCCCACAAGCTCCGGCCTGGTGGGCAAGGGGGGCCGAGGCCCGGCCAGGGGACCCCCCCCCGCCTCCCCGGAGGAGCACACTGCTGCCTTTGTCCAGGAGGCTCTTCCCGAGGGGGATTTGGAGAGCCGAGCCGGGGGAACTTCCTCCGGCACGGGCCAGGCCCAATCCGGGGGGGTCCAGCGCTCCCCCTGCTAACTGGGGTGGTTCCCTTTCCCCACCCCCAGCACAGCATCCCTCCAGGGACGGTTGCGGGCGGGTTCCTTGGGAGATGGGGGCCCTTTTTCCTTCTTGTCTGTATCGATGGAAGCCGCTTTGGAACCTTCTGCTGATAGAGATGCCCCCCCCGTGGCCACCGCCCCCCCTTGGAGATGCAGCTCGTGCCTTGGGAGGGGCCAGGAGGGACACCCCCAACGCCCCACGCAGCCCAGTGCGCCCCCCCCCCCCCGCTACCTTGCTCGGGAGGAAAGGGCAGCTTCCCGGCGTGCAGCGCCAGCTCCAAGGCCGAGTCCTCCTGCGTCACGAAGGGCTCCAGGTGGAGAGGGAGGGCCATGATGTACTGGCCGATCTAGGAGGAAGCGGGCGGGGGGGGGCAAGAGTGGGGCAAGCCGCTCCGGGGATTCCACAGCCCTGGCGTCTGCCGCCTGAGCCCTGCAGCCCCCCCCCAGCAAGCCCAGGTGTGGGCAGGCAGCGCTTGCTCCGGGGTGGCAGAAATGCCCAAAGTGGGGGGCAGGGGGCCCAAAGGAAGCCCGGCTGCTGCCTCTCCTCCCCGGAGCTCCGCCTGCGCCTCTCTGTCCTGCCCCACACACTGCCAGCAGGCTGGCCATTCATCAGGTAGTGCTGCGGGGCAGAGAGGGGAGAGGAGCCCCCAGGCTGCCTCTGCTGGGAGGCAGAGGCAGCTGCTCCTCCTTGCATGGGCCCCCCCCCCCGCTCACACACAGGCTCTCACGTTGCTGATGTACTCCAGGGGCGTGAGGCTGAAGTCCGGCAGGTCGTCCGTCAGCATCTCGCCTGTCCCACTTGCGCTCCAGCCCTGGGGGGGGGGAGCAGAGGGGGCAGCTGAGGCCCCATTCCCAGCAGGGCGGCCACGGCCCTCCCCTCCAGACGCCGCCACCGTCTTCCGGGCAGCCCGAGGGGAGCCAGCCCAGGCGGCAGCAGCAGCAGCAGCAGGAGGCTCACCTCCATCTTGGCCACCTGCAGCAGCTGCGTCTTGATGCGGAGGAAGACCGAGTCGAAGGCCAGCTGGTGGGCCTGCTGGTTGAGGCGGGCCAGGGCCGAGCGGGAGGCGGACAGCAGGCCGTGGCTGGTCCCCTTCTCCTGCAGAGAGCAGGCCGGAGAGGCAGTCAGGGAGGGCGGGCAGGCAGGCGGGCGGCAGGAGGGGCCGCAGAGGGCTGGAGTCGCACACTCTGGGGCGCTGGGCAGAGGCCCTCCAGACCCCACGGAGCAGCTGTGAGCAGCCAGCCAGCCCCCTGCCTGCGGAGCCCATCACAGCAGGGGCCGGCTCTCTCCCGGCGGCGGGAGTCCCGTCCCAGCGGTGGGGAAGCTGCAGGCCTTGCGCGGGGCTGAGTCCCACGAAGGCCGAGCTCCTGCAGGCCCCCCCCCAGATCCCCAGGGCCCCCCCCCACCTTGAGCGTGTACAGGGTCTCCAGCAGGGCCGCGTATTCGGCGGGGCTGGCTTGCTGCAGGTAGTTGTGCTCCTGCCAGGGGTTCCTGGGGGCGCTGGGCTTCTCCTCGGCAGCGCCGGGGTCCTGGAAGGCGCTCAGGCTGCAGGGGCTGTACGTGTCCGGGAGGTACCTCCCTGCCGTGGAGAGGATCCTGCAAGCAAGGGCAGGGCGGGAGGGGGCTGGGGCGCCACAGCCCCACGCAACCTCAAGCAGGGCCGCCCTCCCAGGGCATCCCTCCCACCTCCAGCCCCAGATGCAGCAGGGGGGCTGGAGGAGCCATCTCTGCCCGCCACACCCGGCCTGCCTTCCGGAGGCTCCCCCTTTTCTGGAGGGACAGGAGAGGCAACCCTAACCCTGCCCCACCCTGCCCCCCCACCTGTTGGCCAGCTGCTGCTCAAAGTCTCCACACTGCTGCAGGAGCTCCCCACAGGTGGCGATGATCCTGCAGGGGAGGGGAGGAGACAAGCGCCGGCCACGTCACGGCAGCCCCACCCCCGGGCGCCCCAGAGAGACCCCTTTCTCCCGCTGGGGCACCACCAACATTCCCCAGGGGAGGAGGATTCAGTGGGTCGGATTTGTGTGGGGTCTGGCCGAGTGCAGAGACTGGGGTCGGGAAAGACTGGGGCTGGCTGGCTGGGGGGTGGCGGACAGCGGGCGGGGGGGGGGGGCTTCCCACGCCTGCTCCCACCTGACCCACCTCATGAAAGCAGAGCAAGGGGAGCGGGCCTGCTGGGCCCCCCGAGGACGCCGGCCCCCCTTCCCTTTGGGGCCCCAGACGGCCAGCTCTGCCAGCACATCCCCCCCCCCCGCTCACCGGACGGAGTTCTGGAAAGAGGCCCAGTCTTCCTGGAAGGGCGAATCCGCAGGGAGGCCGTCCAGGTGGCACTTCTTCCGGACAGACTGGAGGGCGTTGCTGAAGTCAGAGGCGTACCTGCAGGGGGGGGGGGAGCCGGAGAGGGGCCCGGCCCCATTCGTATGGCGGCAGCAGCGGGGGGGGCGGGGGGGCAGCCAGCCTCTGGAAGCTGCAGCAGGCACAGCTGGCGGCCTCTGCGCCCTGCGCTGGGCTTGCGGGAGCCCCTCTGGCTGTCCCTGCGGGGGAAGCGGGTCAAGGCGCAGGGTCTGACCCACCGGCCAGGACTTACTTGCTGAAGAGGGCCCTCAGGGCCTGGAGGAGGCCCCCGACCGCCAGCCCGGCAGTCAGCTGGAGGCAGTTGTCCACTGCGGCCAGAGCCAGGCCGAAGAGCTTGTTCCCCGAGTGGCTGAGCTCCTGCACGCAGTCAATGACCTCTCCGTGCTCCTGCACAAGCGCAGCAGATCGCAGCCGGGGTCAGCGGTGGCGGGAGGAGGTGCTGCAGGCTCGGGACCGGCCAAGGGGCCTCAGGCTGTGCCGGCTCCAAAAGGCACCCGCCCCGAGCCCCTGCAGTCGCTCTGGCTAGACCCCGGCCAGTGGCGAAAGGCCCTTCCCCAGCGATGCCCAGACTGGCTCCAGCACCACCCCACCAAAGGCAGGCAGGCAGGGCCCAAAGTGCCCTCCGGGGCCAAAAGGCAGCCTCAGCCCCCAGCGCTGGCCAGGAGCAGGAAGACGGCCGGCTGGCTGGCTGGGGCTCCTCTCTCCCGCCCCCCTGGCAAGGAGCCCGGAGGCAGCGGCAGGCCCCTCGCCCCGGAGGGCACCGCGCGCCTGCGCCCTCAAGAGGCTTCTCTCCCGCCTGCCTGTCCAGCGGGACAAGAACCCGGAGCCCCTGCCCCGGAGCAAGCACAGGAAGGGCCCCAGCTGAGCCGCCACCCTCCACAGGCATGTGGTGCCAGCCAGTCCCCGGGCCAAAGGAGCAGCGTCCGCCCAGCGCCCAGCGCGGGGGAAGGGGGCCGCCTTACCAGAGGGACCGTGCTCATCTGGATCAGGAGGTTCTCCTCCTCCAGGGCTCCGTACTGCAGCTGGAAGGGCTTGTAGGGGCCGTAGACGGCTTCCACCAGCTCCGTCACCTTCACCAGGTTGCAATCCCCTGAAAGGCCAAGGCGGAAAACTCGCCTCCTGGAAACGGCCCCTTCTCCGCCTTGTGGCAACGGAGGCCATGAATGCTGCCCCCACCCCCCACCCACCCCAACCTCTGGCAGCCGGGGAGAGCAAACCCCCCAGACTCTCCCCAGGCAAGACCCCAGGAAGCCCCTCTTTTGCTCCTCCCCCCAACTTGATGGCAAGGGCTTGGAGGGAGGGAGGGAGGAAGGGAAGATGTGGGCAGACATGGGGCAGGCAGGCAGCACGTCGTGCTCCGGCCCGTGACAAGAGTGGGCTTCGGCTTCTTTCTGGAAAAGCGGCACTCGGCGGCCCAACATGGGCTCATCACAGGGGTCCAGCTAGTCTGGAATTAGTCCAGACTCTGGCTGGCAGCTGCCCGGAGGTGGGCCTCTCTCTCAGCCCCACACCCGAGCGCCCCGAGCCGGACTGAGCCCTCGGCCTCCCCACACAGTCGCTGCGCTCTCCTGGGGAGCTCTGCCCCCCCCCCAGCTCAGCCCAGATGGCCCCAGAGGCAGCGCGGCTCCCCCTGCAGGCCCGGGTGGGGGCGCAGCAGAGACCAATGTTTTTGCACGGAGCCCAAGTGCGAAGTTGTGTTGACTCAAGGCAGTTGAAGAAATGTTCGGCTTCAGCAAACACCCTCAGAACTATGTCAATACTGCTCCAGCAAGTTAAACAAAGTTTGGTACAGATGTTATGTAACCAGTACATACCACCAGTGCAATGCTAAGGTGCAGGAGAGGGCAGCCCAGAGGGAGGAGGGGGCTTCGAGCCCCTTCCCCAAGAGGCCAGGCCACAGCATCGCCTTGGAGAAGAGGCACGGGCTGAGGGGCATTCAATCGTGCAGGCAGGGCAGAGGGTGGACAGAGAGGGGTCGCTCTCTCACACGCGCACAGCACTAGAACCCGGGTCAGCCCGTGAAACCGAAGGCTGGGAAATTTAGGACGGAGCAAAGGAATTCCTTTGGCACACAGCACACAGTCGATCTGTGGAGTGATCTGCGATGGGAAGTGGTGGTGGTCACAAAGGGGGCTCAGACAAATTCACGGACAACGGGTCGGTCCGGGGCGACGGGTCAGGAGGCTGCCGGCCCCCTCCAGCCGCAGAGGCACCATGTCCCGGGGAAGCGCAGCCGCAGAAGAGAGGGCCTGCCCTCGCCGGTGGGCTCCCCAGAGGCACCGTCTGGTGGGCCACGGTGGGAAAGAGGGTGCCGGGCGGGCCGGGCCGACTTGGGCCGGATCCAGCAGGGCTGTTCTCCACCGGCCTTCCCGTCAAGACTCCCTTGCGCAGGAAGAGGAAAGGAAAACTTGCCCCAGGGTGACCTTTTCAGGGCTGCACCCAAACACTTTTGACACCTGTGGTTGCTTTTGAAAAACAACTCAAGTCCTTTTTATTTGTTCAGGCTTTTACACCCGAGAGGCTGGCCAGGTCTCTCAGCTTTCCTGCTTCTGCTTTGCTTTTTTTATGGTGGTTGCGGTTTGGGGCATTTTATGGTGTTTAGCTGATTTTAAGGCTTTTAATGCGGTTTTTATGAAATTGTATTGTACTCTAACTTGGGCAAACTGCCTGATGACCGGGGGCCTAAAAACGGAGCAAATAAATAAATAAAGACCTGCCGGCCGGAGGGGGCAGGGTGCAGGGGGGGGCGTGTGCCAGGGCTTACCTAGGCTGGGCAGCATGGCAGCCTCCAGGCCCCGTGCGAAGTAGGCGGTGGCGTCATGGAGCCCCAGGAGGCAGCCCAGTTTCCTGTCGGGGCCAGCGCCATCCATGGCGGTGCTGAGGCACACAGGGATGGAAGGCACCAGCGCACCCAGGACCTGGATCAGCAGGACACACACCACTTGGTGGGGATTCTTGAAAACCTGCCAGAGAGAGGAAGGGGAGGTGGGAGGCCGGCCGGCCGCTGGGGCCACCTCCATGCATGCAGCGGTGCCCTCTTCCTGCAGGGCCGGAGGGCTCGGGTCAGCAGACCTCCCCCGTGGCACACCCTTGCCAGGCCCACGCCCGGAGCAAAAGGGCTTGCGTACACGTTTGGGAAGCCCCAGGACAGCAGGGAGCTCTTCTGCAGCCCACTGGGCACCCAACCCCAAAGGCCGCCAGGGCTGCTGGGGGCCCCTGCCCGGGGCGGCCATCCGAGGGCGACATGGAGCACTGCCCCGAGTACATTTCGCCGGCACGGACACGGAAGCAGCCTTGAGCCCAGGAATGGCAGCCGGGGAAGGACTGGAGCAACATTCATGCAGCAGCACGTTAAGATGCAGCAGGCCTCTCGGGGCCCCTGTTCGGCTTCTGCGGCAAAGGGGGTCTCCTGGCCACTGGCTTCTTCCACTGGCTTCTCCAATGGGCAAGCTTCCAGGAAACTCCCCGGCCCCACTTCTCACTCTCTTTCTCCACCTGACAGACTGGCAGCAGAAGGCCTGAAACCAGGCAAGGCTACAACCACCATCTGGCAGCGCCCGCTCCTTGGCTAGCCAGGCCCGGCTGTCCTAAAGCGGCTTTGGGTGCATCTGAGCCCCCGGCTCCATCTTGCTCCTGCCCATCAAGGGCAGACGCTGCCCTGGCCACACCGGTCCTCGTTCTCCTCCAGGCCCTCCCAGCGAAGCCTCTGTGATACATTCCAGTCCACCTTTTCGCAGCGGAAGTATTACGATAACCCTCCCGCTCGTAACAAACACTCTTATCTCACAGCAGAGTAAACCTGGAAGTGCAGGGTTGCCGCAATACCTTGCCAAAAGGTGGAATGGAATTTAGCTCAAATTCATCCCTCAGGTTTCCCCAGCCCCGGAGACAAAGCAAAGGCAGAAGGCCACCGGCAGACGCTCAACGTTCCTCTGGAGTTGCCAAACACGCTAGGCAGCGGCCAGCTCACCTCTTGGCCCACAAGTCTCAACGCACTCCGTTTCCGAAACAGAGTCTCCCTCAAGAGTACGGAGGCTGTGCTGCGAATATTAAAGAAAGAAGGCAACTCGGGCAGGTCACTGTTGGCTGCCCCCAACAATACGGGCCTTTCTCTTTTTCACGCTCTGGTGCAGATGAAATGGGAAATGCAGCTACCCGAGGCAAAATGCTCTTCTAACACCCCAATCCGGCCACGTTCAGACGAGCAAAAGGATGGCTGCCGGCGAGGCCACTGAACGCCGACCCTTCTCGGCCACGGCCCAGCCCACGCAAGGAATGCTGCAGTGAAGGGTGGCCTCACGCCTGGCGTCTTCAGGCCCTCTTAGACCTCGGCCAGCAGATGTCAGGACTGGCTGCTTTCTGCCTCGGCCTCATCGGATGTCTTCCCAGCACCAGGTGCTGGAATCGGCCCAGGCCTTTCCGACCTTTCTGTTCCAGTGCTGGGATTTCTTTTGCTCTGCTCTTTTACGCTCTGGAATGGTGCTGTCTTTTCGCGTTTAATCTCGTGCTAGCTGCTCCGAGTGCCTGGCTGCTGAACAGCCGGGCAACGCGTTTTCTAATCCAGTCAGCAAACTTCAGCTTACTCCAGTTCCACAGAAAACCGCATGAGCTCCTACTTAATACTGGCTACTCCTGGAATTGGGGTGAGCAGGCGCACGTTAGCAAAGCCCCCTAACCGTGGGGCCTGCCGTGATTGGGGCTCACTGGCTCACTGCTGATTCTGCCGCTTATCGGGGGGGGGAGAGCACGGGCGTGCTGTGGAATCCCCTCTGAACCTGGCTGTGCACACACATGCGCCCCCCACCCCCCACGCCGGCTCTTGGGCAACACACCCTGGAGCACGTCCAGTTGCAAACGGACAGAGGTTATCGCCACAACCCGGGGAGGGAGAAACCCCTTCGGGCTCCTTGCAGGAGGCGGCCTCGGCGGCACCTCCAGCCCTCCCCAGAGATAAGCATCAGCTCCACCGCTGCCCTTCATGGGTGAAAGGGCCCATCGGCTTAATCTGATGGAGGCGGCAGCCGCCTACGAAAGCTCCTGCCACAATAAACCAGCCCGGCCCCTCTTTGCCACCGGGCCCTCGGCTCTCTGGGCTGCCGTAAGGTTCGAGGCGGTGTGGTGGGAGGGACACCCAGTGCCTCGGCAGGAGGCCCTGGAGCGGCACACACGCCTCATTCTGCACCATTCACACGCGCCTGCAGCCCAGGAGGACCCCCCCCCGTGGAGACCACCAAGGAGGGGAGGCTAGACGCCCCCCCCCCGAGTTCTCCTCAACTCTTCCAGAAGGGAAGACCGTGTGTGCAGCCCCAAAGAGCCCCAGCTCCCTGCAGACCCCATTCTGGTTCACAACCAGGCCATCGGTCAACACGCCGCTTCTCTCCTGGCCACCCAGCCAAGAGGCAAGCAAGCCCCCTCGGCTGCCCCACGGCCAAACTGCCAGGGCCTCCACGACTGCAGCCTCCTCCTCCTCCTCTCTGCTCCCCACTCAGTTGCTGCAGCGCCATCAAGCACCTGCTTGCAAACAGCAGCATCACGCCCCCCCACCCCACCCCCTGCCCTTCCCCCCTTGAATCTCTCCCCTCCTTCCCTGGCTCGGAATCCCAGCCCCAGAGAGTGACGCAGTCTGGGGAGGAAGACCCAGGAGGGATGCCCCAGGCCAGGCCAGGCCATGGAGGAGGAGGAGCAGGCAGGCGGCAAGAGGCCAAGCCACCGGGAAGGCTCCGCTGGCCGGCTGGGCGGGGTTTCCATGAAGGCCACTGAGCAGCCATTGCCGCCCCCCAGCGCAGAGACCCGCCTGCCCGGTCACGAGGAGCCCCCCCCGCCCCCCCGCGCCATACCTGGGTGGCCCACTGCAGCTGGGAGTGCCAGGTGCCCAGCAGCAGGTCATAGAGCTCCGTCAACTGCCGGTCCAGGGGGAGGTCCGCCTGGCAGAGCTCCTGCCACACCCCCAGCAGCTGCACCTGCCGGGCCAGGGGAGAAAGGAGCCTCGTCAGCAGCCCAAGCAGCCCCTTCCCCCCAGCCCCCTCGGGAGGGCGGCAAGGGGGGCAGAGAGCAGGCCCGGAGCACCCCTGGGGGCGCGGGAGGAGGGCCCGTCACCTGCTGCCCCCACCCCCTGGGAGAAGCCGCTGCCGCTCTGAGCCCTGGGACAGCCAGCTCCCCTCCGGGCCGGCAGAGCCAGGCAGGCCGCGAGAGGCGCCCCGGGCACCGGCCCACCAGGGCTCAGCAAGCAGGGCCAGCTGCCTTCTGCCTGCCGCCACCACCACCACCCCGCCCTGGCTGGGCAGTGCCAGCCACTGGCAAAGCAGGAGGGGGCTCCTCCTCCTCCTGCTGCTCCCCCCCCCCGGCATGGAAATCCAGAGCCCGAGATTGACCCGCTGGGTCCGCTTGGCTCCGCAGGGCCTTGGGCTGGGGTGGCCCCCGTGGCCAGCCCTGCAGAGCCGTGAAGTTGGCAGGAGGCCTGGGGCTGAGCCGGCCGGGCAGGGCAGTGGCCTCCTCTCCCTGGGAGGAAGGGCAAGGCACACACTTGGCCCACTCGGACTCCGGCTGAGAAGCCTGGTGCCTGCGTTAAGCCCCACCTGGGGGGCGGCGGGACTGGGGACCCAAGAGAGCCCACCCGCAGAGGAGCTGCAGAGAAGAGGCAGCTTCTTGGCTCCCCCGGCCGCTTAATTAGCGTCGGTATGTCGCTGCTGCTGCTGCTGCTGCTGGCAGTGCGCGCCACCCACCCCAGCCCAGGGCGGCTCCGCGGAGCTTCCTGGCAGGGCCCCAGCCAGGCTGCTGATCCGGCTCTCTTGGAGAGGAGCAGCCTGGAGAGCAGAGGGCGAAGCGGGCCTGGCCTGCTGCCCACCGCTCGGCCTCCCGCTGCCACGGGCAGAACTCGCCCGGCCGGTCCCCACCTTGTCTGGGGCACCATCAAGGGGGGCGGGCAGCCTGCAGCGAGAAGGGGGCCTTCCTCTGCCCCACAGCGTCTGGGGGAGGAGGGGAGCGAGAGGCCCTACGCTGTGGCCAGGCGGCTGCTTCGGCCAGCGGGGAGCAGCGGTGGGCTTGCAGGCCCCGGCAGAGTCCGCCCTGTCCTGCTCCCAGCCATGGCCAAAGCAACAAGCAGAGCCCGGAGGAATTCCACGGGCCCGCGGCAGGTGCTCAGGAGGGCCGGCTGCCTCTGGACAGGGAGGTGAGCCTCGGCTGGGGGAGCTCACAGCCCAGGCAGTGCAATCCCCTAGGAAAGCAATCCATGCCAGCAGCCACCCACACATCTTGTGGCAGTGAGTTCCATCAGGTCCTCCTGCATCATCTTTTGCCTGATCTGAACCTCCTGCCCATCACTCCGCCACATGGACACTGTGAAGGGGGCAGGCTGCTAGAGCGGACCAAAGGGCCACAATCCACCAGGAGGCTTTCCTGTGCCGGCCCAACCGGACGAATGGGTGGGGGCTCTTCACCTCAATGGAGCTTGTGCAGGAGAAGCTCCCACTTGCCCCCACTAGCTAGGAGGAGGCAGAACTTGGGGTTTTTTGCCCCGGCCACCAAAATGTCCCGAGTGGGCCTGGGGGCCGAATTTGCAGCAGCAGCACCAACAGCCCCCCCCCCCCCCCGACCTGGGCAGCCCTTGTGGGGCAGCCCCCTCCCTTCCA
This sequence comes from Hemicordylus capensis, assembly GCF_027244095.1. Lineage (NCBI taxonomy): Eukaryota > Metazoa > Chordata > Lepidosauria > Squamata > Cordylidae > Hemicordylus > Hemicordylus capensis. The sequence continues at coordinate 466,762 of NC_069669.1, forward strand.
CTCCCCGCTGGGTAGTATTCAGGTCAAGAGGAGCCACCCCGCCACCCTCCTCCTCCCCCAGCAGAGCACCCCCAACCAGCCGGCTTCAGTTGGGCCGGGAGAGCAGCAGCAGCAGCAGCAGGGGGCACACCTTGTGGCATTTGTAGTAATACGCCAGCAGCTGGGGCAGCCGGTCGATTTCCATGAAGACTTTCACGAAGAGCCTGGCCTGACCTGAAACACACAGCGGGGAGGACACGGCGTTCGGCCGGAGACAAAGAGCTCTGAGAGGGACGGGAGGAGCCGGCCTCTTGCCTGGCCAAGCCTGGCTGCTTCCGCCCCATCCAGGCTGGGGGTGGGGTGTGGGGCGGGGGGGTGGATGTGGTCTGCAGGGCCCACATGGATTGCTGGAGCCACAGAGAGGACTGGGGCTGGGTCCTGGATTCGAATCCCACCTCTGCCACAGCCCCACCCTGCAGCTCCTTGCAGCCTCAGTTTCCCACCCGAGAAGTGGAAATTAAAAGTGCGCCCTGCAGCTCTGGGCCGCTCTACGCACCACACCCTATAAAGCCTGCAGGCACGGGCTCAGTTGCTCTCACAACCGTTCTGCGAGGCAGGCCCCGGGGGGAGCAGGGGGCTGGAGCCTGGGGCGGAGAGAAGCACGGCTTGCGGTGGTGAACACACAGGGGAGGCAGGAGCCGGCTCACGGCTCACGCTCTGAGCTGCTCCACTTGGGCGGCTCTGCAGACTCAGGAAGGGCGACGCAAGCAGGGAGCCCTTGCCAAAGCCCCAGGAGAGCAGGACGGAGCGCCTCTCCTGCCTTGGCCTGCCCCACGGATCGCCCTTAGACACCCGCCCCGCCAGTTCCATCCACTTTCCCCTCTCCAAATCTGTACCTTTGGAGTGGATGAGGGTGGGGAGGAGGCTCCCACTGAGTCCCCTGTAAGGGGGCTGAATTATTGTGCTTGCAACCCCACAGAGAGCCAGTGTGCTGCAGTGATAAGAGGGCTGGACTAGGACCAGGGAGTCCCGAGTTCAAATCCCCATTCAGCCATGACACTCACTGGGTGACTCTGTGCCAGTCACTTCTCTCTCCCCCTAGCCTACCTCAACAGGGTCATTGTGAAGATAAACATAAATAACAACAAATAAGTTTCCAAAGTGGTTTACATAGAAAAATAATAAATAAATATAAGATAAGATGGCTCCCTGTCCCCAAAGGACTCCCAATCTAACAAGAAACATAGGATAAGACACCAGCTACAGTCACTGGAGGAATGCTGTGCTGGGGGCGGATAGGGCCAGTTACTCTCCCCCTGCTCAATAAAGAGGATCACCAAGTTAAAAAGGGGCCTCTTTGCCCAGTGAGCTGCAGGGGTTAGGTCTGGGCTCCTTGCAGGAAGAGCAAGATATACATGTAAACAAAGCCCCCCCCCTCCTCCGCAAACCCCAAATGATGCCTTAGACTAGGAGAAAGCGAGCCTGCCAGTGCCTGCCACACACTGCTGCAAAGGAGCCTGGGCAAGAGCAAGGCGGGGGGGGGGGGGGGAGGCTGCTGCTCCTGCTCCAAAGTGCCCAAGCCTCGCCTGTCCTGTGCCTGGGACCAGGGCGCCCCCTCCTGACGGCTTCCTAGCAAAGCTCCAAGAGGGATCTACGCGGAAGCTGCTCTCCCCGGCCTGCCAAGGAAGGGCCCAAGGCCAGATCAAAAACACACACAGTTCACTTAAAGTCTGCCGCCATCTAGAAGAACGCTGGACGCTGGAGGAGGCCTCGCCCCTCCCGCCCCGCAAGCACCTTCTGCGCAGGCCTTGCCCTTCAGACCCGGCTTTTGCGCCTGGACGCGAGGCAGGCAGCCGCGGCGGCAAGCTCCTTTCGGCCCTCAGGAGTCTCAGGGCCTCTGGCCAGTTCCGTTTGGCATCACCTCCTGCGGACTACAGCCCGCCTTCAGCAGAGGCACGGCCTTTGCATGCCGCAGCCCATTTGTCAGCCTTCCAAGGGGCCACGAGGCAGCTCCCGGCTGCGCCTCTGCCAAACAGGGCTCACCTCAAGCATCCCCCTCGCCTCCGCCCGACTGCAGCAAAGGCATCATCGAAAGACCAGCATCCTCATCTCCCTGACCTAGTGGTCCCCACGGGGAGGGCCCAGTGTGAATGGAGAGACCCTTCCCGCCCCCTCCCTCAGCCCCAAGGCGGCATGCCCCAGATCCCCACTCACCCACAGACTGCGCACTGAAGGCCGCCACGATCTGCGGGCTGGCCAGGGCCTCCAGCCGGTTCTTGAGTGCCTCGAGGTGCACACACTTCTCGGAGTAGTCCGGGGTGTCCACCAGCACGGCCAGGCTGCTCTGCATGCTGGTCAGCTTGGCCGAGATCACCGACACATCCTGCCCCAGAGAAGAGCTCGGTCAGCAGCGGCAGCAGCAGCCCCCCAGCGCCACCCCCCCTTCCATGGGCCACAGGGAGTTCAAGACATCCCTGCAGGCTCTGTTTCTTCGGGGGGGGGCAGAGAACGAGGGAGGGGTGGCGTCTGTTTCCTCTAAGGAAAGAAATCCGTTCATTCCCCACGCCTCCCTTTTGGCTTTAGCGGGAGATGAACACCCTTAGGGGGAGGCAGTGCGGAGCCCCAGACTCAGCCAGCGCCCAGCACACGAGGCTGCATTTGCCAAGTCCACACAAAACCCTCGTGGGAAACCTGCACAAGAGCACCACACTCTCTGGAAATAAGGCCTGCTGGTGCGAGGGCAGCTCTGGGTCCCCTGCTCCTGTTTGGGGGTACCCCCAGTTTCCCCACTTCCAGCCACTACACATGGTTTCCTTTGCCTCCCTGCCTGGCCTCAAGCGGTCTGGAGATACCTAGCTGCACACAGGAATCGGCCCCCCCATGAACCGGAATGCCCTCCACGGACCCACAAGCCCAACCAGGAGAACCGGAGCTGCAGCGGCAAGCAAGTCCCCAAACTCAAGGCCCAGCTATTATAGCCGCACCCTCCTCTGTGCAGCTTGTGGAAGGAGGAAGCCTGCCCGCCTCCATCTGCAGCCGTGTGGGCACCTGCCTGCGTCTTAAAGGTCTCCTCGATGTCCGCACTGAGGGTGCTCCACTTGTCCGCTTCCTGGAGCGACTCAGCCGCCAGCTGCATCCTCGACTTCACGTGATCCAGCTCGACCAAGACCTGCAGACAGACAGACAGAACCGCCATGGGCCACGGGACGGCTCTGCCGCCCGGCGCCTGCCCTGCCCAGAGCCTTCCCCTCGGGAGTCTGCAGGGCAATTCCTCACTGCAGAACACCAAGTCAATTGAACCTGCATGCCACTGCGCCATACGCAGATGGGCCCAAAGTGGCTTGTCACAGACAAAACCAACATTACTACATATTCCAGTGGAAACAAGCCGCTATCCTTAACAGTGAATACAAACCTGCTACTAAAAAGAGCAACCGTCGACGTGTGACGTATACGGAGCGCACACGCTGAGGTGGGTGCACACGCGCGCTGGAATGGGCGCATGCGTGTAACGTACTTAAGCTCTGGCAGGCTAACGACGGGGGCGGGGGCGGCAGGGAGGGATGCTGCCGCCCCAGAAACTTTTACAAAAACCACAGCGCCGGAGGGGGAAGAGCGGCGGTGGGGGGGTAAGTACTACCCTCGCCCTTAAAGCTACAACCCCCCTCCGTGCCGAGCCGCCAGACCGGCTCGGATCCAGACCGCTTCGGAGGCCTCCAGCATGGCCTCTGAACCGGTTCGGGCACATCCCTACACTTCGGACCTCCTCTGCTCAGCGCATGCCTTTCGCTCTCCCATGGGGACTGTTCCGGCATCTTCCTTTCACAGAGACAAGCCACTCCGATCCCTAGTTCTGCTCTGGTCCAGGTTCAGCAGGGATGGAGCCTGGTCCAGTTCAGGCTAGTCAAGGTTCAGTCATTTGTTTAACAAACCTGAACCAACTCCTTCCTGGCTTCTATAGGAATGTTTAAATACCAGAACAGCAGTATGTACGTATGTGTTAAAGGGATCCCCATCAGGGGTCAATTGAACTGAACAGTTCACAGCCAGGAACCTCTTTCTTCTCTTTAAGGTTTTGCTGGGCTTTGGGTCCAAGAGAGGCTTTCAAGGAGCAATTTAGGTTCTGTTTCAACTGTGGGGACAGAGATTCAGTCGGATTTTCAGGTGAAATTTGGTCCAGCTCCTGGGTTTTACAGCTGCCCGAGGGGCAGTCCCAGCCACCAGATTCCCTGGCAATACTGCCCATGTGGATGATCCAGTTTCCCAAGCTGACAAGCACCATCCTCCATCGTGGCCAGTCAAGGGACAGACCGGTCTCTCCCCCACACCCCAGCTAAATGGGGCCACACTGACCTCCAGCAAGCTCACAGCTATTCAGGGAAAGCAAACTGTAGGCTCAAGTACCTGCATGGACTGGGCTGTGTCCTGCTCCAGCTTCTTAATATCCTCCCTCACCAGGACCATTTGCTCCTTCAGGAAAGTGGCCTCCTGCTTCAGGGCCTCCACCTCCCGCAAGACTCGAGGCATGCTCTGGAGTGCCTGGTGGCTGGTCTCTGTAGAGGAAAGGCAGCCGTCAGAGGCTTAGTGGACGCTGGGAACTGGCATGTAGGCAAAAACCTCAGAGCTGGGAAGGCAGAGACTGAGGGTGGAGAGCAGCAGCAGCAGCAGCAGCAGCAGAGGGTCACCAAAGGTCACCACAGTGTCTAGAAGGACACAAAGATCTGGCAGACCAGCATCCGAGATGTCCAAGAGAACCAGCAGGGTTGCACACCCCGTCTCTCTCTTAGCCGAGATCATCCCACAGGGCGACCAAGGCAGTCTCCTTTCCAAAGCCAGGTCTGAAGCCTGACTGGAGTGGATCCAGACCTTCCCCATCAGAGGAAGAGTTGGAAGAAGGGAGGGCCATAAGATGTCAAGCTGTTCCTGCCCTCCCCCTGCCTAAATGAGCCCCAGCACTATGTGTCCCCCCCCCACAAACCACTCTAATGGGGGCAGCCCCAGCCCTCCATTCACACCATCACCCAGGCACATAATTAAAAACAACGAAAACAGGAGCTGGCCACTTCAACGGCACAAGAGACTTTGGTGGAAACTTCTGCGAAGCCTCCAGCATTTTCCCCTCTTAAGGAAGGAGGACAGTTATGGCCTCCCAGCCCATCTGGGAGAAAAATACGCCATGAGCTATTAAAAGGCGCTGCCTTCACGTAAGGAGGACATCAGGAGATCCTGGCAACTGGGACAGACCAATGTGGGGTCCATCTAGTCCTTTCTTTCTTTCAGCAGCAGTGCCCCCCACCCTGGGCAATGCCTGGCCCAGGCTCATCTCTCCACTGCTGTCCTGGAACCTGGGTGCGGATCCTGCCTAATTCAAGCAGCATCACCTTCCACCGCATTGTTGACCTCTTGGATAAAGAGCTGCAGCTTCATCACCAGGGTGGCCGCGTGGGCATCCACCTTGCCGGGGGCTTCCTGCTTTACCGCCCGGAAGGCCCCATTCACCCAGGCCTTCACCTCAAAGTCATCAGCCAGGAACTTGGAGAAATCCATGCTGATCTTCCGTGCCCCTGCTTTGCACAGGATGGGTCACTGACAGCAGAGACCTGGAAGGAAATGAGGCAGAGAGACATTCGTAAGCAAATCCCAGTCCCCGGAGGCATGATACTGGCCTGTACAGTCCTGGAGTGGATCTCAAAATGCTTTTTGCTGGATAGGGCAGAAGCAGGAGGCTACACAGCAAACAGGAGTACAGTGGCCACCCTCCCTCCCACCGCCCCGCCAGCTAAGAGCAAGTGGCAGATGCACGTCCACAACGGAAGGCAACAGGTCAGCCACAAGGCACGCTGCCTACCTTCCAAGCGCCCTTCCTAGAAAGGGCAGGATAGAGCCCAGAGAGGTCATGCCCAGACTTCTCAACATACAAGCTGCTCACCAAGCAAGCAGACGCTCCAGGCAGTAACATTTTTAGGGGGCAGCAACAAAGCAAATGTGCAATCCAAGCACCACTGCAAGGGTGATGCCGAGAGCCCCCTTTGGATGCCAAGCACACACACACCACCCCCACATTGGCGCAGGGAGAGGATGAAACACTGCAAGTTGTGGAGGAGGCAGGACTGGAGAGAAGTCTCAGTGTCAGAATGCGGAGACCTGCCTTGCTGGATCAGGCCATGGGAGCCTCCCAGCCTAGCTCAGCTAGATGCCTCTGGAAAGCCCACAAGCAGAGCACGGGGAAGAAGACACTCCTACTCTCCTCTTCTGCCTGCCTGCTCCGGCACTTGGCCGCACTCGAGGGTAGACTACTCCTGAAGGTGGAAGCTCCATGAGCTCACACAGAGCCCTCTACGAGAACGGCTTCATGGCAAGCCCTGGTGGGGGGCACCTGCACACCCACCCACCCGGGGGGTCTGGGGGTGCTGCAGGCCCACCTGCGAGCACGCCCCACCGCCCTCACCTGTCTCAGGCGACGTCACCATCCAGTCCGGGAAGCGGCAGCCATCTTGGCTGTGGGCCTACCTGAGCACAAGCCCCGCCCCCCGCGGCTTCACGCCCTTTCCTGCAGAGCCTGGTGGGAACACCGCCGGTCCACACGCCCCAGGATTGGACAGACGCTCACGCTAGCCCCGCCTATCCGGCCAGCTGGTCGCCTCGCGATTGGCTGCCTCGTAAGAAGGGCGGAGGTCCAAGAGCAAAAAGTAGTTCGACCGCGCCTGCGCCGACAAGAGCAAAGCGACAAGCAGAGCCAACCGGGGTGGACTGTATCCTCCTGGATTTTATTTATTGCATATATTTTGAAGCTTGTTTGTCCGATGACCAACGGAGACCAAATTCTGCACACACAATCCTGCCACAGAAATTGGCCGAAGGCACTACCTTTTGCACCAGAATACACCCGGAGAAAATTTAAATATACTTTTTGTCGTTTTTAAAGAAATTCTGAATGTTATACTTCCAGATTGTCTACAAAAACCAGATTTACTATGAACGCTCCTACCTCTTAAAGGAGCTGAATGCACCACTTTTTACGCTAGAATATCCTTCTGAACACATTTAAATAATTCGGGGGGGGGATGAGTGGCTGGTAGCAGCAATTCTGCATTAATAACCATATTTTAACTCGCTCTCAGTGCCCCTCTCTCGTTTTATTTATATGGGATGCATTTGTGGCTGTGGCACAATAACAACAACAAAATCATTATTATTATTATTTATTAGCAAGCAAAAGGCACACGCTTTGATCCAGGCTGGTCTCCCAGTGCACTTTCACAAGGAGAAATGACTTCGGAGGGGGGATTCCTCCGCTGGAGTGAAATGTCCTGCCAAGAGCTAGCCAGCCTGCCCTCCAGCAGTTTGTCCCTGGGCTCAATGGACCCGGCAGAGGCAGCTCCTGGGGGTGGAAAGAGGGGTCTTCTTGCCTGCAGCTGGCTCCCTGCAAAGAGGGCGCTGCTGCTGCTGCTGCTGCTGCTGCTGGTGCTACTCTCCCTCGGAGGGCTGCTGCTCTCCATCTCTGCTTCACCGAGCCCTCTGCCTCTTATCTCGCTCCCACTTCCTTGCTTCCAGGCTATCCAAGCAGTTCTCCCCACAAGCCGACCTTCCCCTCCCCTCTCAGGAACCGCAGAAGTTTCGAGCCAGGCACTTAAGAGAGATTTTCCAAGGAATTGCTCATGTGACGGTTTTAGATTTGAAATGGTGCTTTGAGTTGAAGCCATTTGTCTCATGATGCCAGTCAGGAATAAACTGGTCTCTTCAGGGTTATTGGAGGGGGGGAAAGTATATCTGATGCAGTTTACAAAGTCTGAATGAAGAGAGAGACGACCCAACCGCTTTGCTGGTCATTTTAAAGAAAGAGGCGGCTACCGCCGTGGAAAGGGTCACCCCATCAGCTGGGAGTTAATGTCTGGGCACAAAGGCCTTCCTGCCAAGGCCGCCAAGGAAGAGGCTTTGGGGCACCTGCAGAAGGCACCACAGTCTCCGTTCTTCAGCTCCCACCCCAAAGCTCTGCAGCGGGGAAGCCAGACACCTCTCCCACCTCACTGTACGGCTGCTCGTTCCGAGTGAAGAGGAGCCTGAATCTCAGCCGGACGGGAATCTGGGAGCAGCCGGGAAGCAAAAGGAAGGACAGAGATTAAGCTTATCTGGCCAACATCCTGTGGACAGGCTGCCCACCTAGAAGGGGGTACCAGAAGCCCAGCTCTGCTGCCCCCAGATCCCCTCGGGCAAGGAGAGGCCAGGCGACACGCCTTCCAGGGCAGAGTTGTTCCACCCCAGCAGCCAGTTCTGGGAAGCACCAGGGCGCTGCTGAGAGCCCCGGCCGGGTCTGGCATTCCCGGCTCCGGGAAGGCTTGGCCCTTGGAAAGGGTCCAGACTGCTGCCCTCACAGAAGCCACAAGGAGACCCTCAACTCTGTGTGCAGCCCCCAGAGACCAGCTGGCTGGAGGGAGGTGGAGGCTTTCCTGTTCCCTCCCAGGTGCCCCTATGCTCTCTGCCACCCCACACCTGCCCCCCAGCCCCATACCTTGTGTGGGTTGGCCAGGAGCAAAACCTGGGAAATCACAGCAGGAGGCTGGAGCGGGTTGTAGGCTGGCAATTCGGAGCCCGTGGCCGGCTGCAGCTTGATGGCCATCGCCTGCCGTTGGCACAAAGAGGAATCAACATCGTCACCCGTTCCACACTGTTTTTTGTAGAGCCTAGAGTGTATCCAAACTTTTGATTGCTTCATTTAATTTAATTAGTACTCATCATTTAAGGGGTATAAATTCCCCTTAAGGAGAACAAAGGGGTCCAAATATGTGGCAGGTTTGCCCGTGCTGAAGGTCCCCTCTACTTCGAACAACTTTATTAGGCAGGGTCAGAAAAAGTTTAAGAACATATGGGGGAGCAAGGCAGTATCAGCCAGGAGACTTGCTGGGTGACTCGGGGCGTCACTCCTCTCTCAGCCTAACCTACTTCGCAGGGTTGTTGTGAGGAGAAACTCAAGTGTGTAGTACACTGCTCTGGCCTCCTTGGAAGAAGAGCGAGATATAAAATATAATAAATAAATGAAATGAAATGAAATGAAATGTAGGGTGCACAACCATCAAGACTGACAGTAATTCAGTTTACTCCCCCCACCCCCGCTTTCCTCCCATTTTTCTGTCAGTGTTAAGCAGGCAAAGCTGGGAGTCATCCCTGTCCACCTTCCCCTCCTCCCCCCCCCCCCCCCACGTGCTAATCAGGTGTCTGATTAAATTTAGGGGGAGTATCTGGGATATGAGTGTGGATAATTTAAACCGGGAGACATGGAACACGGAAGCTGACGTCTGTACGTCAAGACATCTGTTCCTTACTGGTCGTTCTTAATTTTCTTCTAATCTACGCAATAAAAAGGTCTGGAGAGAAGACGTGCTCATTGTATTTGTCTCTGTCCTTGTCCTTCAGTGTGTGAGTCCTTCCCCTTTTGGGACTCCGGAGACTGGATCGTGGCCAGATCCTCAGTCCTGCCTCGAGAAGGCACAGAGGAAGAAGCCCTCTTGGGGAGGGAGGGAGGGGGGGAGGGAAGGCCCTTTGGGGGGCGCTTACCTTGGGCACGGCAGCCTGAAAGACGATGTTCCGGACGGGATACGGGGACGTGCTAAGCAAGGACAGCACCAGCACGCGGGTGGCCGGTTGGCTGGCTGCTGCCGGGTCTCTGGAGAAGTGGAGCATGGCCTTGAGGCCGTTCCGCTCGTACACAGTGACGGGTGGAGCTGTGCCTGTTGCGGGCAAGAAGCAGGCGGGAGAAGCCGCCGTCAGCAGGGAGAGGCCGCCATGTGCAAGCCCACAGCCCAGCGGAAAGTACTGGCTGGTCCTCACAAGCCGAGGGGACACTGCAAGGGGACACCGGGGGGGGCAGCTGTCTCCGCTTGCCGGCAGCAGCTCAGGGGGCTCCTCCTCTCCTGCCCCACCCAAAAGCTGCACTGCCTGCAGGCTGGCCATTTGTCAGGTTAACCACGCAGCTCTACCTGATGAATGGGCAGCCTGCAGACAGCACAGCTCTCGGGCAGGCAGGAGAAGACTCAGAGCCAGCTAGAGATGTTGGGTGCCCCCGTCACAGCGCTGGGCAATATCGCCCGCCCTCAAGCCCTGTGCTTACTCAGAGTGATGGAGCCCAGGGGGACAAAAAGATTCGCCAAGGAGCCCTGGCAGGGTGCAGAGCCAGAAGGCAAAGGAGGGGTCACACCGGAGGGGAGCCGAGCATCCCTGGGACAACCTGCAGGAGAGCAAGACACAGGGCTGGAGGCAGCTTCTTTCTTCAGCCCCAGCCCAGCCCACATGCTCTGGTTCTCCTCTCACGCCTGGACAACTGCAGGGGTGTTTCTGCCCACCTCCGCTCCTCCTGCCCACTTGCAGTGCTTCTGCTGCAGGACCCAGAGAAGCCGGAGGCAGCCAGAGGGCAAGCAGCTCTGCCCCCCCCCGGCACTTCCTCAGCCCACCCCACAGGAAGGAGGGATGGGCGGGCAGACGGGCAGCAGAGGAGCAGGGCGGCCCCCAAGCCCCAGCAGCTGGGTCTTGCTTCTGGACCCAGCGATCAGTCTCCGCCACCCCGGCCCTCAAGTGCAAGGGGCTTGGATCACACCAGCCGCCAGGGAAGCGGCAGGTGCCGGGACCCAGGCCAGAGCCCACTCACAGCCTGCCCCCCGCGGTGAAGCAGGGCCCTACTGCAGAGACCCACACCCTGGCTTGAAGGACGTGTCAGCCCCCCCCCCCCCGCTCTTGTGGCTGCGATCTCATCATCATCTCCCCCTGCAGACATTTTCCAGCCAAAGGAAGCCAGAGAACACCAACCTGACCCCGAGGAGGCTGGGCCCCCTGCGGAGCCACCGCAGCCCCCACAGAAGCCCCAAGACTTACCCAGGGACACCAGCTCCTCATCCAGTGAAGGGGGGGAGGAGGAAGAGGAAGAGGAAGAGGGCAGCCGCCCTGGGAAGGACGCGGCCGTGGGGGGCGCCTGGAAGAGGGCGTCTGCTTCGGAGAGGCTGATCAGCTCAGGAGGTGCCCGAGGGGCTTCGGGGAGGAGAGCAGGGAGGGGCTCAGGGGGCAAGTCCCAGGAGGCGGCAAGAGGCTCCGCTGGAGGGGGAGGCGCAGCCAGGCGGAGGACACTCGCCCCACCCCCAGGATGCAGTTGTGCCTTGGACTGCTGCGTCAAGGACCGGGGGGGGGCCCAACACAGATCCTGCCCCCCCCCCCGACTTCCTGTCCCATCCGCTCTCTGCCCTGAGCTTCACCGGCATTGCAGCCACCGGAGCAAGGCTGTCGCCCAGCCAGAGGAGCGGCCCACGGACGGAGCAGGGCCTCCCCTCCTCCCCAGCAGCTCCATCCCAGCCACACAGGCCAGAGTGGAAGCCGAGGCAGCTCAGGGGTTCGCCAGGTGGCCGCACTCACCTCCCAGGGGGCTGCTTGGCCAGCAGAAGCTGCGGCCCTCCCTGGCCAGCTTGGCTCCCCTGAGCACGCCGGCTGTGTGTGTGCCCCGGCCAGCAGCCTCTGCCTTCAGAGGCCGGGGCTGTCCTGGGACTCGGTTTGCTAAATGCGGGGAGGGGGCAGGGATGGTTTCCGACCTTCCACGCCGCAGAGCTGGGGGGCTGGCTTCTCCGCTGGGGCTGAGCACGGGGGAGATGCCACGCCGCCGCCGCCTCCTCCTCCTCGGGCAGCAGGACACCTCCTGGGGTGCTGCCACGTGACGTGACACAGCCCACCCACCGGGGCAGCATCCCTACCTGGGCCACCAGCAGAGCCGGCCTCAGAGTCCCCACAGGCGCCCACCACCTGCTCGGACGCGCTGAGTCCCCGCGTGAGCCTGTCATTGGCCTGGAGAATCTCCGCTGCGGAAAGGGAGGGAGACGGTCAGCACGCAGCCCAGCCCCAGTCCTTCCCCCCAAAGCCGGGCCACGAAGAGGCTCACGCCTGCCTGGCCCTCGCACCCTAACCGCTTGGGAAGCCTGCCCTCTCGGCTGCACGGCTGGGGCCCGCTCTGCACCCCACCACCACCAACATCCTGGGACTGACTACCTCAGCAGAGGCTCGACCTAGTGAGCCGGGGGGGCGGGGGGCGCCCAAGGAGGCACAGCTGCCTCTGCTTCCCAGGTTGCTGCTCTCTCCCAATCTCTGCCTGCAGGCTGACCATTCATCAGGTAGAGCAGCCCGCGGGCAGGAGCGAGAGCAGCAATCTGAGCGGCTGCGCCTCTTTGGGGCACACGCACCCCCCCGCCCATTAGGACGAGCCGCTCCTGTTCTGCCTCCCGCCTCTCCGCCAGCCCTGCGGGGTTCACAGCACATTACCCAAAGCCTCCTCGTCCTCCAGCGTCTCGCTGGCCACTCGGAAGAGCAGGGGCTTGAGCTTCTCACACTTGGCACGCAGCTCCTGAGGAATGGAAAGAGGAAGCCCGAGATGCTGGCGCAGAGCAGAAATGGCAGGAGCTCTGCCAGGCAGCCAGGCCTCAAATGCCCCAGCCTGGCCCTCTGCTGCTCAAGGAGGAAGGAAAGTGTGCACCACATGTTCAGAGGTTCACTTGTTCTGCTTGCCTGCCACACGGGGCAGATTCAGGCACTGCAAATCGAGCGGGCTCCAGGACGCAGCGAAGCCCTCGCTGTGGGTTCGAGCAGTGCAGCTAAACCCCAAAGTGCAGGAAGCAGGTCTAAAGAAAGGTGATCCCTTTCCCCCCCGGGGACGTTTCGGGGCAATGAGGAGAAGCCGCTGGCTGGCCCCTCGGAAGTGTTCTCAGAAGCACCCTGGCCCCCCTGGGGCTGCAAGGAGGAGACACCCCCCACCCCCCAGTGACCCCACAGAGCACCACTGCTACTGCTCTGGTGCCCAGACTGCAGCGAGGAAGCCGAGAGGGGGAGGGTTTACCTGCAGAGCCTCCAGGGCAGGCTGGGGGACCCTGCCCCCCGGGCTTGCTTGGTAGCTGCTCAGCATTTCCTCCAGGGCCTCAGCGTTGCTGTGAGCGTCCTGGACGGCACGCACTCGCCTGGACTGCCGGGCAGTTTTCTTCTCTTCCTGCGACATGCCCAGCGGGCTCAGGTTAGAAGAGGACGCGTCCTGCAGCCGCAACAGCCACAGCCGCCGCCTCCCCGGGGCCTCCCTGCCACCCTCCACCAGCACAGCGCCAACCACGTAGCCCCAAGAAGGAAGAGCTGGGGGGGCAGAGAAGGGGCCCTCACCTCCGCAATGAGCCCTTTGATCATCCTGTTAGCAGCCTGCAGGTCTTCGGGGTTTTTGCTTTTAAGGAGCTTCATCAAAAGCTACACAGAAGAGGGAAGGCCGTGAGAACTGGGCCCAACTCAGCACGCCACAGCCAAAGACAGGCACACATCCAGCATGTCTCTGTGTGTGTGTGTGTGTGTGTGTGTGTGTGTGTGTGTGTGTGTGTGTGTGGCTGATCATCCGAGAACTCCGCCAAGTATGGAGAACCGAGTGAGAAAAATTACCTTGCTTTCAGTGTTTAATCAACAAGACTGTGGAGGGTCATGGTTGTTAAAACGTTATCCTGAGGAATGGTTAAAGATCAAAACCTGAATTTTTCTCTTTAAAGAAGTTCTCACTCACCCAAATGTTGAGGTTTTAGGGGGTTTTAGCTCAACTCTGTTCTGCAGACCATGGTCCATTGTGACCGCTAGCCAGCAACAGCTTGTCCTCCATGAATTTGGCTAATCCACATTATTAGGACGAGCCACTGCTGGCTTTGGTTGCCCTCTTCTGCACTTTCCACAGTTCTGCAGCCTCTTTTTAAAAATGTGGTGACCAGAACCGCACACCGTATTCCAGATGTGACCACACCACAGACATGCATAAGGGCATTACTATATACACAATATTGGCAGCTTTATTTCCACTCCCTTTCCTAAAGATCCCTTCGAATGGAATTTGCTTTTCACTGCTGCTGCCCAGCTGGGTCCTGTTCTCATTTGCTCTCCGTCATCCATTCCCGATCATTTCAAGGAGTTCCTGCCCCTGCACAGCAGAGCATGAGAAGAAGAGTGCTACTCTTTGGTCCCCTGCAGCTCCCTGGGCCAAGAGGCACCTTTTCCAAGTGGCGATTCTCTTGATTGAGCAGGGGGAGAGCAACTGGCCCTGTCCACTCCCAGCACAGCATCCCTCCAGTGGCTGTTGCTGGTGTCTCTGTTTTAAGATTGTGAGCCCTTTGTTGACAGGGTGCCACTTTGCTTGTTTGTTTATCTCTCTCTCTATGTAAACTGCTTTGGAAACTTTTGAAAAGCGGGATATAAATATTTGTCGTCAGCTTCCCGTCAGCTAAGGGCTGCAAAGGAAAAGGCAAGTAAGTGCAAAAACACGTTGCAGCTGCAGCAGGGCTGGGCGGCTAAACCTTCCTGCCAAGAGGGGACCAATGTTCCCTCTAATGTTTTCCATCTCTGTGCGGAATGAGTTTTGTTCCGGGCAGCAGGATCAAGGCAGTGTCTGCACACCATGTGCATTCAGAATGGGGCTTTCCTGATTCAACCGGAGCAGGATCTAGAATTAACTGAGCGGACATCCAAAGACTTGTGAGTGTGCGCAAGTGTGCATGTCTTAGAGGGAACTGCACAGCCAGCCCTGAACACCTGAGCCCTTTTGGCATTAGACACACATGCTTTGATGACAGGCACATGATGCAGTTCTATAGGACAAGAGAGGAAGTTGGGGGGAAAGGGCGAGAAGAGTCTCCAGCGCTCAGGTTGGGTCTGGCAGCACGGGCAGCCCTACCCTGAATGGTGCAGCCCTCCCCAAACTGTATGGAAGAGTTCCGAGGAGCCCCAACAGATCAAAGGATCCTGGCATGGGAAGAGGACAAACTGGGGGTGAGAGATGCCCCCGTAGCCATCCCGCCCCCTCTGCAGGCTAACGGGGGCATTTAGTTTCCCATCAGCCTCACAGTCACCACACCTACGGAGGACCTGTGCTCTGCTCTGCTGCTCCCTGCACTCCAGATATGCACGACCTTCAGCCTTCCTGTTTGGGTCCCCCCACCGTCAGCTAGTATCTTCCCAATATATTTCAACTTCCCCCACCCAGTATCTGAACCTCACATCAGTGGCAGGAGTGATCTCAAGGGCTTACCTGGGATTTCTCATCATCTGCATCGAAAATGGAACTGGCTGGCCTTGGAGAAGGTGGGGGAAAGATTTTGTCTTCCAGCAGCTTCGGGTCCTGTTTCACAATTCCTGGGGGGAGAAGTGATCATGTTGGCGCACTTGAGCCCCAAAGAAGATCAACACCTTATCAGAGGCGTGTCTGGGGTGACAGCTGCAATGGCATTTATCTGGCTTCCTGGGCCTAAACTACAGTGATTCAGAACATCTCTAAGAACCTCAATTTCTATTTTTATTTTTTGCATTAAAAGGAAAATACAATCGAAAGCAAAAGCAAAATGTCGTGGGTCTTAGGTTAAGCACAGGTTGCTAAAATGCCTATCTTCACTGCAGTTCTCCAGCTCAGGACAGATTTCCATTCCATAACCTTTGGACTTAGTGATACATAATATTCGAAGGGCCACCAGGGTTACTTCCACACCAGAGCTATGGACCACGGCCAAGGCCTCATTTTCCTGCAATTAGCTGGGAGCAGAATCAGGCCAGAAGACCCACACTGCACCGTATTTATTCTAGCACTGCCCTTCCCCAGGGTCAAAATCCCCCCAATGACGTGTTTTACCAGCAAAGCTCCCCTACAGTGTTGGCTAAAAGCTTCCTCTTCCTCTTCAGCACAGCCCCTTAATTAGCCATTTCCTGCCACCAGGAAAAAAAATTGGAACCGGGGGGGGGGGGAGGCTTTAATTACTGGCTTCTTTGCATTCCTGGCTTGTTTGTTTTATCGCACATTTGCACTTTTTTGTTACTGTACAAGATGAAAAGGGGGAAAAATGATGGAAGCCAACCGGTAATTAAAGTCACCACAGCCCAGGTGAGAACAAAAACTAATTAAGCAGCAATTCACCGCTGATTTCCCCACCACCCTGAACAGAAAGCAACACAAGGGGCTGAACCTGCAAATGGGAAGCTTCTGATTAGAGACACAATGGCCCTGAAAGGCCCAGGTAGCTGCCCAGACAGGCAAGCCTGGCGTGGCACGTTACTGTGTTGCTGCTTTTCAAAGGAAATGAAGAGCAAATAATTAAACACACACAGAGAGAGATTTTAAAAAACACACAAGAGGACAACTCAGGAAACACTGAAGGCAACCACTTGGCAATTATGCCATCTCAATTCTCCATAAAAAGTGATAAAAACTGGCAAATCCCAAACCAAACAGCTAGTGTGGAAGCAACCCAGGATCGGATGAGTGGCTTTTAAAGGGGCTCAGCAGAAAGTTGCGGAAGAGCAGGGGGCCCCCTGCCCACCCGCAAAAGAGCCCAATGACGAGGGAAGTCTTGTTCAGCCCCCGGGCGGTTTGAGGCCACGGGACTCTGGAGGAAACAACAGAGAGGAGGAGGAAGCAGCGAACAGGAACCTTGCTTCTTCAGCATCTGATACGCGTCTCGGATTTTCACTTCCTGAGGAAACCACACCGTCCAGCTGAAGAGCACCTCAGTGACCCGAGCCTTGACTCTGTCGGTCGACCACTCCCCCAGGTACTGAAAAGCCAAAGCAAAGACGGTCACGGCCAGAAAGGGGATCCGGCCCCCGGAAGCTCCCCAGTTTGGGACAGGGCGGCACTGCGGTGGGGAGGGGGGGGAGGAGGGGGAGGGGGCACTTTCCTTCCCTCCCTCCCACCCAAGAAACCAAACTCCACAGGCAGACCGAGGGGTGGGGGCTCTCCGGCCCACGTGAGCCCGAAACGTCTTCCTAGCAAGGGGCAGAAGGAGGGGGAGAAAGAAGGCCCAGCCGGAACCGCCCTGCCCTGCCCTGCCCTGCCCTGCCGGGGGTCTTGGGAAGTCTCCATCTCATGCAGGCTGAGCCCTGGACTAGGGGAAGGTGTGCTAGCTGGAAGGAGTGCCTCCCCCTCCGCAAGCCCCCACAGGTCAGCAGCTGGGCAGCAGGCCTTGGGAGGGTTGCGGGCACACCCGAGAGCCCAAGCCCCTTGGCTCTCCCGCCTGCTTGCCCTGCTGGCTGAGCACCCACCTTGGGAGAGAGGACCTTGATGAGCCCGTTCAAAAACCGGAACTTCCCCATTTCGCTGTGGAAATGTCCGCCACAGCAGTTCACACACAACTCCAGGACCTGCAGGCAAGGTGCATGCACCACATCAACCAGGAGCGGCTCGTGCTAGCGAACTGGGGGCGGGGGGGGAGGCACAGCTGTAGGCCGGCCACTCACCAGGTAGAGCTGCACAGCGAACCGTGCAGCTCTGCCTGACAAATGGCCAGGCTACAGGCAGCACGGCTCAGGGCGGGATGTGAGACAGGGGAGCAGGCGGAGCCCTGGGAGGTGGGGCAGCTGCACCCCCAGTTCATTGGGATGAGCCACCCCAAAGATGTGTTTGCTTTACATGCCGAGATCCAATGCAGACCAATGCACTGCCTTTCTCAAAAGGAAAGCCACGCACAAGAAGGCATCACCCCAGCAAGAACGAAGGCCGAGGACCCACACGCAGCCCCTCCCCCTACAAAGAAGGGTGCTTCCAGGGTACTGCAGCGCATGGCGCACTTACGGTGAGGGCGTGCAGAGCTTCTGCCTCCTGTGGCGACTGGATCTTGTGTTCCAGCAACCTCAGAGCTGTGGTGGGGCTGAGGAACAGGAAAGTCACGCAACATGCATCAAAATCCTGCTCTTGCACTGGCCTCCACAACAACCCTGTGAGGTGGGCCAACCCTGTTCCTGTTCTCTCCGCTCCGGTTCCTCCCTGGGAAAAGACGGCTCGAGCATTCCACATACCCCGCCACAGCCACAGGTCAAAACCTTGTCACGCTTTGTTGTCTAGTCCTCCTGGTGAGCTCAGAAACTGGAAATACTGCAAGTCCAAAGGCAGACTGCTCTGGACATGAGGAAAATGCACTTCTGGCACTAACCACACTTTGCCAGGTTCTCCCCCCACCCTGCACCCCCTCCCCCCACACACACACCCTGAAGCAGCCCAAACAGCAGGCAGCAGTGGGTCACGTCGTGTTGTTTGGCCGTCTTACCCGCCAGCATCTGAGTTGACCTGCTCAATAAATCTCTGGATGCTTTCCCAGTTTTCCTTGGGGCTGCTGGGGTCAGTGGCTTTGTCTGTCAGGGAATACGAGAGAGAGAGAGAGAGAGAGAGAGAGAGAGAGAGAGAGAGAGAGGGAGAGGCATTGCCCTTATCGCAGCAGCAGCAGGTGAGGCACCGACGTACCTGGGTAGAGCCAGACCAGCCCCATAACGGAGGCTGCAGCCCCGGCCCCAACAAAACTGCCCAGCTCTGTCTGCTAAGAAGAAGCAGCCGGAACCCAGGAGGCAGCCGGCTCTGCAGGGACACCCAGGCCGAAGGGGGGAGCAGTTGATTCTGGAACTAAACTAGGATTGAGAGTGGAAGGCTGCTAGGGATGATGGGAGTTGTAGTCCAGCAACATCTGGGGACCCGGGGCCGAGAACTCCTGCTTCATAACCTGATGCCTCTTGGCTGCAGTTCTGAACTCTGGGTTTGTCAGGAGGGCGTTTTGCAACAGGGAACTGGAACCATCTTGTTTTAATGTCCTCTTTGGAGTCTGTCTTGTGGTCAGTGGGGGGAAGGAAAAAACCCACACAGCTGCATCATGACAGAAATACCAAGAAACTCGTGACTCCTAACATAGGCCAGTATGATGCAGTGGGCCCCGCCAAGGTTTGTTCCCAAATCCTGAGCAGCATTAAAGCTACGGAGGTGACGGAGCAGGAGCCTCAAGCCAGCGCCACATTCAAGCACTAGTCTGTATCCGTTTGCAACGCATTGCAGCGCTACACGTGAGCACTGTAAGATATTCCCCTTGGGGGGTGATGGGGCCACCCTGGGCAGCCTGCAGAAGGCCCCAGACGCCCTCCCGGGCAGCATCTCCAAGACAGGGCTGAGACTCCTGCCTGCAACCTGGGAGAAGCTGCTGCCAGCCTGGGTAGACGATCCTGAGCTAGATAGACCAAGGGTCTGACTCGGTAGATGGGCAGCTTCCGATGTTCCTATAAGCAGCAATATTATATTGTTATACCAGGAGGGGTGCAGCTATAATTGAACAAGGCGGGGCAAATATCCCTGGACGCGAGGAGGGAGGCCCAGTGGCTGCCAGCTGGGTGTCCGTCTGCTCTTCCCTACATGCACGGCAGCCAGCCACCTCCACTTTCTGCCCCAGGGCCGGCTCCAACCTTGCTGACGCCCTGTATGCAACAAAGACCGATTTGAGAGGGGCTTTGTGGCCAGGCTCTGGAAAGTGTATGGCAAACCTCCCACACCCTCCTGCCTCCGTCTCGATCACTTCTGCAGCTTTCCTTTCCTAGGCATCAGCGACTTGACTTCAATTTGGCTACCGAGGCTTCGAGAGATGGGGAAAGGGCGTCCCAACTGAGTTTAGCCGATTATGGAGTGACGGCCACCTCCACTGCCTACCTGGGTGGGCCTGCGAGGGGGGGGAGGGCTGCTTATTCGTCAGTGTGGGCACGCGCCTGACCCCCTCCCCCTCCCCCACCGATGATGAGGCATGAAGTCCTGGAAAGGCAGCAGCCTGCGAAGGCCACACTTGAGATACGGCTGTGCAGAAGAGAGTGGGGTTTCCACAGCCCGGGCAGCCTTGAGTGGCTTAGGAGAAGAAGCCAGCCAGCGGCAGCACGCACACGCCCCGGGGGCCTGGCTGGCAGCAGGCGCAAAAATGGAGCACCCGTTTGGTGCTCCTCCATCTGGGAGCGGCACAGATGGCGGGTGCTCCCTTTCCCTGGGACTGCCCACAGGCATGATGACCCCTGCCAAGCTCTCCCCAGGGAGGCCAGGCCAGGCTGGGGATTTGTTGGAAAGCACGTGACTGACTGCCCGTGGGCGTGGGGCTGCCCCCCAAGAGACCATCACAGGCAGGCAGCATCCTGTGCGTGGTTCCTCTCCGGTGGCCATGAGGCCGCCCTGCACCCGTGCCAGGTGAGGAAGGAGGAGGAGCTCTTTCAGGCAGGAGCAGCTGGCTGGTCCTAGCAAGCCCGGGCGGGGGGCACAGCGGCGGCGGCCTCTCCCTCCCGGAGCTCCGTCCTCTGCTCCTCTCCTCTCTCCTCCAGCCCAGTGCTAGGGGTGTAGCTAAAGCTGAGCGGATGGGTCCAGCTGCATTGCCTGCAGGCTGGCAGCTCTACCTGACGGCTGGCCAGCCTGCAGGCAACGCGTCAAGCAAGTCTGGAAAGAGACTGAAAGAGTCCCGGCTCGTGACTTTCGTTTATGGGCCGCGGCCATGAGAGCAATCGCCAGCAAGTCAAGGCGGCGGCGGCGCTGAGTGGGAGAGGTGCGCGGCGCGCGTGTGACCGGGGCACCTGGGGGCGCGCAGAGTGCCTGCCTCCCGCCAGCAGCGGCAGCAGCCCCCGGGGGAGGAGGACTGGGGCTGCCGGGCGCGCGCCCCCCGACTCCCCTTCCTCCCGGGAGAAGCGCCCCTGCCCGCCCCGCCGAGTCTCTCGGCACTCACGCAGCAAGAGCTCCAGCGCGCCCGAAGGAGCCGCCCCCGCCATGGCCAGCCGCCTGTCCCGGGACCGAGGAGGGGGCCGCCGCTGCCGCCAGGAAGGAGGCTGCCTCTGCCTCGCCCGGCCTCTCGCGGGCTGCCTGCCTGCCTGCCTCTCTGGGGGCGGGGAGAAGGCGAGGGAGGGCTGGCCCCGGGCTGGCTGGGTGGGTGCCCGGCCGGGAAGGAGGAGGCGGCGGCGGCGGCGGCTGCGCTTCACCCGAAGTCGCGGCTCCCCGCTCCCCAGGCGGCGGCAGCAGCAGCAGCTCCGCGGAGGGGCTGCCGCGGGACCGGCTCCAGTCCAGAGCCCCGCGCGCGCAGGGGGGCCGCCGGGGTGCAGCAGCGGGCACCGACAGCCCCGCTTCGGACGGAGGCGGCGGCGGCTCCTGTGGTGGCCCAGCCAGCTCCTCCTCGCCCCTTGGCAGCGGCGGGCAGGAGTCAGACCCTTCCCGAGCGAGTCGCGCAACTCCTGCGCCTTCCTCTCCGGGAGGGAGCGAGGGAGGGGTTCCCCGCGCAGAGGCCCCTTTTTGCAGCAGCAGCAGCAGCAGCAGGCCTCGCTCCCTGGAGCTGCCCTCCCGGGAAGAACTGCTAGAAGGCGCGAGTCCTCATCCGTGGTGCAAAGAACCTGCAGCGGAGCAGCCCGGCGTGAGACGAGCCCGGCCGTCCCAAACCGAAAACCCGGGCTGGACAACGGAGGACTAA
The DNA here is from genome assembly GCF_027244095.1 of Hemicordylus capensis. Taxonomy (NCBI): domain Eukaryota; kingdom Metazoa; phylum Chordata; class Lepidosauria; order Squamata; family Cordylidae; genus Hemicordylus; species Hemicordylus capensis. Next base: position 487,998 of record NC_069669.1, read on the forward strand.
ACTGGGCCTTAAGACTTTCGCCTGCTCTGACTGGGCAAAGCAGCAGCTTGTCAAAGTGGCCATTCTCTTGCTTGGCGGGGGGAGCAACTGGCCCTCGCCACCCCTCCCCCGCACAGCATCCCTCCAGGGGCTGCTGCTGGTCTATTTCTTTTTTAAATGTTTAAAAACAAAAAACCCTGTAAACTTCCCAGAGACCCAAGTTTTGGGTGGCATAGAAATATTGTAAATAAATACATAAACATATTTGTGAGCCTTTTGGGGACAGGGAGCCATAACCCCTTTGGGAACTGTTGTTGAAAAGCAGTATATACAGGAGTATCCTATTCGTTAAGGAGCAAGCAAGCCAGCCCATCTCCTTCTGGAGGCAAATGTGCTCTCTCAGTCTCTCTCTCTCTGCCTAATCAGACCCAGGGCCGGCATTCAGAGCAGCAGAGCTCCTGTGCTGGGCTGTCCTGCTTCCCAAGGGGGGTGGGCCCTCCTCCCCTCTGGTGGAAGAGCGCCAGCACTCTCCGGGGCTTGGCTGCCGACCAGGCGCCTCCACAAAGGCTCTGCGAGGCTGGAGACTCCTTGCTTGGCCCTGTTTGGGGTCCACACACCAGCCAGTAGCTTTAAAGGGGGGGGGGGGCTGGGTTCAGGTCAACAGGACTTCGTGGGGACGAACCCCTAACCCAAATGCTGTTCTTTCTGTTCTTTATCGACGAGTAGGGGAGGCCCGTCACGCACCAGGCAAAGTCACTTGGGGTAGATCACACTCCTAGGGAAGTTCAAGCAACGAAATCGATGTGAGAGAAGGTGTTTTTATGAATGTGCTTCCCAAAGGGAAGCAAAAGAAGGCAGCTCCTGCCCGAGATCCGATTTGGCCTGAGCCTACCCCCCACTCCCCAGTGAGTGCCAGGTGGGGTGGTGCCCGTGCCACCGCCACCTGGAGGCCTGCCCGGGAAACCAGCCGGAAATGAGTCCGTCTTTCACTTTATTATCATCATCATCATCATCAGGTCAGACGGAAGGTGAACCGGTCAGTGGCACCTTCCGGCCAGCGCCACGGGGGCACCCGCATGGTAAAACAACAGAGTGCCGTCCTGAGGGCAGCAAAGTCTTTCTCTGGGACGGGCGGCAGCCCTCCCAAGAATGTGCCAACTCCATGGAAGTCTGTCTGTCCGCAGCCTCCTCCGTCCAAGGCATGGCTGGAGGGCCCACTTCCTCCTCCAGGGGGGCCGGTCAGCTGCACAAGGCCCTCTGGATCCGGGCTCTGGCTTCTCGGGGCCCCAGGGAGACAATCATTTCGGCCACGCTGGGCCCTTGCTGGAGAGACAGACAGGAAGGTGACGATGCAGAGGGAGCCAGGACGACTGTGACCCTGCCGCCACGGAGGATTCGGCAGGCTGCCGGGACTCCGTGGCTGGCCAAGGGGAGGCCGAGCATTCCAGTGCACCGGGCAGCCAGCAGCAGGCCGGCTGCCGTGCACAGCCACGAAGCCAGCCGGGGACTCACCTGCTGGCCACTGAGGGCCAGGCGAAGCAGCCTCATCATCTGGCTGTATGGGGTGCCTTGAACCTGCCCTTGCAGCTGCCTCAGGCCTTGGCCGAGCTCTTGGGGAGACAGAGCAGCTGCCGGGCCCTCCAGCAACCTGGGGAGGGAGGAGGAAAGGCTGGGCTGTGGGGCTGGCTCCGGGGGCTGCAGCTTTCCCCGAGGAGCCCGAGAAAGGGCCCCGAACTCTGCCAAAGAGCTGGAGCACCTATGCTGAACTCCTCCGTGGTGAAGAGACGGCATCCCATCTCTCCCCTCCTCCACCCCGTGCGCACACAAGCACACCCTCTTCAAGCTCAAGCCGGGGGCAACTAGGGACAGTTTCAGCCACGGGAAGCGCGGCAGCGTCTTTCTCCCCTGCACACCTCAGACAAAGTGGTAGAGAGTTTCCCGTTTGGAAGGGAAATGAAACCACCCCGCAGCTCCGAGGAGGAGGACTCCAAGGACACCTAAGCCCTCGGGAGCCAGGAAGAAGAAGAAGAAGAAGAAGAAGGGGCTGGAACGCCAAACAGCAGCCACACTGGTGGCTCCCTCTCCAAGGATTCCTCCCGTCAGGCAGCCCACGACCGGTCTCAAGCGCTCCCTATTCAAGCCAGCCCAATTCTTTTGAACAAAACCATTCATGGCCAGTCCAGGAGTCCTCAGTCCCTCCTGAAAACCATCCACGTGCTTTGTACCCCACACCCCACCATGTGCAAAACTAAGGTGGCCCTGACTAAGCCCCACTGCAGGCCACGAGATGACTCACGGCCAGCTTGGTCTGGATGCCACCTTTTACAAGGAGATTTCCTCATGCCTGCTGCGCAGGAGAGGAATCGCCCGCCACCTGGAGGTGCCCCCCCCCCGCCTGCATTGGAAGAGCTGCTCTTGATCATCAGAGGGGTCTACAGAAGAGCCCACCCCCGCGTGGGCCATTCCACAGGCAAGCGGAAGAGTCACCACATAAAGACGGCCTGAGCGAATAACCCCTGGGTGCTTGTCCCACATCAAGCCGCGTTTCAGGCGGAATTCCTGCCGGCTATCGGCGCCGCAGCATACCGGAGGACAAGCTTCCCGATCTCATCTGCCTTGGCCGAAACCACTTGCAGCTCCTCGTGAGGCACGGAGGGCCGAATCCAAAGGTAGGCATTCCGGGGTGACACCAAGTCCTTCACGCGGCTTATGTGGCCCTAGAGGAGGAAGGAGCCGTGAGGCCCGGCAGGTCGAGGGCAGCCCCACACGCCTGGATCTCCTGCTCACTGGGCAGAGAGGCACCTTTTAAACGTGGGGAGTCTCTTTATTGAGCAGGGGGGGGGGAGTAACTGGCCCTCTCCACCCCCAGCACAGCATCCCTCCAGTGGCTGTGGCTGGTCTCTGGCTCGCGTTTCTTTTTAGCTCGATAGCCCTTTGGGGACAGGAATCCACCTTATATTTATTATCTCTCTATGTAAACCACTTTGGAAACTTGGGTCGAGAAGTGGTATATAAGTATTTGTGCTGGTGGTGGTGGTGGTGGCTGGATCTCCTCCGGCAGCGCGAGAGTCCTACATGCAGGAGCTGCCCAACGCTGCTCTTCCGGCAGTGCTGATCAGTGGTCGGGGCCGCCAGAGGCAGCTGCCAGCCACCTTCATGGCTGTGCTGCCCTGCAGAAGCGCCAGGAACAAGGTGGGGGGCTGCGGCAGCGCGAGGGGGAGGAAGAGGTGCTCCAGGCATCTCCAAGGGCCCTGCCAGCATGCTGACCCCACTGGGGGGCTGTGGACGGAGCCCTGGGCACTGGGCCCCACAGCCGCTGAAGGGGGTGCTGGTGCTTGCTGCGGCCCAGGCCCCCAGCAGCCCCTCCCCACCCACCTGGACTTACTCTGCTCAAGAGAAGCACCTGCTCCACGTAGTGCTTCTCAAGGACCCCTCGGTCCTCCAGCTGCTCCCCATAGGCCTGCTCCACCACGGCCTGCACCTCGGCCACCAGCTTCGGCCGCAGCGTCTCCTCTCCAATCTGCTGGGCCAGGTGGATCCTGCCCGAGAGAGAGAGGGGGGGGGGCTACCCATAAGCACTGAGCAAGCAGCAGAGAGAGCTCAGCATCCAGGTGGATACACACCTCAGCGGCCTTCAGGCTGCAAATACGGAGAAGTATCGATGGAATGATCCAGAACATTTGCATCAAGCAACAGGGTGACGGGGCTGAAGCTCCGGGGAAGAGGGTTGGCGTGGCAGGCAGGAGCCCCCAAGTTCAACCCCTGGCGGCATCTCCAGGAAGGGCTGAGAGGGATTCCGGCTTGAAACCTTGGAGAGCTGCTGCCAGTCTGTGCAGACAATCCTGAACTAGATGGACCAAGGGTCTGACTCAGTAGGTGGTGTCCTAGCACATTCCTAAAGGTAAAGTGTGCTGTCGGGTCGGCGTCGGCTCCTGGCGACCGACCACGGAGCCCTAAGGTTGTCTTGGGTAGAATACAGGAGAGGTTTACCATTACCATCTCCCACACAGTATGAGATGATGAGGCCTCTCAGCATCTTCCTAGATCGCTGCTGCCCAACGTAGGTGTTTCCCATAGTCTGGGGAACAGACCAGCGGGGATCTGAACTGACAACCTCTGGCTTGCTAGTCAAGCCATTTCCCTGCTGTGCCATGAGGTGGCTTAGCCAAGGCTAGAAGTTTCCGTATGTTCATTTCCCCAAAAGCCACATCTGGGGAGTTGATATTCTGGCCCCACCACACTGCAGCCGGTGGGAACAGGCGTTGCCAGGACACCCACAGGTTCTGCCCCCCCGCTGTCCCCTCTGAGCCCCCAGTCAGGCAATGGGCTCCTGCTCCTCCCTGGCCTTGGACCCCACACTCTGGGGCAAGCCGCTCTCGGCCGAGGAGGGCAAGGAGAGGGCGGGACTCCGGGGCTGCTGGGGGGCGAAGCGCAGGGCTGTTCAGCATCCACGCGCTGCAGGAGAAGGTGCAGGGAGCTCCCCACGCCCCACCTGTTGAACTCGGGAAGTTTCTCCAGGTCCAGCAGGGCCGAGTGCCTTTCAATCCTGCCCACATCAAACTCGGCAACCAGCTCCTCCAGCGACCTCCCCGTCCGTGTCTCTGCAAAACAGATCCGTGTGCTCACTGCGGGTGCCCGGTGCCCCACCCACCCACCCACCCACCCACCCCCAGGACCCTCTCGCTTACGGGGCACTTTTCAGCATCACTACGACTCCCAGCATCCCCTGCTGCGGCGGCGGCTGGCCGGGCCCGTCTGGGGAACCCCTGGCCTAGTTCAGTGGGGGGAACTAGGCCAGGGGTTCCCCAGACGGGCCCGTCCGGCCACCGCCGCAGCGGGGGATGCTGGGAGTCGTAGTGGCAAGGGCTCCTCTCGCCGTCCTCCTGACCTGCAAAGCCAGAGCCGCAGGTGGTCACCAAGTCCAGCAGGGCTTCCGGCAAGCAGCCTTCCTGAGCCAACTGCTCCACGAAGACGTGGCCCTGCCTCTTGGAGAGCTTGCTGCCGTCCGGGTTCAGGAGCAGCGGCAGGTGGCCAAAGCGAGGCGGGTCCCAGCCCAAGGCCTTGTACAGCAGGAGGTGCTTGGAGGTGGAGATCAGCCACTCGGCGCCACGCAGCACGTGGCTGATGCCCATGAGGTGGTCGTCCACCACGTTGGCCAGGTGGTAGGTGGGGAAACCGTCGCTCTTCAGGACCACCGGGTCCCCCTCCACACTGGCCACCTCGTGCTTGCTCCAGCCATAGACCAGGTCGCAGAAGGGCTCCGATCCCTCCTCCAGCCGGAAGCGGACCACGTGGCCCGTCCCCTGCGCCATCTTCTCGGCCACCTGCTTGGCGCTGAGGTGACGACACCGGTTGTCGTACCTGGAGGAAGGGAGAGACGGGAAAGAGCCGCCTCTGAAGCGGTCCCTGGCGCCTGCCCCAACTCCCTCAGCCCCTTTGGGAGAGGTAACCGGGGCTCCCCTTGGCAGGACAGGACACCACACACACACACACACAGAGGGCAGGTTGGTCCCGGCCACGCCGAGGAGCAGCAAAACCAGGCTGAGACGGCTCGGCCCCGGAACACACCGCCAGCCAAGCGCCAAGCAAGCCCCCCACCCCACCCCCCCAGGCCAGGCCTTACCGTGGGGTCTGCTGGCTGCGCAGGGCTGCCTTCTTGAGAAGCTCCAGGCGCTGTGGGGTGCAGAAGCAGCGGTAGGCGGCCCCCTTCTCGAGGAGCAGCTCCGTGGCTTCCCTGTAGAGGCCAAGCCTCTGGGACTGCTGGTAGGGGCCAGCAGGACCGCCCCGGCGAGGGCTTTCGTCCGGCGGGAGGCCTGTGAAAGCAGCAGCGGGAGAGGGCCACCCCGGGACAGGCGGCCAAGCTCAAGCCCCTTCCCACTTGGCCACCAGCCTGCAGGGACCAGTCAGACCAAGCCAGGGAGGCCAGGCCTCTCCGTGGCGCCCAGACTTGAGGCTCGAGGCTCCCTCCCCTCCCCTCCTGCCTGTGGGTCCCCCAGAGGCATCTGGTGGGCCACTGGGGGGAACAGGGTGCTGGGCCGGAGGGGCCTCCTTGGGCCTGAGCCTGCAGTCTCGCTTAGCTTCCCTTTTCAGCTTGTGAGCCCTTTGAGGACAGGGAGCCATCTTATATTCAGTGTTATTTCTCTTTGGAAACCACTTTGGAAACTTTTGCTGAAAAGCGCTGCATAAACATTGCCACCACCGCAGGGCGGAGCCGGGAGTGGTTTGCAAGCTAGCCGAGGAGGAGGGGACTCCACGGGGCGGGGGGGGGGGGTGCGCCGGGCAGAGCAAGCCGGGCAGGGCGCAGCTCTTCCACGCAGCCGCGCCTCCCACTGCGCCCGCGAACGGGGAGAGGAGGGCCTCACCTGCCCACTCCAGCATGTCCTCCAGCCCCTCGGCGGCCCCGGGCACCACGCGGCTTTGGTCCGTGTCCTCCAGCCTCAGGAGGAAGCGGCCCTGGTGCTGCTTGGCAAAGAGGTAGTTGTACAAAGCGGTCCGCAGGCCACCCAAGTGCAGGAACCCTGCGCAGCACAGAGAGAGAAGGTTCCAGCTGAGAATGGAGCCTCTGTGTCAAGAGGCAGTCTACCTCAAAGGACAGGGACAGGAGAGAGAGGTGCACTGCCCAGCTGCGAATGGTTTGCAAGGGCTGGAGCCAGCCTCTTGCAGCTGTAGCCCTAGCGGGGCCGGGGCCTACCTGTGGGGCTCGGCGCGAACCTCACCCGCACCGCGTGCCCCCCCACTCCCCGCAGGGCGGCAGCCGCCGCGCCCAGCCCCATTTGCAGTCGCTGTTCAGCAGCTGGGGACGCAGCGGGCAGCGAAGGGACCCCTGCGGAACTCACGGCCACCCGGGCAGGGCAGGCGCGCTGCAAAATGTTTCTCTTTCCGCGCAGGCGGCATTGCTCCGGCCAATCCGCTGCGGACTGGAGCAGGGGGCGGGGCTGCCCTTAAAGGCGCCGCGTCTCTGTCTCCGCGCTGGCCGCGGCCGGCCGGCTGGTTCGGGGAGATGAGATGAGATTTTGCATAAAAGGCTTCTAAAAGCAACAAGCAAAAGCCAGTGAAATATTTGATCAAGGGACTGCAACAAGCGAAGCGGCTTGAGATCCCGCTGCATGAAATGCATGGTGGGGCTGGCGGCTGGCGGCAGCGTCCGAAGTGGACCCCCCGGCTGCGGAGCGAAGCCAGCAGCCGAAGCCGGGGCTTAAAAACGTCACGCGATGAATCCGAACCAGAAGTGCAGCCCACTGTGAAAAGAGCATCCATTTGGGGCACGATCCTGTCTCCCTGGCCGGGGGGGGGGCCTCTTGGTCATCCCGCCCCACGCATTGGGGTCCGCCCGGAAACTGGTAAAGGAAGGACCAGTCTTTGCATCGTAGATCCACGGGCGCAGAGCAGGATGAGACCCCACGAAGGGGACTGGCGTGTTGTATTCACAGTGACCACTGCAGGGCGGCGCGTTTTCTAAATATTTTGTACCGGAGGAGGAGGAGGGAGGAGGAGGAGGCACAAGAGCAAGAGGGAGAGAAATCTTCCAGTCGAGTCTAGACTCCTAAAGGCTAGGATGGCCTCAAGCCGGGCACGCTCCTCCTGCCTCAAGGGAGCGAGGTAGGAGCGAGGTAGGAGCGAGGTGGGGCCCCCGGGGTCGGTGCTCGGACCAGCGCTCTTCAACTGGTTCACACCAAAAGATGGTTCCCCCCCCACACCCCACCCCACCCCCGCTTCCTGTTTCGGAACTCTCACACGCGGAGCCCCCCAGCCCCATTGGCCCCTTCTGTGCCCCCCCCCCTTTCATTTCCTGGAGCCGCCGCTGCTTGCTTGGCCCGAGTTCCAGCGGGCCCGCGGAACTCCGAGTCCTTCAAGCGCGCACGCGCGAGAGTGGGCGGCTCTACTCAGCAGCACCCAGCTCCTCTCGGAGGCGGAGCCTTCCTCGTGGGGGCGGGGCGATGGGGAAGGGGCGGGCTACGGGGGCCGACGAGGGCCAATCAGTGCTGCCCGGCGCTTTTCCCAGCACCCCCCGCGGGCAAGTTGTACACAATCATCATGGCTGCCGCCGCGTCTGCTTCCCCCGGTGCGCGTGAGAGGGACGGAGCGGGTCCCCTCGTGGGGGGGGGGGGCGCCCCCGGAGGGGCGGGGGGAGCGGAACGGAGTCTCCTCCTCCCTCTCTCTCGGGGCCCCTCCCGGGGAGGCTGCCGGCTCCATCCCGCAGGACCCCGGCCGGGGGCCTCCCTCCCCGCCCTGGCGCGCTGCAGAAGCCGGGGCCGGCCGGGGGGGAGCAGCCGCCAGCCGGGGGGGGGCCGTGGCGGCGGGTGCGGGGAGAGACGGGCACGCAGGGGCCCGGCCGCCCTTGGCGAGCCTGGCTGCGGCCCCCTCGCGGGTGGGTGGCTCCGCGCTGCCTCCTCCGGCAGGGGGGCCCTGGAGGAGGAGGAGGAGCCCCCTTGGCAGCCCCCACCCTGCCCCCTTGGCGAGCAGCGCCCCTGGCCGCGGGGAGGAAGGTGCCAGTCACGCTGCGACAGCTGGGAGGGGGCTGAGCTCAGCCGGCCCTTGCTGCTGCTGCTGCTGCTGCTGCTTGGTGTTGTTGTTGTTCCCCTCGGAGGGGCCCGGACTGACTGGCTCTCTCGGCAGCTGCTGGCTAAGGAGCTCCTCGGCGGGGGTGGCAGCTCGTGCCAGTGGGGGAGGGGGGGCTCAAGGGGAGGTGCAGCTGCCTCTGCTTCCCAGCAGCAGCAGCAGCAGCAGCAGCCCTGGTGGTGGTTCTTCCTCCTGGTTGGCCATTCACCAGATCCAGCGGTGTGGTTCCATGCAGCTCTATCTGACTAATGGCCAGCCTGCAGGCAGCATGACTCTTGGGGGGGGGAAGGGGGGAGAGGAGCCACCCGAGCTTCCGCCTTTGGCGCCCCTGCCACCTCGCCTTAGGGTGAGTCACTGCTGAGTGTTGGGACCTAATTTGCAGTTACGTTTTCCAAGCCAGTGCATTTCCAGAAGTAAAGCGTAAGGGGTGTCTTGCACAGGTCCTGCCTGTTTCGTTTAGTCTAATTGTTTCATTTTGTCACAGATTCGGATGACACCAGCATGGATGCAGAAGCCCAGAATTCACCGCTGGGCTGTAGAGATGATGGCAAAAATGATTCCCTTTCTGCTGAGAAACCTTTAGAGACAGGTGATCTCCAAAGTGATCCACCAGATTCCCAGCCTTCTGTCAGCAATGGTGGCGATTCTGAAATGGAGAAGGAACTGGTTGAGCTAAAGGTCATCTGGAACAAAAACAAGTATGACTTCAAGTTCCCACTGGATAGCACGGGGGCTGATCTGAAGCAGAAAATCCACTCACTCACAGGTGAGGCTTTCTGTGTTTTATGGAGAGGCAGTTCTGCCACCTGCAATTCCCATCAAATTTGGAAGACCTTCCTGGGTTAAGTGTTGCTTCTTGATTCCTCCTTTGCTAGGCCTTCCACCTGCAATGCAAAAGGTCATGTTCAAAGGACTTTTACCAGAGGAGAAAACGTTACGGGAAATCAAAATAATCAATGGAGCAAAAATAATGGTGGTTGGCTCAACTATCAATGATGTCTTGGCAGTAAACACACCGAAAGATGCTGCTCAACAGGAAGTGAAATCAGAAGATACCAAAAAGGAGCCCCTCTGCAGACAAAAGGTTTGTAGCAATTGCAGGCCTGTGTAGTGTGATCTGAACGTATCTTTGGTTTCAAAAGGGAAATGCCCAGTATTTCAGGTCTGTTGGAAGGAAGGACCTGGAATGTTATGTGCTGCAGTGGTAGGCAGGTAGCCCCTTATCTTGCTAATTGTTGCAGTAATACATCTGAGAGCAGATCTGTATTTTCCCCATTTTATTGATGGTGGGGAGAGCTGAAAGAGAGAGTACTGTACCAAGACTATTGGCAAGTCTGTGGCTGAGCAGGCATTTTATACCTTAAGTCAGTAGCTAGTTCTATTCAGTACTGGGTTCTGAAGTGGATTTCTGTGAAACATTCTGACTTCTTCCTATATCTTACAGAGTTACTTGTGTGTCATCCTTGACCAGAGTTGCTCTGTAGTTTATAGAATTCTTAATTATGGTAGGTTTTCTTTACCACTGGTGCTTTGTCGTGTTACAGAGTTCTCTGGGATTACTGTTTCTGAAAGTTGTGCTCTAGAACCAAAACGTGAGGAAACGTTGGCAAACTTTGCATTATTTAGAAGAGGTAGTATCTGTTTTAGTTGCAACCATTTTAGTTGCTGAGATGTGATCTAGCACTAGCCACCTTCGGACTGAGGAGAGGACTTACCAAGCTTTTAAAAAGTCTCCTCAAGGTACTGGCAGGTGGGCAGAGGAGAAATTCTTCAAGGCCTCTTTCCTGTTTCAGTCTGTTGTACTTTCTCCTTTGTTACAGCAACACAGAAAAGTGTTGGATAAAGGAAAACCTGAAGATGTGATGCCTTCAGCTAAGGGTGTCCAGGTGAGCAAATATGTGGGGTCCTTCTTAAAACCTATAAGAATTGCTGGCTGTTCCACCTCTCCCACGTTTGTGTACTGTAGCAAGGGGTTGTTCTTCTACCCTTGCACTGTGAAGCTCGTAGCAGCTTTCCTTGCTCACAGAAGACCTCTCTTTCCACTCTCTCTTTAGGAGCGCCTCCCAACTGTTCCTTTATCGGGCATGTACAACAAGTCAGGGGGGAAAGTACGGCTGACCTTCAAACTTGAACAAGATCAGCTTTGGATCGGCACTAAAGGTTGGTGCCCAAAAGCGTACATCCTTTGGAGTGCCTGAGTGGCTGTCTCTCTTGAGTGGGGATGAGGAAGATACATGCTGCATTGGATGGTTTACAGTTGTCCCCTTCCAGGTTGTTGACTGTTTCTGAGCTGACAAAGTCATCAGATGCTGTTTTGTGTTGCTTGGTTTGAGCTTTATGAGCTGCATGTGGAAGTATCATAACTCTTGCACCTAAGGGAGCCGGAATATTGGTTGTTTAGAACATGTTTAGTTGCTCCATCTCTGGCTCTGAGGTACTTTTGCCCGCTTTCAGTGTATCCACAAGCACCAGAGCCTCTGTAGCATTCCAATGCTTCATGCCTTGTAGACACCCATTGTGTGTGCTACGCAAGAAGTCCTCTTTCCTTGGAGTCAGGTGGTTCTTGCCCTTGGGCTTCTCAGGAGGAAGGCCCTTGGAAGGGTGGTGCATCCGCTCCAGGAGAGGTGAGGTTGCCTTGCAGCCCCACTGCAGTTCAAGGACCAGGGAAGGGGAACCTTAGCGAGTTTTGCTGTTGCTTGGTAGGTTGCCTCATGCTGTTGAACTCAGACTAGTATTTTAATGGCTGTGCCAGCCTCCCGTCTTGTCTGCTCCCAGTCCTGGGTGTCCTGTTTTTCCTCCTGTGCAAAACTGGATTGAGCACTGTAGGCATAAATGAGGAGTTGAAAGGACTAATGAGCCTCTCAGAAAATGCTGAGTGTTCACTCGTGAGCATCACTCACCAAAGCTCATAGTTATAGCATCTCTTTGTCATTATCCTGGTTTTAATTGGGCATTTTTTCTTTGCTAGAAAAGCAAAGAAATGAGAAGGAAATAAATCACAGACCCTGCTGGTGGTTGGTTTTTTTTTAATACACACCCAACTTTGGGGTATCTGGTTTTGTGTCTTCAGTTCTTTGTTTCATTTCTGCATCCCAAAGCTGGCAGGAAATGCCATCTATGGCTCCTCAAGAAAAGTTTGTCTCTATTATATATTTTGAAGCATTTGTGGGTGTATTTGTACGACAGAAAATTATACTTCCCAGATACCTACAGATACCAAATTCAGCATACTCAATCATGCCCCTAAAATTAGTTGAACTTTGTTACACTGAAATATTATTATTATTATTATTTTTACATTTATATCCCGCTCTTCCTCCAAGGAGCCCAGAGTACTACATACTTGAGTTTCTCTTTATGCTGAGGAAAGGGTTTGATTTTCTTTAAAAGAAGAAATTCTGAATGTAATCTTCAGATTTTAACTATTGTTCTGACTGAATGTGAACAATCAGCTGAATAATTCAAAAATGGCATCATGCCCAAGAGCAGATCTTTCTCATTCAAATTTACTATGATTAAAATTTACCATAGTATGCTATTAATTAAATAAAATGTTTGAAGTCAATATTGTACAAATGTCAAACTGTACTTTTACTTCCATTTCCCAAGCACATTAGTAGAAAAATTATATTAAATATATCAAAAGTGTATATTTGAAGAATATTTTGTATAAACAAACTCAAAGTCATCCTTCCCAGTTACCTATGGATACCAAATTTTGCATAAATTATCCTGCCCCATAAAGTAGCTGAATGCACTACCTTTTACACCAGAATATGTGGTGGGTGGGGGAGGAAAGCTGGTCTTGTAGCAAACATGAATTGCCCCTTTGCTAAGCAGGATATACCCTGGCTTGCTTTTGAATGGGACACTACATGTGTGCATTGTAAGATGTTGCCCTTAGGAGATGGAGCAGCTCTGGGGAGAGCATCTGTCTGCTTGCATGCAGCAGGTTCCAAGTTCCCTCCCTGGCAGCATCTCCAGATAAAGCTGAGAGACTCCTCCTGCCTGCAACCTTGGAGAAACCTCTGCCAGTCTGTGTAGATTGACCAACTCGGTAGAAGGCAGCTTCCTATGTTCCTATGAAGTTGTAAATAACCCTTTTTAAAAAAAATAGAAAATAGCTTTGCCCCGTCAAGAGGCCTCACCCTACCACTCATACTATAAAAGCCGCAGTTTGGGCAGTGAGATAGATCTGCCTGTTCTGGATGGGGTTTCTCTCTCCCGGAAGGAACAGGGTCACAGTTTGGCAGTACTACTGGACCCAACCCTCTCTCTGATCCCTCAGGTGGAGGCGGTGGCCAGGAGTGCTTTCTGTCAGCTCTGACTGGTTCGCCAACTGCGCCGGAAGCGAGTGATTTTAAGACTGTGGTGCACATGTGCTGTTACCCTCCAGGCATTTGTATGTCGTCCGGAAGCTGCAATTGGTACAGAATGCTGCCACCAGATTGGTCTCCGGAATGTCCCGCAGAGACCATATTACTCCAGTTCTAAAAGATCTACACTGGCTACCAATAGGTATCCGGGCAAAATACAAAGTGCTGGTTATTACCTGTAAAGCCCTTAATGGCTTGGGCCCATGGTATTTAAGAGAACGCCTTCTTCATTATGAACTCTGCCGTCTACTCAGATCTTCAGGGGAGGTTCGTCTGAGGGTGCCGCCCACTTGTCTGGTGGTGACTCAAAGGCAAGAGCCTTCTCTGTAGTTGCCCCAGGACTGTGGAACACACTTCCTGCTCCGATTGTTGCTGCTCCATCCCTGTTGGCTTTGAGGAAACAAAAACACATCTCCTCAGCAAAGCTTTTTAGTTGCTGTGTTTTTAATTTGATTCTTTATCTGTTAAATTCTTGGTTGGTTTTATACTGTAAGCTGCCTAGAGCAGTGGTGGTTTATTGTAAATTGTTTGTTTGTTGTATAACTTGTAGCTGGGACTGATGGGAGCTGTAATTCAGCAACATCTGGAGACTCCCAGTTTGGGAACCACTGGCCTAGAAACTTCAGTAGTGGGCAGTATACAAATGTATTAAATATAAAAGCACAAAGCTATATATGTAGTTTCCTATTTTGTTCTATCTGAGAGACACGGTTGTTTAAAAAAAATTACTGTGTGCACATGCAAGGAGTTTGCTGATGGAGAAAAAATTGGGAGGGTGCTGTGTGGGTGGGGGAGGGGGCAGTCTGCTTTGAATTATTATTGTTTTTTTAAGTGATTGGGACCCAAATAAAGAGTTGAGACTCTTCCCCCCCTCTTGTCCTTTCTGATAAGAAGGGAAAGTGGAAGAAAGTTCAAGACTCCAGCCAGCCCCAATGCTAAACTCTGTATTTCAATCTAGAGAGAACAGAAAAATTGCCGATGGGATCCATCAAGAATGTGGTGAGCGAACCCATTGAAGGACACGAAGATTATCACATGATGGTAAGGAACTTCTGCTTTCCCCTGCCACAGTTGGAGCTCAGTGGATTCTGTGTCGAGGCGAACAACTGCCAGCCTGCTGAAATGCGGCGGATGTTGAAGCCGAGGGTTTGCAAGGATCACTCCGCTGTGTTCCCACACATGGATGGATTCGGTCCTTGAGGGCAGGCATTTGGCCAAGGTGGCTGGGCATGATGGCAGCTGCTGCCCAACAACATCTGGGGGGCCCAGGCTGGCACCGTGTGCTGTAGGGGTTTCTCAGGAGGATGGCCTGTCCCTCTGCCCCCCATGCAGACTCCTCGTTCTTTTGTCCCCTTCCAGGAGCCTCAGTGGAGCTATCCCCAACACTGCTCTCGCTCGCTCTCACTCTCTCTCTCCTGCTCTCTAGAGAGGAATTTGTCCTTTCCTTGGGGAAGAGAGGAACTGTGGCCCCGGCCTTGCTCATCCCACACCTCATGTCCATGGCTTGGGTGTCCAAGGCAGTCATTCCAAGGCAAAGGCCATATACCTTCTTTTCAGGCTGCAGCTCCCTAACAGAGAGAGCGAGAGAGCAATGAGGATGCTGAAGTCCGTGTTGGTGCTGGCATTGCAGTAGAACTAGTCAGGATTCAGTCCTTGAGCAAGTAGCTGATTGTCTGTCTTCACTCTCTGTCTGGCCTGTCTTCCATCCTGGAACTCAGGCCAGCTTACCGGCTTTGTTTGAGCCAGGTGGCTGCATCGTGTCCATTAGTCCTGGGACCAAGTTGGAGCCCATAAGGATGCAGGAGTCTCTTCTTTGCTAGAGAAACCCGCCATTTATCGCCACGGCAGAGTTGGGCTTGGCGGGTTGTGTGCCAGGAGCTTTTCTGTTCCTGTGCTGGAGCAGCCTGCCTTGCCTCCCTCCTGTTGGTGGTTCTCCTGGTGTGCAGAATGACTTGCTTTCACTTCCTCCCCACTTGCCCCAGGCTCCTTTTGTAGGAAATACTGGCAGGGCTGCCGGCCTCTTCCCGTTGCTAAAGCATCCCTCCCTGGCTCACTGGTCCCTTGCAATCAGCTTTGCCCAGGACTGTGGTCTGAGGGCCTGTGATGGAGCCAGCTGGCTGGAGCTCAGCTGGTCTTGGACAGTGCCTGGAGGAAAGGCCGTCAGAACTTCTCATACACCGCCTTGAGCTCCGTGAGGAAAGAGAGGCAGAAGAAACATGGAATCAACCGTGTCATCTCTCTAAGTCTGCCCATGTGGGGGCCAGAGCTAGAGAATTGTTTCCAAGTGCTTTTGACTTGACGGCAGACAGGCCACGGTTTATGCCATGGAAATAAACCCTGGTGCTCACCTCCCGCCCCGCCGCATTGTGCTTTGTGGCAATCACTTAGTTCCTCTTTACGACAGACGTTGTTTATTGACCTTCTGCCTTTCCTCCCTGTAGAGCTCCAAGTGCCTTGCGTGGGGTTCCCAGGGCACTGGCCAGATCCAGACCTGCTGAGCTTCAGTAAGGCCGCTGCCTCCTCAGGCCATGCCCTGAGGCCAGCAACTCTAGTCTGCACTCAACCCCCATGCCCAAATTGTCAGCCACAAAGTGACTCGTTGTTCTCCTGGCTTGGAGGATGAGCTCAAACGATACTTGGCTGGTTCAGATTTAACAGCAGGAGTCGGTTCTCCCTAAAGAGCGGAGTGCGAGGGAAGGATGAGCCTCGGGCTCGTTCCCCGGCACCAAGCGGTGGGCTGGCATTCCCTTTGAACCAAGCCAGAGTCTGTGCTCAGCTGGTCTCGTGAGGAAGGACAACAGGCTCGGGTATACCGAGGAGGAGGAGGAGGAGAGCTGCTTGGCCCCTGTCGGAAACAGGGTGCTGGACTGGGGGGGGGGGCCTCTAGAGCTCAGCCAGCAGGGCTGCTCTTGTGGCTTCTGTCTCCTTCTGCAGTGTGGGGGATACTAATCCGGGCCTACCTTGCAGGAGGCCTGTCAGGATGTCTGAGGCCCTGTGTAGGTAGACCTGCAAGGCCCTCTGGAAAGGGCAGGTGTCGAGACGGGGAGGAGGCGACTGCTCCCGGTGGAACTGCCCCGCCTGGAATGGTCTCGGTGTGGCCTGGGCTGCCCGGCGTTTGCGGGTCTCTAATGCTAAGCCGCCTGTTCTCCTCCTGCGTCTTCCAGGCCTTCCAGCTGGGTCCTACTGAAGCCTCTTACTACTGGGTCTATTGGGTGCCTACTCAATACGTTGATGCCATCAAGGACACGGTGCTGGGGAAGTGGCAGTATTTTTGAAGGCACGCTCACCTCTGGCACTGGAGACTGACATGAACCGAAGGACACTGCTGGGAGAGGCCGGGACACGGCTCGTCCTGGAACTGCTTAATCAATGTGATCTCAAAGAGGCCTGGGAGGACGCCAGAGGTGGGGATCTCTCGCCATTAGTTTCTTTTTAACTTAAAAAGGTGCAGCCGCCGCCGCCGCCACCACCGCTCTTTTTCAGCAGCCAGCTTCGACCATATTTAAACAAACAAAAGCAAATACGATGGAAATCAATAAATCTTAATTCACAAACCACTGTGTGTAATACACTTTAACTCCACTGAGCCTAGCTCTCCCGGTCTCTAGTTTCTGCAAGGAAATGGCGGACATGCCACTGAGGATTTTCTACATGACTTGGACAAGAGACCTTCTCCTTCAGTGCCACATGCTCTGGTTTATTTGAGCTAAGTGCTAGTGACTGAGAGTTTGAGAGAGAGGAGTCTCCCCCTCTCTCTCCCTGTTTAATATAAAAGGAAAACCTATAAGAAGTATGCAAACTTGGGGTGTAATAAGCCATATCTTCCTGGCCCTTAAGTTTCCTTGCGGCTTTTCTGGTAGCAAAATGGTGCAATTTTTAACCCAAAGATGCTTGACTCCTCCTCCTCAAAAGTTCAGCGGTGCAGCTTTTCATGCCTCTTGCTGAGAGGTGAGTAATAACACAATATCCTTTGGATCTCCGGGCGGGGCCTGCTTGTGCTTGCGTGCTGCCCTTCGTTCCCCTTCTCCTGCCATTGCTTGTGGAGGAAGGGGCATCTAGACTGCCTTAAGGAGCATTTGTCTGCCACCTCCATCCATTGTGGCCCAGGATCCTTTGCAGCTTAGTTGCTACTGCAGCTGGTTTGGTATCTTTCTGTGGCCCGGGGCAGGGGGGGGGGCGTCCCCTGGCACCATCCCACTTTCTTTGGGGCCTCTCCAAGACAGCACCCTGCCCCACCCTGGCTTCTCTGCTTCCCCCTGTGGAGAGGGCTCCTGCCGCCCAGAGGGAGGCCCCCATGTGCCAAGAAGAGAGGGCAGAGGGGCTGCATTTGCTCGCCTTGGTGGCCCCTCCTGTATCCTCGAGCTGCTGGATCAGGACTAGCTGACAGCCACCCTGGCTTTCCTTGGAAGAGGGCACCCTGCATCCCCTGGGCTAGTTGCGTTGTCAAATCTATAGCAGCCTTCTGGGAAGTGGAATGGCAGTGCTTGATTGCTCTGTATTCATTTGTGCCAGGATTCTGTGGCGCTGTGGCGATTGCGAGGTTGTTCAGTGTGAACTTAGCACAAAGAGTTGGATCAGCCTAGCATATGACGATATGTTCTCCTTGGAGCTCTTTGTCCTGTATTTGCACCCTGTTCAGTGGAGCACATGGGCCAGTGCCTTGGCACAGGAGTCACCTTAGGCGGCTTCCTTGGCCACCCTTTTGTTGTCCCTATGGTATTTCTAGCAGGTGATTCTTTGTATAACAGCCGCCGTCCATGTTCAGGCACCTCGAAGGAGTGGCTGGAAGGCCTGGCGTGGCCGCATGGAACTGGAGGGTGGCTGCTGTGCCAGGTTTATGTCCAGGAAATGTGCAGCGCGACTCCGTGAGAACAGCCCAGAGGAACAGCATCCAGAGACCTTCCTTGCGGGGCTGAGCTGGTGACTTGGCTTTCTTCTGGGCTGTTGTATCCCTCCTTGGTGCCCTGCTGGGGGCAGAACGGAAGAGCCCGGAACCCTTTGAGGCTGCCGGGGGCTGCTTCTGACAAGTTTGATGAGTTTGCTTTGGGTGGCTGGATCTTTTTCCTTGTGTAAATTCACCTCTGACCACTAGCAATCCCTACCATTGTTGGAAATCTTGGGGGAGAGATCTTTTCTTTCTGGGGGAAATGGACTCTCTGGAGAAATTTTGAAATATATGCAATACTTCTACTTTTCTACTTTTCAAATGTGAACTTCATCCTGTATGTCTTAGCATGCAGAAGTGTGTGGAAGTTTAAAATGGAAACTGTTGACATGGGAATAATCCAAGAGGGTTTTTATTAACTGGGTTTAAATGGCATGTAGACCTCAGCAGTATCCTGCAGAAACAGGTTTTTTAAGAGGAAGCGTTCAGAAATGAAACATTCCTATAATGTAACGTAAGGAGTGGCAATAAATTTGGAAATGCAGTTCAGCGTTTGAGCATAGTGGTGTTGCATGTCAGGCCTGCCCTTCCTCAGGAAGCTCACAGTGGCGGGTGGGTGTAGTCCCTCTCCTGTCTCTTCACAACATCCCTGTGAGGTAGGTTAGGCTGAGGAACGAGGGCTGGCCCAGGGCCACCCAGTGAGCTTCCAGCCACAACCCCAAGTCTCCCTGTCTCCTGGTATGTGCCCAGGCGGCAGTCTTGTGCACGCTGAACTGGGAGGCGGGATGAGCCCCCTCATGGAATGTCCTTCCGAGTGGACTCCTTTACAGGTCCATAGAAAAAACTGCAGAGAAAACCAGATCTCCTGAGCCCCTGTTCTTCTTTTATTTGTATCTCATGCCATCTGATCATCTCTGTCCTTCAAAGCCATTGTTTAACTCCCACCTATTTCTTGAATCCAGATCTGAAGGATTCATCACCGTCACAGCATCCTAGCAGCAGGCTTGCCAGTTCCGTCCTGGTCAGCTGGGCAGCAAAGTGAGGCCCCCCCGCCGAGAAAGCAGCGGAGTTGGGGGAGGAGCCTAGGAAGCTGCCATCTACTGAGTCAGACCATTGATCCATCTAGCTCAGTATTGTCTACACAGACCAGCAGCAGCATCTCCAAGGAGGGTGTGGGTCTGTAAACTGAGCGAGAGAAATCCACCCACCAAAACCTGAGGATTGAGAGATCCCTCTTGTGCCCCATGGCTCTTGGCAGGAGCTGGAGAAAGTTGGCCCCAACAGCTGAGAGTATCCTGGGAGGGGGCGTGGGAGAAGTGCACAATGAGGCATGCATCCCAGGCAAGGGGGCTTCTGCCAGCCCCCCATGGTTCCTCACAGAGCCCCCAGCGGGTAGCTCCGGATCCTGAACGCCCACTCTGAGTTTTATGGCAGTCAGGAGACCGAAGAGGTGCATGAGCGACGAGGCCCCCCTCCGCTCTTCTGCGTGTGCCTTGGTGGTGTGGCGGCTGTCCTTGCAACCAGTCTTGAGGCATGTGAGGAGCCAGAGGCCAGCTGCTCCACCGGATCGCGCGTGGGCTGGGAGGACAAGCCCCCTGCCTAGCCCCCTGAGCTCTGCTTGCAAAAACCGAGGTCCAGAGCGCAGGCAGTGGTGGCCGAGGAGCCCAGCCGGGTGGCTTTCTCTCCAGCCTCCGTAACTCGCTGGGGGAAATGCTGGCTCAGAGGGCACCCTCTGGATCTGCTCAGGCTTCACCGGCCGTCACTCCCCCCTCCCTTAACTCGCACCGGGACTGCACACGGCTTCCGAGCCTGGGTGGGCCCCTTGTCCTGCTCAAGGGCCGCTGGTGGGCACCCGCTGACTGTGTGGGAAGACCTCCTTGTGTGGCAGCTGGGCCTGAAGGCCCCCCGTCAAAGGGAGCAGCCCTGCTCCGAGCCCTCCAGCTTCTGGCTCTTGCACTGAGGAAGTGTCACTTGACAAGGGCTTTCACTCATCCTTGCCCAGAGAGAGAAAATATTGCCTGAAGAGGTTATTTGTCTCCCCCCACCCCGCAGAAAGTCCAGTTTTCCCAGGCATCCCGGTGGGGGGCAGGCAGATTGTGTGTCCTGTGTCCCCCCCGCAAGACTTCATAATCTCTGCTATTGATTTTCATTTTGATGGGGTAAAGCTGGCTATGCAGTGAATGTTGGCTTGTCCTGACAAGCCAGGGGCGGCCAAAGGAGGCCGCTTGGGTTGCGTCTCCCCCCACCTCACCTGCAGGCTGGCTGCTCATCGGCTAGAGTTGGGCACCAGCCACCGCCCTGCCCTCTCTCTCTCTCTCTGGGCTCTGAACCCCAGATCCTAAGCGCCTGTCTTCTCACATTGACTGATCTCCCGGCTCGTAGTTGCTGTGCCTGGTCCTCTGTCTTTGGACTGGGCCCAGAATCTGTTTCCTGTAGCATTTGAGGTGCTAACCGTGGGATTCCTCCCACTTCATCCTTTGGCAGATGTTGCTGGGATGTCAAAAGCTGGAGCCCCCCCCCGCGCAGCCTCTTTCCTAGGCTGGTGATGTTTCGCGTCCTGCCTGACCGACTGCCTCTGAGGTCGCCATTTTGCCTTACTGGTTCCAAACATTTTCCAAGAGTGTCTGTCTCTTCCTAAAGCTTAAGTGCTTCTCTGATGCAGTCTTCAAAGGGGGGGGGTCATCCCCAATTGTTTTTTTAAATTTAAAAGCCACCTTAGAGGAAGAGGAGCAGAAGAACAATTAGGGGTGTGAGAGATTGTCCACCAGTCTTCTGCTCTGGGGCTGACTTTCATGTCTCACAATCCATTCAAGGGAAAGAGATTCCCAAGAGTGTTTAGCCCACAGCTGCAGAATAGATCGCTTCTCCTTTGGGGTGGAAAAGTCATGCTAGCAAGTACGAAACTCCGCGCTGACGCCAGTGCACTTTTCCAGCCCTGGTTTGGTTGCTTCTTGTGCATTGCCCCTTCCCTGGCTGGGGCCAAAAGAGCTCGGGTTAATTTGGCAATAGATCACCTCCACCACAGGTGCCACAGGCCAGGAACATTGCCCTCTTCGGAGAAGCCGGCTGCTGACTGAGTGTGCTAACTGGTCTTCTCTCTCTGCTTTACTCCGCCTCACCCTCTTGGACTGCAAATTCTGCTTGGTTCCTCAACAGGACACGTGGTCTGGGGTGGGGGACACTCTCTCTCACTCACCCACCCACCGCCAACTCCTTCACAACAACCGCCCAGTGCTGGCAGCTGCAGTCTAAAGCAGCTAGGCGGGCCAGGACAGCTGACTGGTCGGTTTTCAGTAGCTGGGATTTTCGGAAGCCTTTTGCCTGCAGGATCCCTTCATCCCATTCAGGTTCTTGCTTCTGGTGCCACATGTCTCCAGGCCGCACGACCGCCATTGTCCTGGCCCCTTGCTCTGTGCTGGGGCCAGTTTCCTCTTGCCCCGGGGGTGGGGGGGCGCCAGCACAAGGCCACACCCCTGCCCTCTGGGTCTTTGGCCAGCCAGGGGCCTGACGGTCTGTTCCTTGCAGAAGGCTCCACCTCTGAGGAGTGTGTGGGAAGAGGGGGGAGGAATCGGGGCCAACGGGCAGTCTGGCTCCCACTGCTGGGATATTGTGATGTGTAACCTTGTCCGGTTATCCTCCTTGCTCTGTTCTGTAAGATCGATCAGTCTTGACAATGAAACGTTGATAATAAAGTGTCGTTTTGTTGAGTGGATTCTCGGATGCCCCTTTATGCCCACCGGCCTCTGTATTTTCTGCTTGGGAATGGGGAGCAGCTCATTTTGCCATGGGGGGGTGGGGGGGCCCAAGGAACCCCCTGGGGGCTGGTGCCCTGTTGAACTAAACTGATGCATTGTGTGTGTGCTCTTCTAATGGGGATCTGACCAAACACTGGATTTGAAGTTGGGGAGAAAATTCCCCTGGGCCAGATTAGCTAGAAGCCGGGTCTGTGGTGGCTCAGGTATTGGGGGCTGAAAGGGGTATGCTGATCTGGGGGAGCAGGGCTGACTACAAGGGTCCTGTGACCCCACTCTCCCCCCACTCTCCCCCTTCAAGCTCATCCCAGTGGGATGCATGCTTAACTCTCCTTGGTCAGAGGGGGAAAGTATCTTCTCAAGGTCCATAAAATGCTGCCACAGCCTTGCCTGGTGGTTCTGAAATGGGGTCAGAGCAAGTGCCTTATTTTCCTTGCACCACTGAGGAGCACCTGGTTAAAAAAAACAGCTTCCCCTCCAATGCCACCCACATTTGGCTTAAATGGTGGAACCTGCCCCCTCCCACACCCCATAATGCACTTTGTAGGAAGCGTACAGACAGGCGCTGTCGGAGTCTTGCTTCTTCCCTCACGTGCCTCCAAGATGTGGCCAGCAACTGACTTGGCTCCAGAGCCTGGGTGGGGCCTTAAGGGCTGAGGCCCTCCCTCCCTCCCTCCCTGTGCTGCTGCTCTCCTCACCCCACATGTCCCTTTCCATGAGCCCCTCCTTAAACTTGCTGATGGGGGGTCCAGCCTCTGTCACTGGCCTCACAGGGAGACCTTAACCAGGTCACTTCCCCCGCAGAAGCTGGTCTTGTGGGGCCAAGCATGGATTGTCCCCTGCACTAAGCCAGGTCCGCCTTGGTTTGCATTTGGATGGGTGACTACAGGTGAGCACGGAGATGTTTGCCTGAGGGAATGAGGCCACAGCTCCTTGCAGAAGGCCCTGCTTCACTTCTTGGCGGCGGCGGCAGCAGCAGCATTTCGAGCTGGGAGGGGGGACTCCTGCCTGCCTGCCACCTGGGAGAGGTGCTGCTCTTCAATGTGGACCATCCTGAGCTGGAGGGACCAAGGCTCGGGCTGGCTCTCAGGCTGCTTCCTGGGGCCAGATGCTTTCTCTGAGCCCCACCAGCCTCCCACATGGGGCTGCCGGTTCGAACCAGTGGGTTTTCCAGTATCTCCAGGTGCCAGCCAGTCAACTGGGGAAAGCTCTCAGAAATGCATCTTCCGCTGGGATCTGCCCGCAGAAAAAAAGTGGGATGCAGGCCGAATCAACAGGAAAAACAAAAAAAGAACTGTGCAAAGTGTAGAAACAGAAGGGCCATGAAAAAGTTGCCAATAATTGCAGAAGCACAAACTGTGCTACATCTAAGGATCTATGTGGAGGGGATAAACAAAACACAAATATCCGTTTTGTCTGTAACTGAAGATGCGATATTAATAGTCTAGAATGAATGGATAACAATAACAATTATCTTGCAAATAGTATCTGCACATACATGTGACAAAGATACTGCATCTCAACAGAATGGACAAAAGTCATTGTTAAAGATAAGTTGAATGTGTACTTCTCTTTAACAAGGACTTTTGTCCAATTTGCTTTTGCAATTATTGGCAACTTTTTCATGGGATCTGCCAGCATCCTGTTTCTTGCCAGTGTGAAGTGATCTGTGCGAATTGGAGAAATGGGTTCAGTGGCTGAGAGCCAGGCGTCCCCCTCCCACCCCTCCTCCTCCTCCTCTTCACCGGCTGCTTCCCAGGACTCTTGCCCATGACCAGCCGGAAGGCCAAGGCTTGGCGCTCTGGGAGCAGGCTTGGCCTCCACACTCGTCCAACCTGTTTCTGTTTCTGGGCCTGCCCAGAAGTATGTGGGGTCCTTCCTGCTGGAGCGAGGATCTGTGGCCAGATTAGGGAGAAGGGGCTGGGCATCCTCCTCCTCCGGCTGCCAGCCAAAGGGGCTGTGGCTATCGCTGCCCGGGCTGCCCCTCCAGCAGGTGTTGCAAGCCGAGCTCACTCTGAGGGTTGGGGCTGAGGAGGCGTTCTGGGAGCGTCTCTTCTCTCCCTCGCAAAGCCCAACTCTAGGCAAAGCACTCTGCACGTGCCCAGAAGCATTTTGCTGGGCTTTGCCCTTCGGAGGGTATTCCTAACTGCCTTCAGAACGTCCGGCTGCAGCCCTGCCTGGCCCATTTCCTCCTCTTCGGGAGCGAAACCGGCCCCCTCACCCCAAAAAGGCCTCTTGTGCTTCCGCATGAGATCTCTGGACCAGTCCAAGTGAGAAGACCCGACCCTAACCCTCCATGCAGGCGCGGAGGCCTGGCTGTAGCTCCTGGCGCCAGGGAGGAGAGGATGTGGTCTGGTCCCTAGAGTGCCTCTGAGAGTGTGCAGAGTGCATTTTGCGCGGTGGCGCCCCAGCCCCCCGCTTCTGTTTAGGAGCTGAGCCGTGTTAGCAGTTCCTTGGGGGCGCAGCGCCAGAGTGGGCTGGGCTGGTCCCCTCGACGGGGCGGGCGGGGACTGGAAAGAGAAGAGAGCAGCCTCCGCCCGCCCGCGGGGCCGACAGGTGGGTCTGGGCCGGAGGCCAGCGCCAGGCGGGGCAGGGGCGGCCCCGTCGCAGATCCGGCTCCGCCCCGGCAGAGTGGAACCGGCGAGGGCGACGATGCTGCGGGGCTAGCGGCCCGGCGCGGGGCCTGGGGGGACGCCGGCGGCTGGGCAGGGCTCGCAGCGGCAGCATGCCAGGGCGCCCGCCAGCCTGGGCCAAGCATGGGCGGCTCCCACAGACCCCGGCGGGGCGCGCGTCCAGCCCGGCGGCGACGGCTGCTGCTGCTCCTCGGCGCGCTCCTGGCCCAGGTAACGTCGCGGGGGTGGGGGTGGGGGGCTGCATGGGGAGGGGCAGCTCTGGCCGTGCAGCCAGGAGGGGAGCGAGTCGCCGAGGAGGGGCCCGGGCCTCGACGGCTTGCGCTCTGCCTCCCGCACGTCCCCCGCGAAGCGGCCCTGCGAACTGCGCAAAGACGAAGAGGCACCTTTTTAACGTGGCGACCGATGCTCTTGATTGAGCAGGCGGAGCGCAACTGGCCCTCTCCACCCCCACTTTGGAAACTTTTGTTGGAAAGTGGTATATAAATATTTCTTGTCGACCTGGGGGCCCGAAAGCAGGAGACGCTCCCCTGGGCCGAATCCCCCAAGGAGCCTCTCGCACCAGCCAGCCAAGCCACATGCCAGATGGTGGTTCTGGACGGCCGCGAGAGTCCCCTCCGGAGCAGGGCTGGTGGCGGTGGCGGTATCCCTCCTGCCCGGGCAGGCTTGCTGCTTGCAGGGCCCAGAGCCAGAGCAGCCTCCCCAGGCCACCCCCAGCCCGGCCCGGCAGTGCTCCTCACTGGGGTCCCCCCTCCTCTCCAGAAGTCAGGAGAGCCAGCCGGGTCAAAGCTCAGGGCAGGCCCCGGCTCCCCGGGGAGGCTTTTCTCCTCGCGAGGTAAGCAGAGCAGGCTCCTGGCCTCCAGCTGGGTCTGGAGGTCGGCAGCCCTCCCATCTCGGGGTGCAGCCTAAGACACCCGCAGCCCTGCCGGATCTGCCGGGTGGCCACCGCTCCCTGAGGCCTGAAGGCGGACAGGAGCTCCAGCAGGCATGGAGTGCCGGCCCGCAGAGGAGAAGGCAACCTCTCTCCGCCCCTGTCTCCTGCCTGTGCCCTGGCTGTGCTGGAGAGGCTCCCCGGGCCCCTGGCCCTTGCGCCCATTCCACAGCTCCAAAGGGAGTCCCGAGAAAGGGGTTCCTGTGCAAGACTGAGGCGCAAGGTGGTGCAGTGGCTGGAGCACGGGAGCCCCTCCTGGACGTGGCAGCAGCAGGCACAGCTTGGGCCGCCGTGCAGACTCCCTGCCCATCACTAGAAGCCAGACATGCAGGGAGGAGGCCAGGAGGGCTGGGTGGGGCCCAAAGGCTCCCAGAGATGAGCTCAGCAATCTGGCCCCAGCGTGTAGCTCGCCAGGGAGCCGGGAGCCCCCCCCCTGCCCCCCCCCCCGCCCCGTCAGACCTGCCTCGCTGGTTCAGTGCCCAACTCCTGCCATTACCTGCCAGGAACTTAAGGCTCCCTCTCCACCCCTCCCACTCCCACTGAACAACAGGGAGAGCTCCCCCCCCCCGTCACAAACTGCCAGCTTGTTTGCTGAGTCCTGCTCTGTTTGCCAAGGGGGAGTGCCGGCCGGCCTGCCTGCTTCCTCTGGGAGGGGGCATGCGTGCCACAGGTGCGTTGGCCCAGGTAGGCCCAGGAATGCACCCGGATGTGGCCAGCCTCCCCTGGCCAGAGGATGTGGCAACACTGCCGGAGCCAAGCACCACGTGGCCCTCAAGCGGGCATCAAGGGGGCCCCCTCCCCCTCAACCAGGGAGGGGCCAAGGCAGGCTGTTCTGGACCAGGCAGGACGCCCCTCCCGCTGCCACCAGCCCCATGGGAAGGGCAAAGCCCAGGGCATGCACCTTGGGCCTGCTGAATGCTCGGGGGCAGGCCTCCCTACCTGGGACCCCCAGATTCTGGGGTGGGTCCATGGCCTTTCATAGTGACAGTTATAGCCCAACAGCATCTAGAGGCCCAGGAGTGGGAAGCCTACACCGCGCAGCTCTACCTGTTGAATGGCCAGCCTGCAGGCAGCATGGCTCTCGGGCAGGGCGGGAGAGGGGGGAGCGACCCGAGCTGCCTCCCTTGGTGCCCCCGGCTGCTACCGCTTGAACCCGTGGGGGGTCTTTTGCCTCCCACGGCAGCCGCTGGCCTGGCCTGCTCTCTGAGCTCACCTTCCTGTTTAGGGGCACCCTCTGCTCTCTGCCCCTGGCCTGGCCGGCTTCGGGTGGGGTCCCGTGGCTCTTCTGCTCCTGGCCGTCGCGGTGGGTCCGTGCCCCAGGCTCATCCCCCCCCCCCCCGCCTCCTCTCTTCCCACCACCGGCAAGAGCCAGCCAGCGTGAGCACTCCCCTTTGCTAAGGAGGCGGCATGTGTGAGCATTGCGAGATCTGCCCCTGAAGGGAAGAGCCCCTCTGCCTGCTTGCCTGCAGAAGGTTCCCAGGCCCCTCCCTGGCAGCAGCATCTCCAGATAGGGCTGAGGAGGGACTCCTGCCTGCAACCCTGGAGAAGCCGCTGCCAGTCTGGGCAGACAATCCTGAGCTCGCTGGACCAAGGGCCTGGCTCAGTGAATGGCAGCTGCCTCTGTCCCTCTGCCCCTCCCCAGTGCCATCTCATTGGCAGCACAGCGGCCGCCGTGCCGGAAACGCTGCTCTTTGTGTCAACTCTGGACGGGAACCTCCATGCTGTGAGCAAAACGACTGGCGAGGTCGCATGGACCCTGAAGGATGGTGAGTGCCACTGTTGTGCAAGGAGACCCCGAGGCCGCCGGGGGGGCTTCAGGGACTGTCAGCTGGGGGGGCCTGTGTGTGGGTCCTGCCCCCTCCCGAGGTGTGCTGGATGGGGATGCACGAGAGGCCCGTCTCTGTCATGACACCCAGGCTGTGGAACTCCCCACCCCAGGAGATGGAAGACTTGCCAGAAGCAACGGAGCCGCCTGGATTCCAGCAGGCCTCCAGCCTGCCCAGAGATGGGCTCCTCTGTGCTTCTTGGCGGTTTTATGGCGCTGACGTGAGCAGCTGCCTCCGCCCTTTCCAGGCAAGATGGGAAGGCAGGGGAGGGTGCTGGGGCGGACGCTGCTGCTGCTGCTGGACACCTCCCCAGGGAGAGCCCCCTCAGCAGCCGCAGCTGCAAGGACGGCCCGGCTGGGAGGCTCTCCCGGGCAGCGTCCAGTGCCTTCCCCGCCTGCTGGCCGCAGACCCAGCCTCTCCTCTCCTTCTCTCTCCCCGCTTTCAGATCCGTCCCTGCAGGTGCCGGACTACGTGGCCCAGTGAGTGTCGCCTCCTCCTCCTCCTCCGGCTGGCCTGGCGTGGAGGAGAGGCTAGGAAGCGGGGGGGGTGGGATGGGGTGCTGCCCTCAGGGCTGGGTCAGAGGGCCGGCAGTCGGGGGGGGAAGCAGGAGCCCCCGGCCCTCCTGGTCCAGCGGGACCCCCGTGCAGCCCCCGGGATGCTCTCGCTCTCGTTCTCGCTCTCTCTGCCCAGGCCAGCGTTCCTGCCAGACCCCAGCGATGGCAGCTTGTATGTCCTGGGGGGCAAGAAGAAGGAGGGCCTCATGGTGAGTGGCGAGGGAGCAGCCGAGCGAGGCCGGCTCCCCCGCCCAGGGCCTTTGCCCGGCCACCCCCTGCGCTCCCTGCAGCAGCCCCGCCTGGGCTGGGGGGTGGGGGCCTTAAGGCGGTGGGGGGCGCCTCTCAAACCTGGCTCCCCAGGTGTTGGTGGACTACAATTCCCAGGGGCTGGAGTTGTCGTCGGGCCACATCTGGGGACTCGAGTGACATGGAAAGAGCCCTGGGAAGGTGCAAAGCTCGGGGCCGATTCAGATGGAGATCCTTTCTCTTGTGGCTGCAGAAGCTGCCTTTCACCATCCCGGAGCTGGTGCAGTCTTCTCCTTGCCGAAGCTCTGATGGGATTCTCTACACAGGTAGGCAGCAGCGGCAGCGGCACGTGCTGTGCAGGCGGGTGGGGAGGGGGGCAGGCTGGGCAGCTCTGGCAGGCCAAGGATGTACAACCGGCCAAGGCCCTTGTGGGTCTGCGTGGGAGCCTTCCAGCATTTGGAGGAAGAAGAAGAGTGCCTCTGAGTACGTGCAGAGTGCTCTTCCTTACTGCTGAGCAACTGCGGCCGGCCTCCATCACTTGGGGTTTTGAAGGGGCAGGGGTCCCGGTCAGAAGAATGGGTGAGCTCCAGCCCCTCTCCTTTTAGAAACGAAGCTCTGAAGTTGGGGAGGAGATGGCGGGGATATCCGCGTCTCCCCCCCCCTACACTGTGCTAATAAGAGATGGGGAGGGGGGAGGGGGGGAGGAAGGGCCCCAGATGGGACCGGGAGGGGGCTGCCGTGGCCAGGGAGTCAAGCAGGGCCTCTCCGGCTTCCCAGGGAAAAAGGAGGACGTCTGGTTCGTGGTGGATCCGGCATCCGGGAAGAAGCAGACGACGCTGTCCACCGAGGCCTGGGACGGGCTGTGCCCCTCGACCCCCCTGCTGTACATCGGACGCACCCGTAAGGCCTGCCCCCCCTCCCCCCCCTTCGGGCTAGTGGCTGCCTCGCGTGAGCAGGAGTTGCCCGGCCAGGGGTGGCCAGTGGCAACGGCAGGCTGGCCCTGGCCGCAAAGTGGCTTTTGCCTGGGCAGCAGCTCAGCGCCCCCCCTGCCCCCCCCGGCCGCTTCCCCTCTCCTGGCCTGCAGAGTATATCATCACCATGTACGACACCAAGTCCCGGGAGCTGCGCTGGAATGCCACCTACTCGGACTACTCGGCTCCGCTGCACCAGCCGGACTCCGACTACAGTGAGTCCCTCCCTGGGGGGTGGGGGGCTGGGCTGAGGGGGCTCCCCCCCCCACTGGCCGGCCTTTGGCTCTTCTTCTTCTTTGCCACTCAAAGCTTAGCAAAGGGCACGATGCAACCACTGGAGCCGGGGGTGGGGTGGGGGGGAGGAGGCAGCTCGGGGCGCTCCGATCTCTCCCGCCCCATCCGAGAGCCACGCAGCTCTACCTGACGGATGGCCAGCCTGCAGGCAGCGCGGGAGACGGAGGAGCCACCCAAAGTGCTGCTGGGAAGGAGAGGCAGCTGGGCCCCCTTTGAGCCACTGCAGCATACAAAGGCTAGCTGGAAGCGCTTATGGGGTGCTTGTAGGTTTCCGCTGGGGGTGATGGGAGTTGTAGTCCAACCCCTGCAGAGGAGAGCTGGTCTGGTGGCAGCAAGCATGGCTAAGCAGGGTCCACCCTGGGTGCTTATGGATGGGAGACTAGAAGTCTGAGCCCTGGAAGAGATTCCCCCCTGGGAGGAGCACTAGAAGGGTCCCAGGCCCCGCCCCGGCAGCAGCCTCTCCCAGAGGGGGCCGAGAGAGACTCCTGCCTGCCACCTGGGAGAAGCCGCTGCCAGTCTGTGAAGACAGCAGTGCTGAGCGAGATGGGCCAAGGGTCTGACTCAGTCGATGGCAGCCCCCCCCCCCCCCCCGCTGCGCAAACGCAGCCCCTTTCTCTCCTGATCCCGCCAGCTCAGCTCCTCAGGGCGGTCTCCCCCCCTTGCCCCCCCCAGAGATGACCCACTTTGCCTCCAGCGGAGACGGGCTGCTGGTGACGGTGGGCAGGGGCAGCGGGCGGCTGCTCTGGATGCAGGACTACGGCTCCCCGGTGGTGGGCGTCTACCGCTGGCAGCAGGACAGCCTGCGACGGGTCCCCCACCGCAACGTGGCCCTGGAGAGCCTGCGCTACCTCGCCCTGCGTGCCCAGGACATCCGCCTCCGCAACTGGCGCTACCAGGCCGCCAAGGACTTCACGGGCAGGACGCGGCTGCTGTGGGTACTGGCCCCGGGGCGGGGGGGGCAGCTGGCGGGCGGGAGCCGGCCCAGGGGGCCTCCTGCCTGGCTCAGGGGCCAAGGACTCCGGCCTCTTCCAGCATCTTGGGCAGGACTGCGGCATCTGCAGGAGCCGCCTGGACCTCGGCGGGGGGGGGGAGGCAGGGCTGAGGGCCAAGGCGGAGCAAGTTGCTAGCCCTCACTGTGGTCTTCTCTGGAAATGAGGCGGGCAGGCGGGAGGGAGGGACAGGAATGGTCATGGAGCGTTGCCCCATTGTTAATCCAGACCTCCATATCATCTGCCCCAGATTATGGTCTCGGACTGACAGATTTTCCCAAGAAGGTCAAACCCCCAGGGGAAAGGGTTTTCCAGCTCCTTGCCCTCATTTGCATAGTGGCTTTTTGCTTTGAGATGTCTGGTCACTGCTTTGAACGTCCTGGGAATCCTGTGGCAGGGAGTTCCAAGGCTCATTCTGCAGTGTTGTGTAGAATGCCTTGCTTTCTCAGTTGCTTGGCACAGCTGTGCTGGCGTGTTTCGGGCTGGATGTCCTGCTTGGCCCTGCTGTGTGTGGCTAGCAAGACCTCCCACTCCGCTTCCTCTGTTCAGGCCAACGCTGTATGTGGGCAAATTTGCCGCGGGCTTCTATGCCTTGACGTCCCTGGTGCACGAGGGCGTGGCTCTTGTGGTGAGCATCCCCTTCCCCCCCCACCCCCACCCCCGGGTGGCCCTGGGCTGGGGCTGAGGGTGTCCTTGCTGACCTGCCTGTGCCTTCCGAAGCCTCAGGGGGTGACTCTGGCACGGATGGACGGCCCCACCACGGAGGACGTGACGCTCCAGAAGTCTGGCGAGTGCGAGATCACGCCCAGCACGGACGTCCGGTACCCTCAGGGCAGCCTCACCGTTCCCCACAGCCAGTGGCTGCTCATTGGTGAGTCCCTCTCTTCTGCATGAGCTTCCGTTCTGTTGCGCGGCCTCAGGCGCCTCGCTTCTCCAAGTGGCGAGAGGTTCCGGGGGCACAGCACGCCTTGGCTTCTGGCTCCCTCTGGAGGGGAGGTTGCTGCAGCCCTTGGGTGCCTGTGCAGCCTCTCGGCACACGAATCCTGGAGGGGCGCTGGAAGGAGTTGGGAGAGAGCCGTGCCTTCCTAAGGGGGCTGCGACAGCTTCCATCCAAGCCAGCAGCTGCTGCTCCTAATCAGCCGGGGGGAGCTCGGGTGGCTCCTCCCGCTCCCACCCCGCCAAGAGCAGGCTGGCCATGGGTCAGGTAGAGCTGTGTGGTCACCGTGCAGCAGCTCTACCTGACGAGAGTGGGCAGGGGAGAGGGAGGGAGGGAGGGAGGGAGGGGGGAGCCCCCTGAGCTGCTGCCGGGAAGCAGGGGCTGCTGTGCCTCCACGCAGGACGAGCCGGGCTCCGGCGACATGGACAGACCCCTCCCGCCCGCCCTCTCCCCGGGGCTCAGGGCCCACGGCTGTTGCAGCTGCCCGCGCGGGCCAAGGGAGGCCGCCTGCCCCTCTCCCTGGGGTGGGGCGCAGCTGAAGCAAGGGCCTCCTGGCGCCCCTCTCCTCCTTCCCGGCAGGACACCACGAGCTGCCCCCAGTGGTCCACACCACCATGCTGAGAGCCTTCCCCGAGAACATCGTCCCCCACAGCTCCCCTCCCAGGACCCTCTTCGAGGACGTAAGTGGCCATGAGAGGGAGGGGCCCACGAGCCCCCCCCAGTCCAGAGCGCAGTCTGACCAGCAGGGGTCCCTGCCCGGGGCAGAGGCGTCGCTGGCACTCCAGGCCTCCTTTCCTGCTGCGGCTTTGCCCTGAAATGTGTGGCAGAAGGGCCTCAGAGCATGCGCAGACTGCTTTTCCTCCTTCCCCCCCCCAAAGCCAGGCCCACCACCAGTCTCTGCACTGGGGACTATCGGCTTGGGTGGCAGAGGGCACGCACTACGCACTGCGTCCCGGTGGGTCCCTCCCTGGGGTGTCTCTGGGCTTGGTCTGCCTGCCCCACACTGCCCGTGCCTCTGGCGCCAGCAAGCCCCACTTCTGCCTTTCAGTTCCTGACCCCAGGCGGCCTGGAGGAAGAGCCCGCGGACGGCCGCTCTGCTGCCGAGCAGCCCTCCCCGGAGATGGCGCAGCCAGAGGGCCACCCCCCCGAGCTGGGCCGCGGGCAGCTGGCGGCAGCCGGAGTGGTCGCAGCGGTGGTGGGGGGCGGGGTCCTCCTCCTCATGCTCTGGGTGAGCCGTCAGCCGGGGGCCCCCGGGAAGGGCTGGGTGGGCTTCTCCCGCTGGGCTCTGCCAGGCTGTGCCCACCCCCCTGCTCCGCTGCCCCAGAGAAGGACCCCCTTCTCGCCTGGCCTTCAGCCCCCTGGGGAGGGAGCACCTCACGGCCTTTGCTGCCATCCTGTCTCCGAGGGGGACATGAAAAGGGGGCTCCTTGGGCGATGCCGGATCCTGCCCCTGCTCTCGGGTTCTCCACTCCCTCGTGTGGGCTGTGGCGGCAGAATCCTGGAAGGCTGCTAATAGTGCCCCCCCGGGTGCCCCCCCTCCCCTCCCCTCCCCCAAATGCAGAGGCAGAACCGAGAGCAGCAGCGATACCTGGAGGAGCAGCTGCAGCTGCTGCAGAGACACCGCCTGGGCCGGCTCCCTCCGGGCAGCTCTGGGGGGCGTCTCCCAGCAGCCCCCACCCCAGGAGCGGACCCTGGCAGTCCCCTGCAGCCACCGGAGCAGAGCGCCAGTGCCCTTCCCTCCTCCTCCGCCTCCTCCTCCTCCTCCTCGGCCTCTTCCTCGCTGTTGGCCAACGGGGTCTCCAGCCACAACCCCCCAAGGAGCCGTGCTGCCACCCCAGGTTGGTGGGCAGTGGGGGGCGGCTATAGGGGTGGCGTTTGCCTGGGGGACTGTCCTGCAGCGTGGGGGCTGGGCTGGGCAGAGCCAGGAATGGGCCTCTGAGCCGCTTCGAGCAGCTCCTCCTCCTCCACTGCCGGCATGCCCTGTCCCCTTTGCTAAGCAGGGTCCACCCTGGTTGCATTTGGAGAGGGCATGTCTGAGCCCGGTGTGATCTTCCCCTGAGGGGGTAATGGGGCCGCTCGGGAAGGAACAGCAGCTGCTCGCTTGCAGACAGAAGGTCCCAGCTTCCCTCCCTGGCGGCGTCTCCAAGACAGGGCTGACTCCTGCCTGCCACCTGGGAGAAGCCGCTGCCAGTCAGTGCAGACAATCCTGAGCTAGATGGACCAGTGGTCTGACTCAGGATGTGGCCGCTGCCTCTGTTCTGCTCGCTCCTCCCACTGCAGGGGCTGCTGACCCAGAGACCGTCGTTGTGGGCAAGATCTCCTTCAGCCCCCGTGAAGTGCTGGGCCGTGGGGCAGGGGGCACCTTTGTGTTCAGGTGAGAAGTGCCTGATGCCTTTGCCCTGCCACCGCCCCACCGAGGGAAGCCGGTGCCTCCGGGGACCACACGCATTGCTCGGGGAGGGGCTGCTTGCCAGCAGCATCAGCCACGGGGAAGGACACGGGCCCCCCCTCTGGCCTCCTGGGGACGCTTCCCAACCGCGGCTGCCGTCCCAGGGGGCATCCCAGGGGGCCTCCAGACCGTCCAGGCCCCCTTAGGGCCTCCTCCTCCTCCCGTGGGACTTGCCTGCTGCCTTCCTGGGAGGGTGTCCCCGGCGGGGGCAGCCATCACCCCGGGCCGCTTTCCTCCCCCAGGGGCCGCTTTGAGGGGTGCCACGTGGTCGCCGTGAAGCGCCTCCTGCCCGAGTGCGTCCGCCTGGTGGAGCGGGAGGTGGAGCTGCTGCGCGAGTCGGACGAGCACCCCAACGTGGTGCGCTACTTCTGCACGGAGACCGACCGGCAGTTCCACTACATCGCCACCGAGCTCTGCTCCGCCACGCTGAGGGAGGTGAGCCCCAGGCTGGCAGCAGCCGCAGCTCCAGGGAGATGGGGCATCCGGCCTGCTGCCTGGCCCCACACCTCTGAAGCGGGCAGGCGGGCAGGGGTGATGTTTCCGAGGACGGTGTGGTTGCCTGAATGGGCGCTGGGCAGAGGGTCGCCGGCCAGCCCAGCCCAGCCTCTCTCCTTCTCTGCCCACCTCCAGTACGTGGAGAGCCCCGCCTTCGACCGCCGGAACCTGGGACCTGTCCTGCTGCTCCACCAGACCATGTCTGGCTTGGCTCATCTGCATGCTCTCAGCATCGGTGAGAGCAAAGCCCAGCATCTGTGGGCGGGCGGGTGGGGAGAGGTCCCTAGGGCGATGTGGCCGAGGGCAGGCCGGGAGCAGCTCTTCCTAAGGAGCCAGCCTCCGGGTGCTCCTCTCTGCCACCCTGCTGCCGGGCCCTGGCACAGGCAGCTCTCCCTGAGGAATGGCTGGCTGGCACCAGGGCTGGGCAGGATGGGAGAGAGAGGCTCAACCAGAGTTGCCGAGAACCAGAGGCAGCTGCGCCTCATGGGAACATAGGACGCTGCCATATCCTGAGTCAGACCATTGGTCTATCTCGCTCAGTATTGTCTTCACAGACTGGCAGCGGCTTCTCCAAGGCTGCAGGCAGGAGTCTCTCTCAGCCCTGCCTTGGAGATGCTGCCAGGGAGGGAACCTGCAACCTTCTGCTCTTCCCAGAGCGGCTCCATCCCCTACTAAGGGGAATATCTGACAGTGCTCACATGTGGTCTCCCCTTCATCTGCAACCAGGGCAGACCCTGCTTAGCTAAGGGGACCAGTCCTGCTGGCTGCCACCAGACCAGCTCTCCTCTCCAATGC
Source organism: Hemicordylus capensis (assembly GCF_027244095.1). Classification (NCBI taxonomy): domain Eukaryota; kingdom Metazoa; phylum Chordata; class Lepidosauria; order Squamata; family Cordylidae; genus Hemicordylus; species Hemicordylus capensis. Next base: position 522,666 of record NC_069669.1, read on the forward strand.
CTCTTATGCCCCCCCCCTCCAACTCTAACTAAGGGGGCATTGCTCTTTCAGTCCACCGCGACCTGAAGCCCTGCAACATCCTGATCTCGGCCCCCAACAGCCACGGGCAGATTCGCGCTGTCATCTCCGACTTTGGGCTCTGCAAGAAGCTGCAGCAGGGACGCCACACCTTCAGCCTCCGCTCGGGTGTCCCGGGCACCGAGGGCTGGATTGCGCCAGAGGTGCTGAGAGAGGACCCAACGGAGAACCCGGTGAGGGTGGGCCGGCTCCCCCCGCCCGGCTGGCTGCTGGCAAAAAGACACTCCCGCCAGTGGCAAGCTGCTCAGTGTGTTGATGGGGGGTGGAGGACGCGGATGGCAGAGGCACGGGCAGCCTCCTTGGCTGAGGGGGCAGGCGGGGGGGGGGCTCCTTCCGGCACCAGAGCCAAGGGGCCAGAAGCAGACCCGCGCTGGGTGTCTCTTGCAGACGTCTGCGGTGGACATCTTCTCCGCCGGCTGCGTCTTCTACTACGTGGTGTCCAGCGGGCAGCATCCCTTTGGGGACAGCTTGCGGCGCCAGGCCAACATCCTCACCGGGGCGTACCAGCTGGGGCACCTTCAGCCCGAGACGCACGGTGAGCAAGCGCCCCGGAGGAGGCGCGCAGGGGTGGCCCCCAGTGGCGCTGGCCGGCCGGAGGAGAGCGAGAGCAGCCGCCACTGCTGCTGGGGCTGGCACCAAGGAGAGCTGGCTCCCTCTCCTGCCCCAGAAACCCTGCGGAAACCACCCTCCTCCTCCTCGCCCCAGCCCTCCAAAGCGGCAACAATACTGGCCTACCTGGCAGGGCTGTTGTTGACACAGCGCATGTGTGAATCGCTTTGTGCCCCCGAGGGGCCCTCTGGCAGGCACCCACCCTGACTTGCCCTCCACCTCCCCAGAGAATCTCATTGGACAGGAGCTGATGGAGCGGATGATCAGCAGCGACCCCCACAGGCGCCCCTCGGCTGCCCAGGTGCTCGCGCACCCCTTCTTCTGGAGCCACGAGAAGCAGCTGCAGTTCTTCCAAGTGAGTCCCCCCAGAGAGGTGTGTGCTAACCACCTGGGCAGAAGTTCAACAGGCACAGCCCTTGGCCTTGTGGGCATGACGAGATGCAGAGCTTGTGGCCAGACTCCTCTCTTCTGCCCCCAGGATGTCAGCGACCGTGTGGAGAGGGAGCCAGTGGAGGGACCCATAATCTGCGCGCTGGAGGCCGGAGGCCGGGAGGTCGTGCGCGACAACTGGCGCCTGCACATCTCCGTCCCACTGCAGGCAGGTATGGCCTCCGCCTGCTCCGGGCACCCCACAGGGCTCATCTGGGCTCTGCAACCCGCCTGTCTGGCTACAGGTCGCAGCCCCCCACACACACACACCCCTTGCTCATGCACCCCCCCCCTTCCCTCCCCAGACCTCAGGAAGTTCCGGACCTACAAAGGCAACTCCGTGCGGGACCTCCTGAGAGCCCTGAGGAACAAGGTACCTTGCCTCCCCCTGAAGGACTTCCCCACAGCCCTGCTGGGCCAGGCCCAGGGATGGACCTGGGGCTGGTGCCGGCCGCCCCACTGTGGCCCTACAGCTCCCAGCACAAAGAGCTCTGGAGAGTGCCTGGTGGAAATCTCCCCAGACTCCCCCTCGCCACACTCTGCTTTCCCCAGCAGCTGGAATTTGCTTTGGAAAAACTGGGGCTTCAGCCCAGGCGGAACCTGGCAGACTTTGGGGTGGGGGCGGGGGGGGGGGCTGGCTTGACAGCAGCAAGCAGAAGCAGGGAGAGCAGCAGCGGTGGGGAAAGCAGGGGCAGGGGGCCTGCAGATGCCCCGCAGCAAGGGGCCCCAAGCTCGGGCCCTCAGATGTGTTGCCCTGCAAGCACAGCCTGGCCCAACCGCACCAGCTGGAGAACCCCCCCTCCCTCCCTCCCCGCTTCCACCCAGACAGAGCTGGGCATGGGAGCCCCTCTAAAAGGACCCGTGCATGTGTGTACAAAAGGGGGGGGCTCACATTGTGGGAGGGCCTGGGGCAGATTGTCCCAGTGGGAGCAGTTGCCCAGCTCCCCCCCCCTCTCCATAGGGGCTCCGTGCTGTGGGGCATTGACAGCAGTCCCCCCCTCCCTCTCTCCCCCTGCTCCAGAAGCATCATTACCAGGAACTGCCCAGCAGCGTCCAGGAGAGCCTCGGCGCCCTCCCGCAGGGGTTTGTCCAGTACTTCACCAGCCGCTTCCCCCGCCTGCTGCTGCACACACACCGGGCCCTGCAGCTGTGTGCCCGGGAGAGGCTGCTGCAGGCCTATTACCACCAGGAGCCGTGAGGATTTCGGGCGGGGGGGGAGGAGAGAGGCTGCAGCCCCCTCCTCAGCGGCAGAGAAAGGAGGGGCAGAGGAGCACACGCACCCCAGTGGTCTCTGGAGGAGTCCTCCTAGCCTGTCCCTGCCCTTTGCAGAACACTTCAGAGCATGCAGGAGGGATCTGCCCAGATGGCCAGGAGAGGAGAGCCGGTCTGGTGGCGGCAAGCAGGACTGGTCCCCTTAGCTAAGCAGGGTCCACCCTGGTTGCCTATGAATGGGAGACTTGATGTGTGAGCCCTGCAAGAGATTCCCCTTATTAGGGGATGAAGCCGCTCTGGGAAGAGCATGTAGGTTCCAAGTCCCCTCCCTGGCAGCATCTCCAAGACAGGGCTGAGAGAGAGATTCCTGCCTGCAACCTTGGAGAAGCCATCTGCTGCCAGTCTGGGTAGACAATCCTGAGCTAGAGAGACCAAGGGTCTGACTCAGTAGATGGCAGCTTCCTCTGTTCCTCTCTCTGAAGACCTCTAGTGAAGATGAGACCATCAACGCAGGACGGTGGCCGGCTCTTCCACTTGGGAAACCCTCCTCTGAGGCTGAGCCTGGCTCTGCCTCCTGGCAATTTCAACCCCTCGACTCTAATCCTGCCTGCAGGAGCCCCCACCCCGAGAGCTCCCTTGCCAGACTTTGTCCCAGACCCCTCCCTCTTCTGAACCCTTCCTGTTTATCTTCAGCCTCTGCCAACATCCTCCAGGGTCCTGGTGAGGTCCTGCGGTACAGAATGCAGCAGAACTGCCACTTCTTGTTTCCTAGCACAATTGTAAATAAATACTTTTCAAAAGAATGCATGCGGGGCAGTCAGCTGCAGCGTTTCGTTCTTGAAGTGTTTCTTGTGCCTGAAACTTTCACCGTCCCACTCCAGGGCCAGAGCAGGTGAAGCGTTTCCCAGCACTGCTGCTTCTTGCCCCCAAAGAGTTGCTATTTAGCCACTGCAGAAGCCCTGCTGGGCAATAATGGCCACCTCCATCTGTGGCAACCGGCCCATGACACGCAAAGGGCCCTGCGGATGCTGGAGCCAGTGTCAGGGGGAGACACAGACACAGACACGGCTTCCAGCCGGAGTCAACCCCTGGGTGCCCCATTTAGCCAACTGAGAAGGGGAGGGTGGATCTTGCGTTTATTCCCTCTGCAAGTACATGCTCCAAAGCGGCACTTTGGGTACCTTTTCATACACTGAAGAAGGATCCCTGCAGGACACTTGTCAGGGGAAGCTGCTTGGAGGAGCAACCCTGGTGCCCGGGGCCAGGCCCGTATTGCACACAGCTGCCGTGACTGAGATTCCAAGCCAGACCGGAGTGGACATACAGAGAACGAGGCAACAGCCAGAGCAGCAGCTGATCTGGGCGTGGGGTTGCAAACAGGAGCCAGAGTATCCTCTTTATGCAGCCGTGAGGAACGTACAAAAAGTTTAATGGGATGCAGGTTAGTTTCAATATTAAAAAGTTGTGTTGCTCCAAGACAAAGAACCCAAAAAGGAGAACACAACAGAACACCATACACAGCTAACTATGGGGCAGGGGGAGAGAGTGGCTACAAGGAGGCTCGCAGACCCACATACAAACAACGGACAGGATGTGCCAAGCCTAACATGGAAGTAGTGAGGAGGGGGAAAGGGAGGGAGAAATGGGCGTCTTCTCCACGAGGAGGAAAGAGAAAACCCTTTAAAAAGAGAGAGTCCATCCTTGCGGTCCTCTTTCTTTGGGCAAGGCCCGGCCTTTTACAGTTTGGGGAGGAGCGTCTTTTGGCAGCAGCCGCCGACTTAGGCAGAGGGCTTCACACAGGCCGCCCCGGACTTGGAGCTGAGCAGCTTCTCCACCATGGTGCGGGCGTAGCGCAGGCGGCTGGCCAGCTCCTTGCAGCAGCCAAACTCCTCGATCAGGGTCAGCTTGTAGGTGCGGAACTCCCGCTTCTCGTTGATGTAGGTGACGGCAGCCATCAAGGGACACAGGATGATCTTGGTGTGGTCCTGGAAGCAGAGGGCAGGCAAGAGGCTGAGCACAGGGCAGGCTCACTGAAGAGGAGCCCTGTTCTTGGGGAGCGCTCGGTGCCACGATCCCCACGAACCCATTCAGCACCTGCCCAGGCAGGGCTCCACAACTACAGCTCTCCTGCAGCTGTTGGACTACAACCCCCATAATCCCTGGCTGCTTAGCCAATGTGGAGGTGCAGTCCAGCCACAGCTGGGAAGGCCCACGTTGGGGGCGGCCCCCTGCCAGGGGGAGAAACCCATCCTGGGGACAGGTTCTCCGTCATTCTGTCTCTCCTTCTCGTAGCAGAGACAAGGGCGAAGCTGGATAGTAGCCAAGTCCTTGGTGGGATGTTGCCCTCACCCTGCTAACCAGAGGTGGAGCAGCACTGCTTTTGCGCATTCCAAAGCCTTGGGCAGCCAGAGAGAAGGCCTGGTCCTGGGTCACCAGCAAAGGAGCCGGTGGCAACTGTAACTGGGTCTCCCCAGATGGTCTTAACAGGTGGCCGGGTTCACAGCAGAGAAGGCCCTCCCTTCCCAACCCCAGAATCCACTCCAGTGTGCATGCGCATGTGCGTGCGCGCACAGGATGGGGGGCGGGGCTTGACTGCTCCCGCTGCATTACCTGGAAGAAGTTGATCTGCACCGTGCCATTGCTGAGATGCAGGATGATGGCACTGCGGGTCCGGAACCAGGTGCGCAGGTAGGGCAGCCGGGCCAGCTCGTCCCCCTCCCGGGGAGTGATGTTGGCCCCCGCTTTCAGCAAGTGCTCACTCATGTAGTTCCGGAAGTATTTCAGCAGGGTGATCTGCAGGGGCAGAGACCCCCACGTTAGCCAGCAGCAGGGCAGGGAACAGGCTCAAAGCCGCTTCCGGGGGAAAGCCCCCTTCTGACTAGTAACAGGAGAGCGTGTTCGCTTGGGCAGGCGGGGCCAGCGCCCCCCTTTCCGCCCCACCAGATCAGCCCAGCTGGCCCCGCCAAGCCAGAGGCAGCTTTCCCTGCAAGAACAGGCCAGAGCTCGGCAGGGATTGGGAGGCGGCCCTCTGTCTCAGACACACACAGACATGCACCGTGGTGAGGGCAGGCCCTCTGCACACGAGCAGAGGTCTTGTGGCATCTCCTCCCCCGCACTGTACAAACCTTCTTGTGGAAGGCGTCTGGGTACGACCGCACGGAGAAGTACGACTCTGTGCCGTGCTGCTCGATGTACTGCAGGTTGTCTCCGTCGTTGTACATGATGAGGCGAGTGGAGTCGTTGAAGAGGACCCCGACACTGTTGTCACACAGCTGGTAGCCTGTGGGGAGAAGAGGCGGAAACACCCCCAGCTGCCTGGCTGCCCAACACGGACAGACTCGGCTGTCTTTCCAACAATAAGGAGTTCCCAATGGGATGGCTGTCTCAGAAGGCGGTCACCATCTCAATGAACGCCCCAGCTACTCCCCACCCCGACCCCAAGACGGAGAGGCGTCTTCAGGGCTCTTGAGCCCAACGCCGGGCCTCTGATGCTCGCCAGCTGGGTCACCCAAGCCAGCCGTGAACCGGCTACATTTGGGCAGCAATCAAAGGCATTCGGAGTACAAGCCAGATCCTCAACTCTGTTGCTGTCTCTGAGCCTCCAAACCCAACGCCCCCAAAGGTGGTCCCTCGCGGAGAGCCTCGTCTCAAAAGGAGGCGGCCGCCAGCTACCCACCTAGGCCGTACTTATCCGAGTAGTCCACCCACTTGCTGACCCAGAAGATGGGGATGCAGGCGGGGTCTTCGGCCTCCTCTGAAAGAGAGAATCCGGGTTATGGAGCAGAGCCGGGAGCGGAATTCAGCCAGCCCGGCCAGCCAGCTGCACACACACCCCCCCCCCCCGCAGAAGTCACGTGCCTTGCTTCACGGGGACTCTCTCCGAGGGCTTGGAGGCATTGACCATGGTCAGCTGCTGCAAGAGATCCGCCAGGTGGCAATCCACTGGCTCGCTGGGATCCTGGAGGACTGCCTCTTCCTCCTTCTCGGGCATTTTGCCGGGTGCAGGGCTCCCTGGTCCTGAGGAGGGGAAGGGTGTGCGGTCAGAGAGTGCGGGCGGCCCTACACGCCAGTCGGACCAGCAGCCGGCCATCTCCCCAAAGCCCCTCTGATGCGGGGGGGGGGGGGCACCCACTGCCAGCCTCCCCTTCGGTAGTGGGCACCTTTGGATACAGGGCTGAAGCAGCCCACTGCATGGACCGGAGGCCACCTCCTCCTCCCCCCAAACGCCTCCAGGGACTCACTGCCTCCCACCCCACCCCACCCCCTCAAGAATGAGCACACACACACGCACTCTCTCTCTCTCAGCATCCCCCCCCCCGCCCGAGATCCGTTTGCATGCAGTTTGGTCCCCAGCCTTTGTGCAGCCTCTCCAAGGTGCTTGGGAGAACCAGCAGGCCTTGCGTTTCTGATCCACTGCAGGCGGATGGACCCCTTTCTAAGCGGGGGAGGCAGCGCTTGGGGGTCTGGGGGAGGGCCCTTCTCGCCAGCTGCAACACCCCCTTCCTGCACAGACGCCACACCCCCACCCAAGGCAGCGACGCCCTGGCTGGGCAGGCTCCTTTTCAGCGGCTTCTCCCTGGATTTTCAGGGAGCCTTTCCCCAGCCAGCAGCTGGGAGAAGCGGCTCCTGCCACAGGCAGCGTCGGGGTCCACCACAGAGCCCCTCCAGGTCAGGCGGAATCCATTTCTGGAACCCCCCCGCCCCCCGCTCACCTTTGTTGACAACCGTGAGGGGCTTCCTCCCACTGGGGTCAAAGCCATTCGGGGCCAGGGAGAAGCGGGGTGGGATGGTGAGGCAGGTGGTGGGCAGCCGCGAAGGGATGTAGCCCGAGGTGAAGAACTCGTCGCCCAGCAGCTCGTCAACGGTGGGCCGGGCCGCCGGGTCGGACTGCAACATCTTCTGGATGAGGCTAGCAGCAATGGGGTTGATGTGCTGCAAGGCAGGGCCGCCGGGGCGTTGGCAAGCGAGCGGGGGCCCAGCAAGCCCCAGGCACGGGCAGCCCCCCCCCCCCCCCGCCGCGGCTCTTCTTGGGACACGGCACCTCACCCAGCTAGGCAAGGGGAGGTTCCCCTGGCAGGCGTGGTGGGGACCAGCACCTCTCTGCACACCTGAAGGAGGCTTTGCAGCAGCAATCTGTGTGGGGATCAGACCCCAGAGAGGCCCGTTTCGTCTTTATACCAGGGTCCCCATAGACTGCTAGAGGGGCTTCTGGCCCATCGCCCTGGCTCAGAGAGCAGGAGACAGACAGAGGCCCAGCCTGCCTCTGTCTGAAGAAGAAGAAGAGGAGAGAGCCCGCCCACCCCCTCCAGCCCTCGGGACGAGAGGGTCCAGCCAGGGCCCCTGCGCCAGCGTCAGGAGTCGACAGGGGCCACTGCTGAAGTGCCGGCTACTCTGGCTGTGCCCGGACACCCGGCCGGAGCCGATGCCAGGCTGGCCCTGCGCCCAGCAAGCGCCTTACCGTGGGGATCGTGTACTCGTTGTTCTTAATTCGGACATAGGTTTCTTTTAGACAGGAGGTTTCAAAGGGGGGCTTTCCTACCAGGAGGGTGTACCTGCATGGCGAGACCAAGTAGGGAAACCCATCACCCCCGGATACAAGCCAGTGCAGCTCTCAGGCCAGGCGCGGCGGGGGGGGGGGGGAGAGGAGCAACGGAAGCTGTTGCCGGAGAGCAGAGGCCGTGGAGTCTCCCGAGCTCCTCAGGACCCACCGCTGCCCCCCACCCCCACCCCCGGCACCAAACATACATGATGCAGCCGATGGACCAGACGTCCACCTCAAAGCTGTGGCCTTTCTTGCCCAGCACCTCCGGGGCAATGTAGTTGGGGGTCCCACACAGGGTCTTCTTTCTCTCCCCATCGTACTCCACCTTCGTAGCCAAGCCAAAGTCACCTGGGGGAAACGAGGAGAAGAAGAAGAACAGAGTGGCCTCTCCCGTCAAGGGTGCAGCCAAGGAGGACCCCGAACTCCCGTGGGGTTCTCCATATGTGCACCCAATAGGTCTAACCACCGAGACCAAAGCAGAGGGCTGGATTCCTGGCCCAGCCATGGCCAAGCAGGGGACCAGATGGCTTTGTATGCAGAAGCCCCCCCCCCACACACACACACCGAGGGCTCATTCCTGGCATCTCTGGCTAAAGGGACCTCCAACAGCTGCTGTGGGGCTCAGATACAACCCACAAGCCCAGACCTCAAGACAGACGTGATGCGGCTCCTGAAGAGATTTAATGCAAGCAGCAAGAAAGCCGATGGGGAAGTGATTTGGTGTCTAGGTTGGTTTCTTGCAAAACACGGTCTGAAAATGACGCCCTGCAACAGAGCACGTGGATATGTGCTCCAGATCCAGCCAGGAGCCAGCTGCAGCCCCGAGACGCCTTCATCCAGCTTGAGGTGGTGGCAGATCCAAGGGGAAGAGCAGGAATGAAGAGCTGTTTGGCACCAGCCGGCACAGGGGCTGCGGGCCCACCAGACACTGGGCTTCTCCAATGCCCCCCCCGCCCCCCAAGGGAAGACCCAGCTCCCAGGACCTTTGGAGGTGCGCAGGGATCCTGGAGGGCCCAGCAGACAGGAAGGGCCCGGGCAGCCCCCCCCCCCCCGCCACCTTCCTTACCTATTTTCACCTCCATGTCGTCATTCAGGAACAAGTTGCCCAGCTTGAGGTCTCGGTGGATGACCCGGTTGCTGTGCAGGTACTGGCAGCCCAGGATGATCTGCCTTAAGTAGTAGCGCGCTTCAGGCTCCGTTAGTGCTTTCCGGCGCTTGTGCAGCTCCAGAAGGGACTGAGGGGGAGGAAGAGACCCACGCTGAGAAAGGGGAGCCCCACGGTGCCCACCAAGACCCACCACCAAGAGTGCTCCTTCCAGCCTAATCCGGGCCTCAGAGCGGCGGCTCAGTTTCACTTTGGAGAGCCATGCACCCCATCCCAGCAGAAGCCTCGGCCTTCACCTTCTTCCCCAGCACCCACCAGTTTCTCTCGGGGCCCTCTTCCATCCCGCTGCCGCCATCTCAGGCTCTTCTCCCTCCTCCCTCCGGTTCCCAGCCCCCACATCCCACCCACCCCCCACCCCGGCTGGCCGACTTTTGGCTTCTTCTCCCAGCGCTGTGCTGCTCACCCACACTCCACGGGTGACACAGCCCCACCCTTTCCTGCCCGGACATTTGCAGACATTCCATGACGCCACAAGAGCTCAGCCAATGGCCAAGGCGGGCCCAGAGGCAGGCCGGGGCCCCTTCTCATTTCCCAAGGTGCTGCAATTCAGGGGGCCAGTCATGGCCCCTCCAGGCACAGTCCAGATCTGCCAGCCACTCTCAGGGCCAGCAGCCGCCCGGCTTCCACTCCCCAGCACTCACAGATCTGCTGCAGAAAAGTCAGCCCTAGCTGTGAAGCATCCCTCAGGAGTCCCTCTCTCCGCTTCCTAAGCGGCTGGGTAGGACGACACCCTCTGCACCTGCTCGGAGGCACTCCTCTCCAGCTCCACGGTGGCCACCAGGCCAAGGAAACGTTGGCCAAGGAGCAGGCACTCACGCGCGGGCAGAAAACCCTCCCTGGCCACGGGGCGAGGCGCTGGCTGCGGTATTACAGAGAGCCGTAGTGGTGGCAGTCTGCACATGCTCAGGGGGCGCCCTTCTCCCGAATCGGGGGCGGGCCGACCGAGCAAGGAGGAGCGCTCAGCTCGGGCGACCCGCCTGTCATCCCCGGGCCAAGCCGGAGCTATGGCTACCGCTTGGCATGCCGCACGCCCGGGCCGTTGCTGCCCCTCGAGGCAGGGCTCCAGCCGCCGACGCCCGCCTCCCTCCCTGCCAGGCTCTGCAGCGCCCCTCGGGGCGGCCTGCGGAACGGCCCGTCCAGGCCGGGCCTTACCCGTCGGCGGCAGAGCTCCAGGACGACGAAGACGAAGTTGCTGTCCTCGAAGAAGCCGTGGAAGGCGACCACGTGGCGGTGCTGCAGGCTGCGGTGGATGGCGATCTCCATGGTCATCTTCTCCTTCTGCGGCGCCTTCACCAGCAGCGACTTGGGCACGATCTTGCCGGCGAAGACCTCCTTGCTCTCCAGGTCGGTGATCTCGTAGCACTTGGCGAAGCCGCCCTTGCCCAGGAAGCGGCCCAGCCAGTACCGCCGCCGGCTGCGCGGGTCCAGCAGCACCTCCGGCACCGCCTTGGCGCTCTCCTTGGCCGCCGCCGCCCGGCTGCTGCTGACCGCGGGGGCGCCCCCCGCCCCGACGGGCTCCCCGGACGCCGCCGCCACGCCGCCTGCCCCGCCCGGGCGCGCCCCCCTGCCGGCCACGGCTGCCGCGCTCATGCTCCGCCCGGAGGGTCCCGCTGCTGACGACGCCGCTGCTGCCGCTGCTGCTGCTGCGCTCCCCGTCGAGGCGGCGGCTCCGGCTGCGGCTTTTGGCTTCTGCTTCTGCTGCGGGCGGAGCAGTTTCAAACCTGGAGCCGGAGCGTTACGAAGCCGCCGAGAGCGCTCCCCATTGGCCGGCAGGATTTAAACTCCAGCCCGCCCCTCCGCCGCCAGGCAACACGGGAGCCGCGAGCCCCGCCCCTTAAAGGGCCAGCTCGCCTCCGCCTCCTCGCTCGCGGCTCTGGCTGGGCTGCTGCCGCCGCCGGGTGGGTCGGAAGGAGGAAAGCGGAGGCGGCGGCGGCGGCAGGCCGGCCGGCCGGTGAGCGGGGATGGGGCCCGGCTGCCATCCCGAGCAGGCTGCACCGGGCCGCCTCCTCGGAGGGCCGTGCATGGCCGGGGGGGCGGAGGCTGCGCGCCCGCCCCGTTCTCCGCGGAGGCCGTGCTGCTCAGGGTCGTAGCCTCCCTCGAGGGCCGGAGAGGCGTCGGGACGTGTGTGTGGGTCCTGCCCGTCCTAACGGGAAGCCCTTCTGCGGAGGTGCAGGCGGCGGCGGCGGCGGCTGCCGGCCCTGCCTGGGTCTGAGTGTGGCTGCAGAGGGCAGCGGGTCGGGCGGCCCTCGCACCCGGCTCCGCCTGCCTCGTCCCCCGCTTCACCTGCCGCCGGCAGTGGCGGCTGGTCTCAAGGAGGCGCGGCTGTCTCCGCTTCCCGGCGGCAGCAGCAGCAGCAGGGGTGGCTCTTCTCTCCTATCCCTGGCCACTCACCACACCTGACGAATGGCCAGCCTGCAGGCAGCGCAGGAGAGAGAGCAGCCACCCCAGCTGCCTAGGGGAAGCCTAGCACAGTCCCTTGTCCCCCTGTCCCAGATGGGTACCCACCACTGTGTATGCTGAGGAGTGAAGGAAAGGAACTCTGTACGTGCTCGGCGATGCTCGGTTCCTAGGTAGGGTAAAGGTCTTCAAAACAGATTTGTTTGTCATTTCAATTATTTATTGATTATTGATTGATTGATTGATTACATTTATAAACCTCCGCATCCGAAGGCAGGGGAACAGACTGAGAATATATTGTGGAAAACAAGCTACAGTCATAACATATGAAAGTAAACTTGCTGATGGCAAGTATCCAGGTGAAAATGAGTGGCCATAAATGCTGCCAGAGGAGACCAGATGGCTCAAAAAATTATCTGAGAGAGGATGGAAAACCCTGGCACTTAACCTGTGCTGGGCTTGGGTAATGTTTGTTTGTTTATTTATCACATTTCTATACCGCCCCAAACTTGCGTCTCTGGGCGGTTTACAATCAAGACGTAAAACATCAAATCATTTAACAATTAAAATCATTTAAAACATTAAAAATTTTATAACATTTAAAACCCAGTATTTAAAAGGAAAGAAAAAAGGGGGGAAGGAACCCCCTTTCTTTTTCTTCTTAGAACCATAGATCTAATTAAAAGCCAGAGTTAATAAATGGGTCTTCAGTGCCTTTTAAAAAGTTGTCATGTTGTGCCTGCTTTCTCTCCCTCTGACTTGTCCCCAAATAGTAGAAGCGAAACCAGAAACTTCCCACTTTTTCAAATGCAGGGGTGAGCGGGAAAAAGGGTTGGGTTTTTTTAGTTTTAAAAAAATAAAATGGTGTTGTAAATGAAGTCCAGTGTGGTCATCCCATATTGCAAATAGACCAGGCAAGATAAGTGTGCGGGCTGAGACCGAGTCATCGGAAAATAGGAAGCTGCCACCTGCGGAGTCAGACTCTTGGTCCCTCTAGCTCAGTGCTGTCAACTCTGACTGGCAGCGGCAACTTTCCAAGGTCTCTGGCAGAATTTCCCCCTCAGCCCTACCTGGAGACTCCGGGGATCAAACCTGGGACTTACTGCTTGCTAAGCAGCAGCGCTGTCACTGAGCTGGTGTGTCCCCGACTGCTAACGTCCCAGCATTGCGATCTTTGGGGGCGGGGGCTGTTGCTGAGGGAACAGGGTTCCGGAGGACCCGTCTCGCTTTGCCTTTATTGCTGCCAAGGTCGCAGGCGGGAGTCTCTCTCAGCCGTGTTTCGGAGATGCTCGGGAACCGGGGACCCCAGATGCTCTTCCCGGAGCGGCCCCATCCCCTACGAGGAACCTCTTGCGGTGCTCACTGTCTGTCTGCCTGCCATGTTGGTATCCCGCCCAACACGCAAGTCTCGCGACCCAGCGGAGCTCTCCACTTCGAATGCAAGCGGGCCGGGGGGGGGGGGGCGGCCGCTGCTTCTCCAAGGGGGCCCTGCATGCCTGCGAGCACAGGGCAGCTCCCCTCCCCGCGGCAGCCGCCTTCGCCACCTCCCAGTGCAGACCCCTTTTGCTCCGCTCACGCGGAGGCTGGAGGGGCGGCGGGGACCCCCCTGGAACCCGAGGTCGGGAAGCGGCGGGCACAGTCGACTCTGCCGAAACTAGACTCTGGCACACGGCCGGGCGGACTCCAAGCGCCGTGGCTTCGCGGGGAGCTCAGCTGCCCAGCGGAGGCCCGGGGAGGAAGCCCGGACTCCTTCTGGCTCAGCCGCGGCTGCAGGTTGCTGCCCCGGGAGTGCCGCCCGCTGAGGCGGGTCTGTGCTGCCTAGGCTGGCAGCTGCTGCCCCTCGCTGGAGGCGGAGGAGCAGTGCCCCCCTCCCCTGGGCGCGCCCCCATCCGTGCAAGTCCCGGAGGGCGCCGTCGCCGCCGAGCCCGAGGCAGGGCGGTGGGCAGCCGGAGCGGGCGGCCGCGCAGTTGCCAACCCCTCCGAGGGACGCCGGGCGCGGCAGCTCCTCGCTTGGCGTCCACGTGACCGGGGTGGGGGGGAGGCCAGTTTGCCCAGCTCGCTTCTCGCTCTGCCCCAGCAGCCAGCCCCGGCCGTCTCTGGAGAAGGAGGGGGAGGACCAGGGGGGCCCGACTCCCCTTCCTGTCCCAGGGTCCTCTCCACTCTCGCCAGGCGCTGCTGCTGGGGCTTCTCTTCCAATGGGCTGGCCGACCGGCGATTTTCACCCAGCAGCGCACGTGGGGATGCGGGCGTAGGGGCGGGTGGTGTATCGAGGTAGAGTCAACTAGATGACCTCAGGCGCTGGGAAGGCTCGCCGCCCTCCCCCTTTCGGCTGCGCGAGCTCCACAAGCCCGGATCCTGATGAAGGCGCCGCCCTCACTCCCCCGCGCTGGTCTTGGCCAGCTGCTTCGCGGGAAGGAGCGGTCCAGCCAGTGCCGGGGCCTCCGACGGCAGCCGTCCGTTGCCGGTCCGCGGGGAACCGGCAGTCTCTCCTGTGCTGCCAGCTGGGTCGCTGCTGCTCCGCCGCCGCCGCCCGCCTCTCTCGATCCGCTAACAGATGGCGCAGCTGGGGCTCTTGGCTAGGCGTCTCCGCGCCGGCGGCTCCTTGGCCACGGCTTCGGGGTTCGAGCGGCGCCGCAGGGCCGGGCTCAGGCGCCCGCTCAGCAGGCTGACGCGGCCCAGCAGCTCCTGGAAGAGGCTCACCACGTTGGAGCCCTGCTTGGCCGAGGCCTCGACGTAGCGGGCGCCCCAGTCGCGCTGCACGGTGGCGGCCAGGCGGGCCCTCCCCGACGGCGCCTCCGCCTCCGGCCCGGCGGGGGCCGCCAGGTCGCTCTTGTTGGCCACCACCACGATGGCGGCGGCCGGCTTGGCCTCCAGGATCTCGTCGCGCAGCCGCTGCGCCTCCTCGAAGGAAGCCGGCTGGTCGGGCGAGCAGACCAGCGCGAAGGCGTCGCCGCGGCAGATGCAGAGGCGCCGCATGGCCGGGAAGCTGTAGCTGCCGCTGGTGTCCAGGATCTCCAGGCGGAGGCGCAGCGCCGGGCCCGGCGGGTCCAGCTCCAGCTCCAGCACGTGCAGCTCCTCGACCGTGCGCCGGTACCGCGCCTCGAAGGAGTCTTGCAAAAACCGGCGGATCAGCGCCGTCTTGCCGACGCCCGCGGCGCCCAAGAAGACCAGGCGCACTCGGGCCTCCGGGAGGGCCATGCTCACCATCGGGGCTGTCTGCTGCTGCTCGGCTTCCCCCGCACCACTCTCTCGGCCGCCCGCTTCGACGGCGCGGCTTTATGCGCAGCCATTTCCGCCTGTCCGCAGACCGCCACCAATCCGCGGGCAGGAGGCGGCGCCTGTGGGGGCTGGGGAAGGGCCCGGCCCTGGCAAGGGGACGGGAGGCAGCCGGCCGGCCGCAGCTGCCGAATCCCCGGCGGGGGCGCCCTCGGGGAAAAGGCACCTGCTGCAGCAGGCAGGAGTCCCGGTGAGCCCGCAGCGAGCGCTTTTCCTTCAGTCCGACTCTCTGTACACAGTCTTCACTGTCGGCTTTCTCTGCTCTCACGACAGCCCTGTGGAGTAGGCCTCTGGTAGAAGGGACACACTTGTCCAAAAGGGTTGGGAAGGGACCCCCTACATAACTCAGAGCAGAAGTTCCCGACGGGGGCGAACCGCCCCCCCTTCTTCTGCCAACCGCCTCCCGCGGCCTCCAGGCCCTTGGAGTCCCAGAAAGGGAACAGCAGCAGGTGGGCAGGGCAAGAGTGAGGCCAAGTTCCCTGGGAGAGGCTGCCCAAGAAGAAGCTGTTGGCTGCCATTCCTAGAAGCTCTGGAGGGGCCTTGAGGATGCCCAGGGGTTAGGAGAGCCTTGGGAGTGCAGCTGCGAGGCTGCCCCCTGGGCCTGGGAAGCACCCCCCCTGAAGCCGCTGCCACTTAAAGTCCAGCGCTGGTGGGCATCTTGTTGTTTTGCCAACATGGCCCATTGTCAGGCTGAGCAGGGGAGCCATCCGCTGGCCTGGAGATGCAGCGTTGCCGGGAGGGCAGCCTTCCCAGTGGAACTAAGGCTGCAGGCTGTGTGCTTTCCCTGGAGGTGGTGGTCTCCTTCCATTTCATACGCTGCGCCACGGAGGGACCCCTTCAGAGCCACCCGGCCCACACGCACGCCTGCAGCCAGAAGCCCCTTTCCCGGTGCCATTGTGTGGCAGGCATTCTGCTCCAGGGATGCCTGAGCCCCCGCCCCCACCCCACGGAACCCCAAGAGCCCTCCCCACAGATGGGGTGTGTTTGTCTTTCTGCTGGGGGGGGGCGGTGTAGTGCATGACCTGGCCTCCCTCCTCCCCAGGCTGCTGCTGCCAGGACTGCTCTCTTCTTCTGAAGAACTGTCGCTCCTCCACAGCTGAGTTCCAGTCTCCAAAACTGCAGTGGGGGGGAGTCCCATAGGCAGCCCATTCACAGTGTTTGGATTTGGGATTAGGAGGGACAGAGCTGAGGAAAGGACCCTGGGAAACCAAACACACAGGGAGTGGCCAGCCTTTGGCACACAGACTCAGCCGCAGAGACAGGGAGGAGGGTATTGACCCGTTGGATCCCGGTGGTGGAAGTCCATGGGCAAAGGCACATGTCCGAGGAGAAGAGGCCGGCCTCCTGGACCCCAAGAGGAAGGCCTCTCCTCTCACCTCGCTTGGGGAGGAGTCCAACAAAGAGGCCCACCACGCCCTTTGGGCCTGTCTTGGGGGGTTCCTCTTGCAGGGGTCTCACGTCTTCCTGGCCATGACGAGGAGGGAGCGGCTCCCTCCCGCCTTGTGTGCAGAAAGTGCGGCTGCTGCTGCTGCTCCACACAGGGCGCATCAAAAGGGAGCCGCTGATGCGGAGACCAGCAGCTCTGCCAGCCTGAGCAGAAAGGCCTTTCTCAGGGCAAACAGGCTCCTCACTTGCACAAGATGTTTGTTTGCTGGGTGTGTGTGGCCTGCCTTTTCCTGCTGCACCCGTGTGCGGGGGGGGGGGGGGGGCTGCACGCTGCACCCACCCTAGCCTCATAGCAAAGCTTGCCGCCCCACTCAGGGCCTCCCCCACCCTCTGCCTTTCCCCCAGACACTGAAGAGCGCCGGCGAGGCCTGAAGCCCCTTCCGGAGAGCTTCCAGGCCCGGGTTCCCCTGGGCATCCTGGTCTAGGGCTGAGCGCCTCCTGGGCTGGCTGCTCTCTCTGCTCACTGCCCCATCAGCTAGGCAGGAGCCCTAGAAGGTAACCCTGCCCTTGCAGCCTGCAGGTGCTCTGTGGCAGCTGCACAAGAATGCTGCCACCGCCTCCTGCTCCTCCACCGTGGCTGAATCTGCGGGGAAAGGGTTCCCGACGTCCACTAAGCGGAGGGCCGTGGCCAAACCTTTGCAGCTGCAGCATTCAGACCTTCAAAACAAAGCCTCCAGCAGCCCAGGGAGGGTGTGGTCTGCGGGGAAGCAAGGAAGCTCTCGATCCAGTGCTGGCCACCATCTGGCACAAGACTTCCTACGAAAACCGGGAGGCCTGTTCTCAGTGGCTGTTGATGCCCTTTGGAGGCGCCTTATCTCTGCCCATGAACAGGAGGGAGCTGAAAACAACTCTGCTGACTTCCTGCCTGGCTGGGCACCCTCTCCTCTCACCTGGCATCCCTGACACAGAAGCGCAACAGAAAACAATAAAGTACCTCATGTATGAAAAGGTATATTGCAGAGCCACTTTTCCACTGCTTGCAGGGAGCAGCTTTACTCCACATGCAGCAGAGCCAGGCAATGCTGGAAAGTGCTTCTTACCGATATTAAAAGCAAACCCATGTGTGAACAGTTCCAAAGTGCATGGGCGGGGGCGGAGAGTGGCTTGAGAACCCGGCATTGGGAGCGCTGGCGGGGCTGGGGTGGGTGGGCGCATGCGCCATTTCAAGCCAGGTGCAGTACTGCTGCTGCACAAGCCTGTTGGTTGGAGCCCCTCGCAGCACAACTTGCCCCTAAGGGACAAGAAGGCAGAAGCTGCCCCCACGGCCCTTGGGGTCTTTCCCTGAAAAGGGGCAGGTTAGACAGCAGCAGCTTGTCCGCACGAGCCGGGGTGGGGGCTGGCAGCACAGGCGCCTCTGCTTCCCGGCAGCAGCTCAGATGGCTCCTCTCTCTCCTGCAGCTCTACCTGACGAATGGCCAGCCTGCAGGCAGCGCAGTGCTTGGGCAAGGAGGGAGAGAGGGCAGCTCTCCCCCTGCTGCTGCCGCCGCCCCCTCCGGCCTGATGGGGAAGGGCCCGGGCCGGTGCCCAGCGACTCCCCGGGTGCCCTTTAGCAGGCTCACCTTTGCAGCGCCCTGGGAGCCTGGGTACTGCCAACAGCAGTAATTGCAAAGGGGCTCATTATAGCCCTTATCTTGTGTGTATTGACATGCTGCACAAGCAAAGCAGCTGCTATCGCTGGGTGTGTATTTTTAGAACTGCTCTGTGTATGTGTGTGTGTGGGGGGGCAGTCCTTCTTACCAAAGACGACTGGCTCCCCAGAGAAGCAAGGCCACCGGGCTGCCAGGGGGGCTGCTGTAGGAGCAGAAAAGGGCCGGGCACTGGCTGTGCGAGGACGCTCAGCAGGGCTGCAAGTAGGCCAAGTGGCGGGCAGTTCTCCTGGCTAGTGGCTGCAGCCGCTCTCTCCCCTTGCTCTGCGCCCTCCTGGTGGGCTTCCCAGGGCCTCTTGCTTGGCCACTGTTGGCAAGAGAATGATGGCCTGGGGCGCTCTTGCCCCGACCCAGCAGCCTGGCTCCCCTGGTGTCCCGTGAGGCCAGCCACAAAGCGGTGCTGCAGCTGTTGAGCAGCTCCTCTCCCCCCTCGCCTGGCCTCTGCTCTGGCCGCCCTCCCCGCCAGGCCCGTGCCCAGCTCCGCACCCGCCCGCCTGGCCTTTGGCCCAGCGTTGATGCTGCCCTCTTCACCCGGAGAGCGGCCCTCGGGAGCCAAGCTGTGGCTGCCAGCTGAAGCACCTGCAGGCCTCCCCGCGGGATATGCCAGCCAGCTGGCCCTCCGGGGCAATGGCCACCGCTTGCCTGGGCGGCCCAGGGAGTGCTCAGATGGAAAAGCCGCTTGCCTCCAGGGAGACGAAGGCCTTCGGGGCAGCCAGAGCCAGGGCCAGTGCTTGAGAGGCCCTCCCCATCTTTTGCTCATGAATGGAGGGCCGTGCGGAAGCAGGAAACCTGAAAGTCCTGAACTTGTTGCTCACCACGCTGGGGTCCCGGGAGAGAGAGAGAGAGAGAGGCCTATCCATGCAAACAAGGAAGAAAAGCTTGGTCTCCTCTCCTTGCCATGAGCTTGGAGGCGCAACAGTTCAGACTTGGAAAAACTGCAGGCACGGAGGCCCCTCATGTTTGTAGCCATTTCGCCTGAGGAGGAGTTCTGTGCAACTGGAAAGCTCACACCCCGCTTAGAGGAAGACTCCTTTCGTCCTCAAAAAGCGTCTGCTGTGCCGAATCGGAGGCTTTTATTCCAACAGGCCCCATGGCTACTGTTTCTGTGCGCTTTCTCCCTCCCTCCTCCCCCCCCCACACTTCCCATTGGCAGCTAACAAGCCCCCCCCCCCCGCCTTAAGGCTTGCTTTCCACTCCAAGTTAGCAAAGTGAATGCAGCAGCAGCTGATCCCAACGAGCCGGGGGGGGGCGCCCAAGGAGGTGCAGCTGCCACTGCTTCTCATCAGCAGCTCGGGCGGCTCCTCTCTCCTGCCCCGCCCAAGAGCCCTGCTGCCCGCAGGCTGGCCATTCCTCAGGTAGAGCTGCATGGGCCGGTTGTGCTGCCTGCAGGGCAAGGGAGAGAGCAGCGTGGTTTGGCCAGCCTGCGGGCAGCGGGGCTTCCGGAGGGGGCGGGAGAGAGAGGAGCACCTGCAGCCGCTGCCGGGAAGCGGAGGCAGCTGCGCCTCCTCCTTGGGCGCCCCCCGCCTGGCTGGTGAGGAGCAGCTGCTCCTACAACCACCGAACAGCTCGCAGGCAGCCCGCCTGTCTCTGCTGCCGGGACGCTTGCCAGGGAGACCAAACGCTTCCAGAGCACTTGACCCACTTTAGAGGGTTTTAATTTGTGCACAGGGAAATACAAACACACCAGACAGTTAACAGCGGTTACTACACATTTAGGTATCGGGATAGTCCAAAGCCCAGAGCAGAGGAGAGCACCCCCCCCCACCCCGGCCCTGGCAGAAATTCTGGCCCGAGGGAGGATGGCCAGGAAGCCGTCCGGTGAACACAAGACAGGTGCAGACAAAGCAAACCTGCGCTGCAGGTGGGGGAAGGGGCCAGGGAGGCTATGTGGGGTGGGGTGGGGTGGGAGGGGCCTGAGCGCCCCAGGAGAGCCGCTGCGGACCCCTCCTTTTGCACAGGAACAGCAGGAGGCCCCACCTGCTGGCCCCTCGCCTCCCTCCCTCCCTCCCTCCCCAAACCCCTCCTTTCACAATCCAGACAGACCCACTGAAAGTTCTGCAGGAAGGGGGGAAAGCACAAGCCTCGCACAGCCGCGGAGGCCCTTGGGCCCAATGGAGCCCCTGGCTTGCTCTGGGACTCGTTTCCATGAAGACGCTCCAGGCCTGGCGAGGGAGTGGGCTGGGCACCTCCCCAGGCCCCTGGAGCGGCTGCTGCTGCCGCCAAGCCCCAGGGCAGCCCCCAGCTGGCAGCACCTCACACACACACACACACACACACACACACACACACACACACACACGGTTGGGGGTTCAATAAATACGTGGGCGTCCTCAAGCGAGACCATTTGCAGGGGGATTGCCCTGGACTGGCTTCAGCAGTCAACAAGAAACGGGAACAGCTTCGGACAGTGAGCAGCCCAGATCACAGACACCAGCCTGGGAGGCAGGAAGAGAGGAGGGGCCCCCCTAAGAACGGGGAAGGCAGCCGCCTGCAGGACTCCCAGCAGGGCACAGCTCCGGCAGGGCCAGGCGAGGCGTGGAGGCTTCTTCCTGCTCAACGCTCAGGCAGACGGGAAGGAAAGCGCTAGACCTGGGTGAGGGGCAGGAACTTCTGGTAGTAGCTTTTGGTGACGTCGACCATCAGCTCTTGAGTACACTCTGGGAGTTCTCCGGAGAAGAGCCCTGCAGAGGAAGCAGCGCGTGAGCAACTCTCCAGGCCCCCTCCCTCCCCGGCCCGGTTCCCCCCCCCCCCGTCCATCCTGGGTCAGGGCGACCTCGGCCCCATTTACCTGGACAGCCGGAGAAGACCGTAAAAGGCGGGACCACAGTTTCGGGGGGCAGGACTGTGTTGTCTAGGATTTTGCAACAGTCCTTCAGGACACACCGGCGGCCCTGAAAGGACACCGCACAGTCAGCCAGGCATTGAGAAGCGCCCCACCCTCCGCGCACTCACACCCTGGGCCTCGTGGCTAGAGAACAACAGGCCTTCTGCTCACCAGCTGCCAAGGTTGTTTTTAAACCTAGAAACGTCCTAACCCCAGCAACAGAGCATTTCACCTCTGCCTGGTTTGCATGGCCAGTTCAGTCGGGATTAAATGACTGCTGCTGCTGCTGCTGCTCCTCTGTGCTGTGCCTCCCTGCAGCGGGAGCAGCTCACGGGGAGCTTCAACGGGGTGGTGGTGGTGGTGGTGGTGGAGGACATCAGGGCAAGGAAGAAGCGCAGATGGATGCTGGACTCCTTCACTTGCAAAGGAGCAGGTGACCCCAAACAGTGTCACTGCACAGTGTGTGCAGAGGCCTACTCACTCCCTGGCTTACTACTCGGGGGGACCACGTGTCCGGTGCATCTGCTGGTAATGGTGCTACCACTGGGCCAGGCCCCGCGACGCGAGGCAAGGATGGAGCACCAGCAACCACGATGAGCAGTGAAGGGGAGGGCAGGAAAGGCAGATGGGTGGCGGCAGGAGGCTGGTGTGGTCTGGAGACCACGTGGGGGCAGATTTCAGGCTTGCCGGACCTCCTGGGGTTGTTACTAGAACCTCAAGGTCCCCCAAGCAGAGTCAGCTGCAACAGACGGGCAGGGCTGGGTGCCACACAGCCTGCCCCCCCCCCCGCCGTGAGCCACACCTCCACCTCCCAGTCCAAAGCTACACTGGAGGGACCTTGGATCACAGAGTCCAATGGCCTAATTTAGAGGAGGAGGAGGAGGAGGAGAAGAAAAGCTAATTACTGGTGTTGCTCTTGTTAAGCTAGTGGGCGATGGAAAAGGGACCTTCTGCAGGTCATCCAGGGACCTACCAAGAGATCCCACTCCAGCTATGGACCACCTACCAAGGAACAACCCTGTCTGAAAAGCGGCCCACGTGTCCCTTCCCAGTTTCTACAGAATCCACCCGAGGGCCTTCATGTGCTTCTAAACACAGGAGGCAAGGAGGCGTGGGGATCGCGTCTGCTTCAGACCCCCCCTCCCCCCGAGCCAGCTGCCGGGCCAGTGTGTTTCCGCCTCAGCCTCCCTGGGCGTTGGGGTTTTGGGCGCAGGAGCAGTGCAAAGAGCCTCTGGCCCTGCAGCCGGGAGTCACGTCCCACCAGCTCCAGCTGCCAAACAATGAGGAACTTCATTGTCTCGGCAAATAAACATCTCGCCATGTTTGCTCAGGTGCAGGAGAACAGAGAGCCTCAAGGTTCTGAGTGAAGCTGCTTGTTTGGCTTGGCCGTCCACATCTCATTCCCAGCAGGAAGACCGCCTTGAAGGGAGTTCTGTGGAGATGGGCCCCCGATCGGGGACAGGCAGCCCTGCCTGGTCTGCGCCAGACAAACCCCCTCTGTCTTCCAGAGGGCGGGGCCTCTTCTCTGCATGGCCCCAGGGGCCAAGCCACCGTGGGGTTTCCTGCAGGCCAGTGCCGGCTGTCCCCACAAGACTGCCTCTTCTTCTGCCCCGCTGACAGGTTTGGACACTTCCCTGGCTCCAACCCAGAGAGCAGGAGCCATTCAAGGCAGCCTCCACCTGCCTGCTCTTTGGCCCAGAAGCCGTGGCAATCTGCAACTCGTCGCCAAAGGGGGCGAGCTCGCTGGCATCCGAAGGATCGGGTGCAAGCTCTTTAGTCACACAGGAGGGAGAGGGTGAATACTGTTTACCTGGGGAGTAATTCTCTTGGCCAACAGCTGAGCTCACAAGGTCAGCTTGGATCCAAGCCAGGATCCTGCCCGAGGCCCGTGCTTGCTTTTGGGATTCCCAGGTGGGGGTGCGCACATGGAACTCTGGATGGAGCACACTTACAATGATGCAGTTCTTGCCTATGTGGACGTAGGAGCCAATCTGCGCCGCGTTGACCACACAGTCCTCCTCAATAAAGACGTGGTCCCCAATATGCAGGGGGAAGAAGGCAACCCTAGAGGAGGGAGGGTGGGGGAGGGTGACTCCTCGGCACAAGTGCTTCACCAACAGCACCAACCAGCCCCTCCCAAATCGCGGAGGCCGAAAGGCCAGACAAGCCAGGTGACGGGTGCCTGCAGAGCCAGGCCAGACAAGGCTCCGGCATCCCCACAGCAGGATCTGTCTCTGGCTGGCGGGCAGAGAGAAGACGACACACTCTGGATCGCACCCAGCCTCTTCTCCGTTTGCAGCCACCAACTATGGCCCCTGCTGATGTGCTTCTGCCCTGCCTCTCTTCAGCCACAACCACATCTAGAAGCAGGAAATCAGGTCATGGCCCTTGGGCTGAGCAGGGGAGGCTGCTATTTCAGTTCCATAATTGACCGAAGAGGCAGACTAGACCACAGGGCTCTCAGCAGAGTCCCCACCTCCAGGTAGGAGGGGCTAGGAACACAGGACACTGCCATATACAGAGTCAGACCCTTGGTCCCTCTAGCTCAGTATTGTCTACCCAGACTGGCAGCGGCTTCTCCAAGGTTGCACGCAGGAATCTCTCTCAGCCCTCTCTGGGAGATGCTGCCAGGGAGGGAACTTGGAACCTTCGGCATGCAAGCATAAAGATGTTCTTCCAAGAGTGGTCCCACCCCCTAAGGGCAATGTCTTACAGTGCTCACACATGTAGCCTCCCGTTCAAATGCAAACCAGGGCAGACCCTGCTTAGCAAAGGGGACAATTCATGTTGACGACAAGGCCAGCTCTTTCCCCTACACCCACCCCCAAAGGACAAAAATACAATTCAGTTTGAACAATTAAGTGCAGAAATTAATTAAGCCGTGTATTGTTCCTTCTCCAATCTGCCCTGAATGTCTATATGAAGTAGACACTTGATTTAAATCCACATTTTCTCACGGGGCTTAAAGTAACACTGCCTTGATTTGATTGTCAGGGAACTTGGCCTTTGCATTTGGGAAAACAGCATCTCAAAGCATTTGAGGTCACTGGACGTGTGTCGTTTAAGGCAACTGCTTATAAAATATCACACAGGCTCCGATCAAAGGGGGAAAGGACAGCACGGGCCTTTGTGCTCCTAGCTCCATCTGGAGGCACACAGAAGCATCGCGGCTCCAAACGGCTCTCTCTGACCACTCACTCTCGGATGCACATTCACCCCCAGCAACTCCTACCCCTTGCTGAATTTCTTGAAAGGTGGCCGGATGACGCTGCGGCTTTTCACCACACAGTGACGGCCGACCCTCACGTTGGCCAGGTCCCCTCGGATGATGCAGTCGTTCATGACGATGGTCTGAAGAGGAAGGACAGAAAAGAGGCAGCGTCGTTATGGCGCTGCTGGGCTTCCCATGAGGCGTGCAACTCAGACTAAACTGATTGCGTGCCGTCAAGTCAGTGTCGTCGTGGCAGACTGAACTACAGTGCTCTTAAAAAGTATACCGGGCAAAAAACGTTCGCCATTTAGTTCAATGTCGTTGGTGTCACTCCGGTACAGGAGTTTTTCTGTCACTACGACCGACTGTTGTAGCCCAAGGGTGCATGCACTGATCGCAGTCATTTGTGGCCTCATAGGAAGCTGCCTTATACAGAGTCAGACCACTGGCCCATCCAGACCTCAGGTGTGTGAATGTTATACACAAGGTCTTCTTACACTTTGTAACTGAAATCGACACAGATCCTTCCCTGCTGGCATGGCTCCCCCAGCTCAAATTTTCTATGGCAAGTCCCTTGGGGTGAGGACCTGTCCTCTTGTACTTTGGAAAACACCATGCACCTGAAGATGCAGCAAGAACAAACTTCTGCTCTCCATATACTTTGCTTTCCCACCTTTGTGTCTGCCAGCAAGCAAACAAATGTCCAGAATTAGCTCCCAACACAGTCCCCACAGTAGCGGCTCATCCTAATACGACGGCTTCCTGACAGTTTGGGTTGATCCGTCTCGCCTGAGAGCCGTGCTGCCTGCAGGCTGGCAATTTCGCAGGTAGAGCTGCCTGGTGATCCGGCTCTTGGGCAGGGCGGGAGAGAGAAGAGCAACCCAAGCAGAGGCAGCCATGCCTCCTTTGGCGCCCCACCCCACCCCGGCCTGTTCGGATGAGCCACCACGGGGGTGTGTGTGTCCCCCACCAGCAGTTCCAGGGCTGAAACTCACCTTGCCATTGAGCACAATATTCTGGCTCCCGCATAACACTGACTGCCTGCTGACTTTGTTCCCGGAAGCCTGGGAAGAAGAAGGGGGGCGAGGAGAGGGAGAGTTAGTTAGTAGGGCCAATTTCAGGCGACCTGAATCTCAACTCAAGCCTCAGAAAAGGTGTGCTGCATTTGTGCCCGGTTCATTAACCGTGTGGACAGCTGTGCACTGTCCCCTTAATCTAAGCCCAGAGCCCCTTTCGTCCCTACTAGGAGAGAAACCCTGCTGCAGGCCTCTGTTAGGCACCCTGCCAGGGAGCTACATACAACCCACATTAATAAACCTGCCAGTGCTGGCTGAGTCCTAAGAACCCCAGGAGGGCTTGGCTCGATCAGCTCGGGAGGAGCTCTCCGGCCCAGGCTCCCGCTTCCCTCAATGGCTAGCCAGATCTCGGGCCCTGCTGCTGCTACTTTCCAGCAACTGGTGTTCAGAGGTAGACTGCCTCTGAGCGTGGAGGCTCCACCGTGACTCGTCGTGCCCGCTCATCCTCTCCCTGGAATCCGCCTAGCGCGCCCCGCTGCCCCTCCCCCGGGGCTGGGTGATGAGGACTAGCGCCTGGGCTCGCTCCGCGCACCGTCTCGATGTACTCGGACTTGTTGTAGAGCATCTCGCTCAGCTCCATGGCTGCCCCTCCGACTCCGCCGCGCCCGGACCTGTACACGGATCCGGCTTCCGCCGCCGTGGTGGCCAATCAGCGCCGCCCTTTCCAAGCGCCAGCCAATCGCCGCGTCCCTTGGAGCCACAGAAACTCTGACACCGGCTCCCGTTCCAGGGAGTGTATGCCGCTCTGCCCTCCCACCCCGTCTCGGTGGTTTGACCAGGAAACGGAAGTGCGACTAGTTCTCCAGGCGCATGCGTACAGACAGCCACCTGGACTTGGTCGTCTCTCTCGTCGCGGGTTTCCTCAGCGCGCCTGCGCAACGGGGTTGGCGGTGTTTTTGGAAAGAGCGTGCTGCGGGGGGCGGGGCCGGGGCCAGCCGGGGGGGCGCCCGGGAGAGAGACCCCCCCGCGCCAAGAGAGAGGCGGTGCGAGTCCCCGAGCAGCGAGGCCAAGCGGGCAGGCCTGGGATGATGGAGCCCCCCCTGGGGAAAATCCTGACCCCGCAGGAGAAGGAGAAGGTGGGGGGAGGAGAGTGGGGGGGAGGGGGAGGGGGGGGCGGGGCGGGGGAGGGCAGCCTGCAGACTGTCTGTTTGCTGGGTGAAGCTGCATGGGCTAGCTGTGTTGCCTGTAGACTGGCAGTTCGTCAGAGCTGCACAGCTAACCGTGCAGCTCTACCTGACGAATGGTCAGCCTGCAGGCAGCATTGCTCTTGAGCGGTGTGGAAACTGCTGCTGGGAAGCAGAGGCAGCTGTGCCTCCTTTGGCGACCCCCCCCCCATCCCTGGCTACTGCTTGATGCCCTGCTTGTGGGCCTCCAGGGGCATCTTTGTGGCCACCTTGGGGGCCTGGATGCTAGGCTAGGTGGACCCCTTGCTTGGGCCCCGCAGGGCAATTGCTTATATTCTTGTTCATGGAGGACACCCCTCATCCTTTTGCAGGCCTTCTGATGCTTGTTGGGCCAGGGCTGGAGCAGCAAGCCAAGGGCTCCTCTCCCATAACACGTTGGGAATCGTGAGAGCTGGCTGGAGGGGGCAGAAGACAGGCTCACACACAGGCTTTGTTATGTCTTTGTCTTCTAGCTGAGAGAAAAGCTGGCCTTACTGAAAAGAGAATACAGCAAAACATTCAACAGGCTGCAGGTAGGTAAAGATCAGACTGCTGACTGATCTCTCCATCTGGGAAATGGAAGATATTTTTTGTAGCAGCTTTTGAGGCATTTATGGCACAAAGCTGTACAGACAATGAACAAAACCCCGATTTGTGAAGAGTTGAGACCTCTTTCTCTCTCCTTTCCGCAACCTTGTTCTTTGCAGCGTGCTGAAAGAGCCGAGAAGGTCCGAGATCACGTCCAGAAAACAGTTGCTGAGCAGAATGAGTTGCTTATGCAGGACAAAGCAGAGAAGGACCTTGCAGGTAAGAGTCTTGTGGGTGTGTTTGTGTCTGGAATTAGTACCTGCCCATCTGGTCTCATGCAAAGGTGGGACAGAGAGCAGGGAACTGACCTCTGCTGCCAGCCAGTTAAGCACCGACTCACTCCTAAATCTGATTGGCATCCAGGGAGGAATCCCCCTTTCTCCTCCTCCTCTCTCCAGTCAAATCCTGGTGGGGGTTTCTCCCCGCCCTTTCTCCTGCAGCTTGGCTTGATTGCTCTGGGCATCTGGAGCGATTGCTCTCCCGGCTCCTCTGGAAGCATTCCCGCTCTCGACAGGCTCCAGTTCGGATGGCAGAAGCTGGTTTGCAGGGAGGGTGGTGGTGGGTGAGTGGATGAAGCGGTCTCTGGACCAAGCCTGGGGTGGTTCAGTCTGGAAGCGCTCTGGGTCGCTTCAGGCTCTGCATCCACTGCAGGGAAGAGCCCAGGACTCTCCCTCTTTGAGGCTCGATCAGTCTCGGGCATCGGGCATCCTTTTAGGAAATGCCGCTCCCTGTTGATCGGCTGAAGCTCCCTGTAGATTTTAAAAGTCAGACTGGTGAGAACGTGCCTAGTTTTCCTGCCCTGTGTGCCTTCTTGATGGGAAGCAGCTACTCGGGGTGGCCTTTGCCTTCACAGAATCCACCAGCCAGATCTCCCCTACAGGCACCTTTCCAGAGCTGAGCGCTGCAAACATGACATCCGTCTCCTTCAGACTGGAGCCTGAGGTCTTCTGCCAGGGAGGCAGCTTGCCAAAGAACTCTGGCTCTGAGCGCCCCAAGCAGGACCCGACAAGGGCCCTCTTTGGTCTGGCCGGGCTTGCTCCTGAGGAGAAACGGACGCTGCTGCCCAGAAGCAGATCCAAGTTGCGACGGAAGGCGGTCCTGGCACGGGAGGAGGGTGGCGAGTCTGCCCGTGAGGTGCTTTGGAGAAAGAGTGAATGCGAGTCGGGAGGCCCAAGAGGCTCTGTTGGGGCTTCTGGGTCACCAGTCTTCAAGAGCAGGAGCAGCAGCGCTTGGGAGCTGGACCAGAGCGTGCTGCAGGTCTCCCCAGTGGCCGCAGCTAAAGGCGGTGTTGAGCCACAGCTGGAGACATCTGGAGCAACCCCCTCTCCTGGCCTCTCCAGCAGGCCGCTTCCTTGTGGACAGTCCTCTGAGAGCCAGGTGTCTTTGCCTGAGCCTCTGGGCGAGGAAGGCGTCTTGGCTAACTCGGGCAGTCCAGCTGCCAAGACCCCTGTTTCACAGGGAGGGCAAGAAACTGTCCAGGCCGGAAAGGAGCATGCCTGGGCGGGGGAGGAAGCAGCGTGTGGGCCTGCAGAAGCGGCACTCGCCTCTGAGGCTCTCCCGGGGGCTGCCCTGTCGGAAGGCAAAGGGCAGAGCCGGGTGACTCTTGGTGACAGAGGGACTCCCATGGACAAGCCCGATGAAGAGGCCTTGTGGGGCCCGGCTGAAGCTGGGCCTGCCCTCCTGGAGCAGGCGCCTCCTGTCACTCCCGCCAAGAGCCCGCTGAGCTCCTGCACAGTCGTTGAGGGGCTGCTCTTCCCTGTGGAGTATTATGTCAGGACCACGCGGCGGATGTCCAGCTGCCAGAGGGAGGTGAACCTGGCGGCGGTCATCGAGAGCCAGCTGGGAAAGAGCCGGAGGCGGCAGAGGCTGGCCGGCACCAGGGCAGCCGTGCCCTCCCAAGAGCTGGTGGGGAGCAGCGGCCAGGCCAGGGGGGGCCCTTCTTCTTCCCCGCCTCCCAGTGCTGATGCTGCAGCCCCTGCAGCCCCGCAGGCGCTCCTCCCTCTCTCTCATGAGAGCACCGCTCCCAGCGAGAGCCTGACTCCGAGCGGGGTGCTCACCCGGCACCGAAGAGCGGGGAGGCCGAGGAGGAGGGGGGCAGCAGCGGGGCCGAGCCGCCGAACTGCAAGCTGCTGGTCACAGGAGCCGACGGAGACCTCGGGGCCAGCTGCCCCCCGAGGCAGCAGTGGTCTTGTGTCAAAGGAGGCCCAAGAGAACAGCCCTGGTGAAGGCGAGGGGGGGACGCTGCTCCCCGTTGCTGCTGCTGCTGCCGCCAGGGGCCGTGCAGAAGCTGAGCCAAGTGGCAAGAGGCGGCTGGCTGGATCGGAAGGCGGGCAGAGCTCCCGCACAGCCCGCCTGGGACCCGAATCTGCCTCCAGCGTCGTGAGAGGTTTGAGAGCCCACAGCGAGGTGCGTCACTCGGAGGGCAGGCCGGCGGGACGGGACGGGACTCGGGGCCAAGCTGGGGCCACGCTGGCGCCACTGGATGCCGCCTCTCCACCTCAAGAGGAGCCCCCGGAGGCTGCTCTGCAGTGCAAGAGGAGAAGGATGTCCCCAGGTACGTGGTGGTGTCCCTAGCGGAGGGTTCCGAAGACCAGGCGAGGTCCCTGTGCTTGGAAGAGACGGGTGGGGGGTGCCCTTCTTGGGGAGTGCCCCCCCGCCACTTGCGGCCCCCTCATAGGTCCCTAAGCAGCGAATGGCCGACTCTTCTGCTTACGGTCCAGGCGCCTGGCAGGGGCTCTCTGGGGGAGGGGCTGGCCCCGGGAGCCCACCTCTTCCCTCCCGAAGCTCCGAGCAGAGGCTGTAGAGACCCCCTCCTGGGAGGCAAGGCGAGATGGCAGCATGGCGGTGGGGGGAGGTTCCACTGGCAAGCTCTCCTGCAAAAGCACCTTTGAAATGAGCCGGAGCTGCCAGAGAGCGCGCCGAGCGCAGCTCTTGCTTGTCTGTTTCAAAGGGGCTTGTGCAGGAGAAGTCGGGGCGGGAGATGGGAGGCTTTTGGATTTCCACCTCCAAGGTTTGTTTTGGGGGGGCCCTCGGTGGGCTTTGAATTCTCCCCACTGACTGGGGCCTTGGCAGCAGCAGCTGGCGGTGGTGTGAGGGAGCCCAAGAAGCCCCAGTGGCCCAAGCCTCGTGAAAACAGACCTGGAAGTGCCCCCAGCGTCTGCGCAGCCGAGACTTCTGCCCGTCGACTCCAGAGAGGCTGGGGAGCTGGACGGCTGCAGCCTCTAGGCCCTTTGGCCATCTTGAATCTGCAGGTTGCTTCTCTGCTGTTGAGCTGAGCAGAGTGGCCTGAAGCACCCCAGCCCAGGAGGGACAAGCCTCGTGGCTGCAGCTGGTGAGAAGGCGCAAGGCCATCGCCCACGTATTGTTTGTGTCTGCAGGGCGAAAGAGGGGCTTCCCGCGTGCGGCGCATCCCGCTTCTCTAGGCCTCTTCTGGGCCGAGGGCGGCATCCCGGAGCTCCCCTTCCCTGTCAGAAATGAGAGGGCCTGTCTGAAGTGGCTGCCTGCCAAGCTGGACCTCCAAGAATTTCACCTGCCCGAAGAGGAATTTGGCTTCCTCAAATCCCAAAAACTCGACGCTTGTGCTGTAGAACTGCTGGAGACGTTTGGTGCTGGCAGATCGGCCGAGCGCCTCCCGCAGTTTGCTGCTGAGGAAGGATCCTCTGCGCCTGGCGACGTTCCTGCTTCTTTGGAGGATGAGCCGCCAGCGCTGCCACCCATCCTGCAGCCCCTGCACAAGGCACGGATCCCCTCCAGCAAGTGGCTCCTCTCTCCAGCCCTGGAGGGCGCCCACAGCGGCCTGCTGGAGTCCCAGCCGCCTACTCCCGCTTTCCCTGCCGTGGGGGCGACCCCAGCAGCTCCCCCAGCCTCTGTGCCTGACATGTTGTTGTTGTGTGCGTCTCCTTCGCAAGTGGAGGAGCCAGGCACCTTGGGAGCCGCTCCTGCCCTGCCCGGGGCTGGCCCGGAGGAAGCAGCCTGCAGCATGGGAGGGCCCAGCCCAGGCGGAGACAGCTGGAGGCCTGGGGGGAGTCCGTTTCCAGCCGTCGCGTCTGGAGGGCAGGACGAGGACGCGCCCAAACAGGTAAAAGGGTGGGAGGAGGCTCTGGGGAGCGCCAGCCTCCGCCTGCTGGCTTATAGGTCAGGACCGTGAAGAGCAGTGGGTTGCCCTGGGGAAATGTGGAGATGTTGCTGGAGAGCCCCATGTCAGCACCCTGCAGGCCAGACCGTCACAAAGCTGCAGTCGGCAGCCTCCCTGCATGATCAGCGCCGCCGTCTGTTCCTCGGCGTCTCTAGTCACTCGGCCCTGTGCGAGATTCTTCCTTTCTTCCAGCCAAACGGAACTTTCCTTTCAGAAGTGGCATCGACTGCCAGGATTCTAGTCCTGAAGCTCTCCCCTGAGCAGCTAGAATGTTGGTTACCATCCCATGCCGCCACGGCCTCTCAGCAAGTGGCTGGCTCATCAGTGATTGGCAGTGGCCAGTGGCGATGGCCGGGCTTGCTAGAGCACCGGTCTGTGAGAGACTTTAAGGCGGTCTGGTCGAACCTTCCACTCCAAGGCAGGGTCCCTTGTGTCTTCCCCTTCAGTGCAGATGATTAAGCATTCAAGGGCCTGGATGTAGCTGGAACAGTGGAAGTTGGTTCAGGGCGTGGGCTGCTTCTCAGGGCGGCTCTGTCAGGCTCTGATGTGGGGTGAGGCTTCCTGATCCCCGTTGGGAAGCCCCCGGGACCTTCACCCTCCTCCTCCTCCTCATGCCTTGTCACGCAGGACAGAGTGGTGGCTGGGAACCTGGCAGAGGCTGCAGGAGAGAGCCAGAGAGCAGGGAGCTTGCAGCTGACTTCGAGACTGAAGGTTAGAAGAAGAAAACTCTGTTGACTTGCAGAAAAGGGGGGCCAACCCAACCCAGAGGGGGCTTGCTGTGGTCACTTGCTCTGCACAGTCTTCAAAATGCCCCCAACAGAAGCTGACTTGCTGCGGGGCACTCGTGTGGTCTCTTTTTTTTGCAGGCTCGGGCCCTAGGTTGGTAGAGGCCGTGAGGATGTGCTCTGGAATGAGGGGGGGGGTAGACCTGAGGAGCCCCCTTCAGCCCATCGACTGCTGGGGTGGGGGTGGGGGGGTGGGCTTCCTTCCAGCGCACAGGCTGCCCCGATGTTTCCTGGTGCCCCTCTCTAGACGTAGCCCCTGCCCCCCCCCCCGGGTGAAGTCCAGCCAACTCCTCTTCCTTTGGTGAGTTGGAGGAAGAAGGCCACGTGTCATCTCCTTGGCGTGGCACAAGTGCTCTGGGGCAGGCCGCAGCCCGTGTTGGGACGCTTTCCTCCCTCTTGTTTTGGACAGAACTTCTCTGGCTCCTGCTCTGTGGACGTGGGCACGGTGTGCTGGGAGGCTGCTGCCGGCTCCTCCGAATTGTGTATTGTGACTGCTTGTGAAACCTCCGTCTCCCTCTGGAGGCACCTGGACCCCGGCCACTGGGAGGCCCTGCATACCTGGCACCTGGCAGAGGTAGGGGAGGCCTTTGCCGAGGCTGCTAAAATGCCAACGTGACTTGAGGGGCAAACCTGCCCCCAGCGGCTGTCGCCCGCCCCATGGCCTCCTTTTTTACGTGCATAGGTGTTTAACCTGGTGGTATGGCCGCCTTCTGGGCTGGCGACCTCAAGCAGGAGTTCTCCGCTGGCTGGGAGCCTTCTCTTCTCCGGTGCTGGGCCATTCAACCCCCCTGCACCCCTTCTAGCACAGACTCCGATGGCTGAAGCATCAGGCCGAGTCCCTGTGCTGGCGGTGATGGGTCCTTCTCCAAATCCATATGCAGACAGTCTCCTGGGTTGTAAGCCTGTATACACCCCTCTCTGTTGTCCACATAATTCCCGGGCGTCTCACATCAGTGAACCCATAAGAACAAGCAAATTGGCTGTTGGGACAAGCAGGTTTTCTAAAAAGATCCCTCAAAAGTGGCAGTTCAGCAGCAGCGATGCCAGCAATGGGTATGTTTGTTGCTGCTGGGATGGCCGCCCAGGGGAAGGTGGTGCAGATGCCTTGAACTCTGCTGCTCTCCTTTTCCAGGTCCCTGTCATCCAAATCATTCCCCTGCCGGGCATCAAGAGCCACGTCTGTGTGGCCCTGGGCAGTCTGGAGATTGCAGAGATCAGGTGAGTCCTTCCGAGAACCTTGCTGCCTCTTTGGAGCCTCAGCAACCGCCTAGCCACACGTTTGCACTCATCGCATGAGCACACGGCGCTATTCCCATGTGGCATCCAGTCCTTGTTCCTCCATACATGCCATCTCGACTCTGGATTATCAAAGGGGCCAGTCCCTTCGTTGACTTTAGAAATTAATGCATGTACCCAGGAGGTTCTCTGTCTTTACAGCACATGGTGATAGGAAGACTATTCACACGAGTTCTGCCTGGATGGATCCTCTGACCAGGCTTTGGGCTTTCAGGCTCAGGTTAAAGACCAGAACCGCCTGCCTTTGCTTTCCCAGAGCCAGAGACAGGAGCAGCTCGGGGGGCTCCTCTCTCTCCCATCCCGGACCTGCCCGCAGGCTGGCCAGTTCTCAGGCGGAGCTGCCCCTGAGTTTCAAGTCTCACACGTTTTGAGACTCGTGTCCTTGTTCCCTTCTCTCCAGGTTCTTGTTTCATTCTTCCGAGGACGGTTGCACTCAGCAGTCACTCATCAAAGCTGGCCACATCAAAGCTGTCCTTGGCCTGAAGGGCAGGCGGCTGGTCAGCAGTTGTGGGTCGCTCCAAGACCAAGAGGTGGAAGTCACTTCTTTCTCTGAGGCAGGAAGGTGAGAAGCAGAGACGTGGAAGGGGGTGTGTGTGTTTGACACGTAGGGGTGTCTGTCTCCGTTTAGCCCTGCTAACTGAGCAAAGAGGCACCCTCTTAAAGTGGTGATTCTCTTTATTGAGCAGGTGGAGGGGACAGTCATTCAGGATATCTAGAAATGTTCCCTCTTTGTCACGACCGGAGCATGAACTTGCCCAGTCTGTGTGAGGGTAATCCAAGCTACTCACTACTTTAACGTTTTCCCTCTTGGATGCCTCCCCAGATATTGTTGGACTACAGCTCCCATTGTGCCTTTGGCTTTTGTGGCTGGGGGTGACGGGTGTTGTTGGACCACAAGTCCCAAGTTTGAGGACCCCAGTCTAGGGGGAAAGGCCACGCGGGGCCCTGTTGCCAGCCCCCTAACCGCGTGGAGCCTCCTTCTGTCGCTGTCCTCTGCATCACCTGGGGGTCTTTCTGCTTCCTAGGGCCAGTGAGAGGCAGCCCTTGATGCCCTCCCAAGAAACCCTTTTGGCTTTTGCTGAGGTGGACGGGATGCAGGAGGGTTTGGTTGGCATGACGACCCTGAACTGTGTGGTGGTCTGGTAAGCACTCCTGCCCTGGCCGTATGTCTGCTGTGTCCTGGCATGTGGGTTTGACTTGCATTTTGTCAACAATAGAGACCATGTGGAAAAATGTTGTCAACTAAAGCACTGTGAACAGAACTGGAAAAATCTGAATATCTCAGAAGTCCACCCCCACAATCGCCCAAAGTATCTAAATTAAACTATTTCATGAAAACCAACACGAAGGCCCTGAAGACTCTTCACTCCCTCGTTTTAGCCTGCCCAAAGCAATGCGCCTTTTGAGACGCAGATCTTTCTGAGGGGTAGGTGACTGAAGAAAAAGGCCATGGCAACTTTGAAACAGCTTAATTTGACTGGCATTTATTGCGTTGCTTATTGCTCTTATGAAGTCATGTATTTTTAGGGATGGAAGTGTATCTGCATCAAAACAGAGCAATGGAAGATGTTTCACTTCACTGTGTCTGGGGTTCGCCCAGAAGGTTTGATGCTGTTGCACAGCTCCAGGGGACTGCTTACATATAACACTTTTTGATGTGTTTCTATGAATGGAGGAGAGCTGGTGTTGTAGTCGCAAGCATGAATTGTCCCCTTAGCTAAGCAGGGTCTAACTAGGGGAGACCCACAGTGGCGATGCTGCTGTCTTCCCATCTTTTGCAGGAACCTGAGAACGGGCCAGCTGCTGAGGAAGATGCCTGTGGGCTGCTCTGAGCCAGCTTCGGTCTGCCACAGGGCCTACGCCGACTCGGTAAGTCGGTCCTAGACGCTGGGAAGCTGCTGTTTGGGCTGAGCGGGCTGGGCCCCTTTGGAGAGGGCTCCTGGGGTGTTCGTGCCGGCTCCCTTTCCTCCTCGGGACGCCGGTCCAGGCTCGGCTTCGAGCTAGAGAGTCCTGGTTTTCTTGGGCTGTGCACATCCATGTTGGCGGCAGCGTGTGTGGCTGCCCTACAACCACAGGCCTCCTTGCTCGGGAGACTCGCCCACGTGTGGTTGTTTTCAGGGAGGCCAGTTCTGCTTCTCCTTCATTTGTGGGACTCGATCGCCTGCCTTTTGAGCACAAAAGGTCTTGCAAGGCAGCTTGGAAAAGTGTCAGCAGAAGTCCTGGGGAAGGGGGAGGCTACAGCAGAAGCAACATCCAGCCGCTCACCAGGCTGTCCAGGGGCTGCTCCCTTCCTGAAACCCGAACCCTGTGTTCCCCCAACTGCTGCTGCTGCTGCTGCAGCTTTGGCGGAGTTTGACGTCCCCGTGTGTCCTTCCTCCCTTGCCGCTCAGGGCCTCCTGTTTGTGGTCCTAAGTCACCCACATGCCAAGGAGAGTGAGTCGCGTGGGAGCCCTGCCTTCCGGGTGGTCGCTTTCAATCCCAAGACAGCCAGGAGTACGGGGGTGATGCTCTTGTCCCTCCCTCTAGGGATCGCAGGAAGGCAAGTTGGGGCTTGGGGGAGTGTTTGATTGGAACCCGGGAGAAAAAGCAGCCGTCGGCACAGATGGCATTGATCGCTCTGGCCTCGGGGTCTTCGGTCCTTCCCCCGGCCCTGGGCCTCCTGCTCTGACTGGCAGTGCCACTCCAGGGCTTCTGGAAGAGGCTTTCCCCAGCCCCGCCACTTCAGTGGGGTGAGCTCCTTCTCCTGCCGCCGACCATCCTGGCTCCTTCCTGTTGACATTGGAGTGGCAGCAGGTCACGGGCGGGGGGGGGGGGGCAGCCTCTCTTCCTGCCGGCTGCCTGTGCAAATCAGAGGCTTCCTGGGGTGTGGGCACCCTCTGCTGCTTTTCAGGCAAGCCAGCAGGTTCATGACCCGAGTTCCTAACCCAGCCTCCCCTTGTGTGGTGGTGGTGGCGGTGGCTATCGTTCAAAGGCAGGGCTTGCTCCCCTGCCCCCCATCTCATTTGCCCTTGGAGCATTCTGGGCCTGTTGCCAGAGCAGTTTTCTATTGTAGTGAGGAGGAGCGGAGGACCTTGAGCTGCGA
Organism: Hemicordylus capensis; assembly: GCF_027244095.1. Classification (NCBI taxonomy): domain Eukaryota; kingdom Metazoa; phylum Chordata; class Lepidosauria; order Squamata; family Cordylidae; genus Hemicordylus; species Hemicordylus capensis. The sequence continues at coordinate 558,626 of NC_069669.1, forward strand.
TGGCAGCGGCAGATGGTCAAAGGCAGCGCTCTGGAGGAGAGGCTGGGGCGTCCAGAGGGGCTTGCCCTTCTTCTCCTGGCCAAGGGCACCTGGGCCCACTCTGAGCGCAGTCCAGCAGGAAGCTCTCCTGCCCAGCCCTCTCGGGATGAGCTGTGCAACTCCCCTTCATTTCTGGGGGTCTCATGCTGTGCCGTTTGCTGCAGGATTGTGCCTCCTGCCTGGAGCAAGTCTGAGCCCGTCTCTGAGCCCCTTGCCCTGAAGCCGGGCGGCTGAGCCGGCAGTGCCCAGACTTCTGAGGAGTGCTGACTGAGTGGCCCTCGCGGAATGAGCAGTGGGGCACACCCGCCACTTTGCCATGCGGCTTGTGGAGTGTGTGAGGGCAAGGAGGAAGCTCCCTCCAGAGGGGCTTTTCGGACCCAGTGCCTGATCTGGGTGTGGGTCAGAAGGTGGCCTGGCTCCTCTGGGGGTGGCTCCTGTTGGGCTTGCAGGAACTTCTCATGATGTTTACTGTCTTGACTTCTCATGCCATATGGGGCAGTGTCCAGTCCTGGCCACAGGAGAGGCTGCTCGGCCCTGTGCAGATTCAGAGAAGCTTTTCAGCTGGCCCCACAGGGGCGAGGAACGGTTTGTTATCTGCCTTGAGTTGCACCGTGACCAAGGAGGGGGCCTGTGTGTTTTCAATAACCCTCTTGCCACTAGGTACCTGGAAGGTGATGTGAAGGATACCTCTGCTGCAGCTGTGCTGACGTCTGGAGCGATTGCCGTGTGGGACTTATTTCTGGGGCAGTGCACGGCTCTGCTGCCCCCCCGTTCTGAGGGGAGCTGGTCTCTCGCCAGGTGGTCAGTCACAGACACTTGCCTGCTGGCTGGACTCAAAGACGGCAGCGTCTGCGTTTACAGCTACACCGTGCAGAGGCCGCCTTCTCTTTGAGAGACTTGCCCCCTTTGGAGGCGAGTGGCTCGGACAATCGGACAGCAGGGCAGGATTTCCTGTGCTGGAGGAATTCCTCACTGGGGCTGGGTCCTTTCCTCCGTGACAGATTGGAATGTATTCCTGGATGAATCGGTCATTAATCCCACACGTGCTGTGAACGGACTCTAGAAGCATTGTCATCTCCATTTCTGCCCATTTTGCTGGAGGTGATCTCAGGAGCAGAGTGGGCATGTCCCTGCTGGGGTGCTTCCACTGCAAGCCCTGCTGCTGGAGCTCGTGGAGCTGTGCAAGAGCAGAGCCTTGTACCAAAGCTGTTGTGTTTGGTGATTTGAGGTTTTGTGCCTTTGAACTGTTAAAAATGCAGTTAAAAAAATAAGCATTTTTCTAGATTTTCTTAAATGTACTATTAAAATTAATTTAAGGGAAGAAAAAAACTTGTTTGTGGTTTTTGGTGGAGAGTTCTCTTTCTAGAAAGAACAATGATGCAACTTATTTCAGAAGCTCATCTTCTGGAAGTGAGGCCTGCCTGCCTGCAGAAGACAGAGGAGGGAGGTGGCCAGGATTTCAGTGCAGCTGCACTCACCTGTGGGCTGCTGCAGGTCCTCCCTCCCACAAGAAAGAAAATGCACCAGCAAAGACAAGTTCCTGCTCTTATTAACTTGGGGGTAGGAGGTTTTGTCCTTTAAACATTTGGAAAACATGCCCCCGTCTGCTTTCCCATCTGTCTCCCCCCTCCCCATTTATTCCCCCTTCAGATGGGGAGTATAGGCCCGCTTGGCAAGGGAAGGGCTGATCCCCACCCGCAGTCCTCCGAAGGCTGCCTTCCCTTTAAATCATGCCTGCTCAACTTTAGCCCCCCAGCTGTTTCTGGACTACAACTCCCATGATCCCTAGCTTCAGTGGACAATAGCCAAGGATTATGGGAGTTGTAGGACAACATCTGCGGCTGAAAAGCAGTGCTTTAACTCGCTGCAGTGAACCTTACACTCGGCGGCCTCCCCCGCCCCACTTCCCGCTGGTTTGTTTGTATTCATCCCAGCCCAGTTCAATGGCCCCAACGAGGGGCGCCAGGAGGCGACCGCCAGCGGCGCACCGCGCGCCACTCTAGCCGCGCCTCGGGCTAGGTCTATCCTGGGCGCCGAGGCCCGGCGGAGGCGGGGCTACGCATGCAGATTACCCCGGCCCGCCCCCAACGGCGCGGGGCCTTGTGGGCCGAGCATGCGCAGAGGCGCCCGCACGGGGTCACCATGGCGGCTCGTGTCCTCCTGCTCGCCTCCTCGGCCTGCGCCCGGCGCGGCTGCCGCCGCCTCCTCCACCTCGCCCCGCGGGGCCGCCCCCTCCTCCCTCCGCCGGGAGCAGCCAGCTTGGCGCCCGGGATTGCTCCCCTCCCGGGGCCCGCGAGGCTCGCGCCGCAGGTGAGGCAGGCAGGCGTCCATCCGGTGCAGCTGCGGGAGCCGGGGAGGGGGCGCGCCCAAGGAGGAGCCGCTGCCTCTGCTTCCCGGCGGCGACAGCAGCAGCAGCAGCTCGGGTGTCTCCCTCCTCTGTTCCTCCCGCGCTGCCTGCAGGCTGGCCGTGCTTCAGGTGCCTGACGAATGCCCGCCTGCAGTCAGCACAGCTCTACCTGACAAGTGGCTGTGCGCTGCCTAGGCAGCCAGTTCCTTCTGCTGCAGCAGCAGCAGCAGCAGCAATGGCAGTAAAGAGAAGGGAGCTTAAAACCCACTTTAAAAAAAAGTCCACCCCCCAAATGCTAAAGCCGAAAGAGCAGGAGGCTGGGAGCCCGTCTTGCTGGCGGGATGGACCTGTGAGGCAGCAGCCCGGGCAGGGCAGAGGCCCCTGGGGGGAAGCCCCGCACCTTGGACTGGGCACACACTCTGCCTTGATCCCGGGGGATCTCTCCTCCTCCTCCTCCTCTGCAGGCGTATTTCATTTTGGTCGGGTGCCCGGGTGTGCTCTCGGAGTGGCCTCCCTGCCTGTGCACATCCCCAGCAGTTTCCTGGCTGTTTCTCCTTCCAGGCTCCATCTCCAGGAGGACGCTGAACCTCTTCCTTCCTTGTGAGAGACTCTGCTCTGTTTCTCTTGCAGGCCACGGGGGCGCTCTTCCAGCTGTGGCGCCACTATGCAGACCTGCCACCACTGACCCTGGATGGCATCAAAGAGCGGGTCCTTTATGTCTTGAAACTGTACGATAAGATCGACCCAGAGAAGGTAAGTCAGCCTGGCTTTGACCCTCTTCTTTTTCTGGCATCGCGGGGGCTTGTGCAGTGAATGTGTTTTGCTCTGAAGCAAAGGGGCCTTCCGAAGGAGGCGTTTCCATCTTCCCAAGATGTGCCACCCATCAAAACAGGCCCCCTACTGTGGCTGCAGCAGGTGACGGGCACAGAAAGTCAAGGTCTCTGGCTTGGTCCATCTGGTCGGCATCCAAAGCAAAGAGGAATGGGAGTGAGCAGCCGCCGAGGGGGGGGGGAGGCTGTTGTGACAGCCATTGTGGGGTTCCCGTTAATGACTTTGCTGCTGAAGAACTGCAAATCGGGCACGCGGGGAGGTGGTGTGCTGTCTGCTGTGGGAGAGCGGTGCTGGCCAAACCTTGATGGCTCTGGAGTCCTGAGCATCCTCACCGTTGTCTACTGACCAGGAGCAGCTCACACTCCCGGGGTGGGGTGGGGGGGCCCCTGCCTCAGCTTCCGGGAGCTCCGTTGGCATCTTTCCCATAGGCAGCATGGCTCTCATTAGTGCCGGGGTGGGAGAGGAGGGAGCAAATCGAGCTCTGGGAAGCAGAGGCAGCTGCGCCTCCTTTGGCAACCTCTGGCTCATCGGGACAGGCCACCCCTGTGACGGACCTCCTTCCTTTCATGTCGGGAGGGTGATTTTGAACACTTCGTGGTATCTTTGCTTGCTTCGTGTCTTTCCAGCTCACAGCAGAGTCCCACTTCATGAAAGACCTGGGCTTGGACAGTCTAGACCAAGTGGAAATAATCATGGCTATGGAAGATGAATTCGGTAATGTAAATGTCCTGCCACTTTGGCCTGCCATGAAGTCTCCACACGTGTGTGTCTTCCCCCCTCTCTCTCCTAGGAGGTTTACACCTGAAAACTGCACCGGCATCTCCCCACTTCTCTCTCCTTCTGTGCGCGTCCTTACCAGGACCCGCTTAGTTTCCCCACGGTAGGGCTGCCCAGCTTTGACCCTCCAACTGTGCTTTTTGGGCTGGAGCTCCCTTCCTTCCTAGCCACAGTGGCCACTAATCGGAAGTTGTGCAGCCCGGCCCTACAGAAGAGTGTTTCCCAGAATCCTTTGTGCTTCGCATCGCAACAGTCGTTTTTTATAAGCTGGCTGCCCTAGTGGCCTGGAGCCTTTCGCTTAAGCCCCAGCCCCTTCCCTAGTAGTTCGAGGTGGGTTGGGTGGGTGGCGGCATCTCCTCAACCAGCAGTGACAGTCCTTTGTCTCTCTGTGTGTGGCTCCCCTCCCCACCCCAGGCACTCCCACAAATTCCCGCCCCGTCTCTTCCCCAGTGTTCTTGTTTACCTTTCAGGTAAAAGCCCTGCTAAGGGGACCTGCCTCGTTTTGGTTCTGGACTAAATGTGCCAAATCTCTTCCAGGCTTTGAAATTCCAGATGTGGAAGCAGAGAAGCTGATGTGTCCGCAAGAGATCGTAGACTACATTGCTGATAAGAATGACGTGTATGAATAAGTGTTTCTGCCAGGCTAAGTAAGTCGAGACTCCGGCCAGAAAGAGCGTGTGATAGACCAGTGGGGTGTGGGGAACTGCCTTGCGTAAGAACGTAAGAAGAGCCCTGCTGGATCAGGCCCAAGGAGGCCCATCTCGTCCAGCATCCCGTTTCACACAGGGGCCCTCCAGGGAGCCCCCAAGCAGGGAGGGGCTGAGGGCTTGCCGCCTCTCCTGCCCTTGCTCCCCTGCAACTGGTATTTAGCGGCATCTTGTTCGCTGCTTTGTGAACTTGGGTTGAAGAGCAGGATAGAAATACTCGTCGTCATCGTCGTCCCCTCTCTTCTGGGGGCCAGTTGGAGGAGGCAGCCCGGAACCAGATGGGCCAGTGCTCAAGTCGGTAGGAGGCTGCTTCCCTCCCTGAGCCATGTCGTGGGGCCTGCTGCCCTGGGCTTGTGGGGCTTGGTGGCCTGGCTGGGGGGCAGCTGCCGGGGTGGCCTTCTGGTCCCTTCCGTTCTGGGCTGCTGGGGTGAGGGGATGCAGTGCCACAGGGCTTCTCAAATGTGGGTCCTCACCAGCTGCAAGGGCCGCCGGCAGGGCGTGATGGGGACCGTAGCCCCACAGCCTTTGGGGAGCCATGTTTGAGAGCCTCTGCCACAGAGGGGCCTTTCCCCCCTGGGGGAGGGACCCCTCTTGGCCAGCTGCTTTCCTGCCTCTGAGCAAACTTACACAAGTTTGTTCTGCAAAGAAAAGGCAGGATATGCAGCCAAAGGAAAGCAGCGCTCCTCTGCAGCCGGGGCTGCTCGTGGCAATCTTCTCCGGCTCCGGCTCTCTTGGCATTGCTGGGTTCCTGGATGGCCCCTCACAGAGGATGGCTTTTCGCTCCCTTCCACAGGCAGTTCTGTTCTGCCCTGAGGGCTCCAATGATGACGTCAGCAGGAGGGGGGGCCCCTGGACAAGCAACCCCCCAGCGCCCTTCTGAATCACCATTCCTCTTGGATGAAGAGATCTCTTGGCTGCTGTATTTAAAGTTGTATAAATATGTGTTGGCCTTCACAATAAATCCTAATACCAATGTGGCTGTCTCCCGGGTGTCTTGTGGCAGTGAGCGTGAATTGTCTCCGTTGCTAAGCGAGGTCTGCTTTGGGATGGGAGACCCCGTGTGAGCGCTGCCTGATGGTCCCTTTAGGAGGTGGGTCATCGCTCAGCGGAAGAGCACCCCCAGGCCTGCAGAAGGTCCCAGGTGCCCTCCCTGACAGCCTCTCCCGGCAGCGCTGCGAGAGACTCCTGCCTGAAGCCTTGAAGAAGCCGCTGCCAGGCAGTGTGGAGGGTACTCGGCAAGCTGGACCAAGGTCTGGCTCAGAATAAGGTAGCCCCCGCCCCCCGCCCCCACCTTTGAATCCCTTTCCAAGTGGGGATTCGGGAGAGCAACTGTTCCTAGCCAGCCCGGCAGGCACAGCATCCCCCCAGGGCCTTCTGTTTCCTTTTAGACTGAGCCCTTGGGGGGCAGGAGACCCTCTTTCTTTATTCATTCGGTGGAAACTTCGGTCGAAAGGCAGCACTGAAGTCGCAGCAGCCCTCGAAGAATGCCGGCCTCTTCCTGGCCCGCTGGCTTGCAGGGCTCTGCCTTCCCAAGCCTGGGAGGAGAAATGGACCCGGGCCCCCGCCTGCCCTTCGCCCCGATGGCTTCTTGCTCCTGGGGGGAGAGAAGGGCACGCTGCGGCCTTGAAACGGGGAGGAGGGAGGGAGGGAGGGAGGCTAGCTAGTCCCCCTGAGCTGGGCTTCTCCAGCGCGAGCGCTGCTGCTTATGGGGCCAGCCCCGGAGCCCGTGGCGGGGGGGGGTGTGGGTGTGCGAGATGCATGGCCGCTTCCTGCTGGGCGCGGGAGGGCGAGTCCTTCGCACCGCCACGAGGCTCCAGCAAAGCGGGCAGGGAGGGAGGGAGGCGCCAGCCCACCCGCTCAGGCAGCCAGACTAGAGGGGCGGGCATCCGCGACAGCGGCGAGGGGCGCTCTGCACATGCTCAGAGAGCCGCGGGCGGGCCGTGCTCCGCATGCGCCTGGCTGGGGCCCGAGCCGTGCTGGTGCTGTGCGGACTAGAGAGGGGCTGCCTGCGGTGGGCGCCCTGCGCGGCGGGGGCCGCCACCACTTCGTCCTCCTCCTCCTCCTCTGCCCCTTCCCCGCCTGCCTGCCGCGCGCTGGCTGGCGGGTCTCGGTGGCGCACCGAGCGGAGGGAGCAGCTTCCTGGCGGCGGCGGCGGCGGCGGCGGCGCGCGTGGAAGGCGGCTCGGGAGGGAGCGCGGGCGGGCGGGCGAGCGAGCGAGCGTCGGTCCGTCCTCCGCGGCGGCGCAAGATGGGCAGCCGCCTCCTGCCGCTCCTGGCCCTGCTCGGCGCCGCAGGTAAGGTGCAGCCGCCCGGGGCGAGTCTCTCTGCTTGGGGCGCCTCCTCCGGCAAGGGCGCCCGCTGGCCTCGCTCGCCCGCCGCCGCCGCGGGGAGGCGCGCTCCTCCTCCTCCTCCTCGGCGGAAGGCCCGGGCTCTCTGCACAGGCTCAGAGGTGCCCTCCTCTCGGGGGACCCGGGGCGCTCTGCTGCCTCGGCCCGCCGGGCGGGAGTCCGTGGCAGAGGCGCCGCCGAGGGGCCTCCCAGCAGCAGCACGAAGGTGCCCCCGCCCAGGTGGAGGGGCAGCTCCTAGCCTGAATGCCGGGAGGAGGCGGCGGCGGCGGCGGCGAGGCGCTTTGGCCGCGGGCAGCAGCGAGCGAGCCCGGCTTGTGGCCTGAAGGGGGGGGGGGGCTTATTCGGGCGTGGGGGGGAGACAACTCGGAGGTCGGCGGGGGTGGGGGCGGCGGCGGCGGCAGCAGCACCCCCGGGCCGGCAGCGTCGCCGCAGAACGGCTCTGCTGGGTGATGGGGAAGACCTTTCGCTGCCATCCGAGAGAGCTGCTGCGGTCAGAGCAGGCGAGAGCAGCTGTGCATGGCGGGGAGGGTCAGTCCCCGACCACGACCCCCCCCCTTGCATGGCCCTTCCTGGGGGCCAGCAGTCCCCAGCATCCCCTCCGCCTACCGGGAGAGCGCAGTCAGGTAGCAGCTGGCACGCGGGGGAGGGCCACTGAGCTACCCAGCCAAGGGAGCTGCTGCCAGTCAGAGCAGGAGACGGTTGTGTGGATGAGCTGGCTGGGCCAAAAGGACACGTCCCCTTGCACAAACAGGTTGCTGTCGGAGTATGCAAGCTTCTGGGGCTCACAGAACTCTACACCAGTGAGAATCTGGAATGCCCTAACCCTAACCCAGCGGAGATGTATGCGCTGCTGATTGGCAAGTTAACCCGCACATATCCCTGACATGCTCCCAGCGTCCTGTGTAGCACACACAGGGCCTGGGAGCAGGTGATGAGGATTCTTCCATCCTCACCCCAGGGAGCAGGCCAAGCGGGCAATTTACAAGCCAAGAGGCAGGTGTGTGTGTGGGGGGGGGGGCAGCTAGGAGCAGACAACCCCACCGCCTTGCCGGGAGGCAGCATCCAGCCTCCCCTTCCACAGCTGCAGGTGCCCCCCCCCAGCAAGGTATCTCTTTCCCCGGCTTGACGTTGCTGCTGCTTCCTGCTGCAGAGGGCTGGGGGTGCAGCAGGGCCCCGGGGGGGCCCCTCCACAGCAGAAGTGGTGCCGCCAAGCCCTCCCTCTGCACACGCCCCCCCCGCCATTTGCGTCGAAATAGCAGCTCGTGCCCACAGAAAGCTCGTTGCCATGGCGATGCTGGGGTGGCAAGGCATCTGGTGCGCTGCCGCCGTTCCTGCCTGCTTTGGAGAATTAATTGGGCCTCTCTGGGATATGCTATGGCCGGCTGGGGGCTCTCTGGGGCCAGCTCGGGCCCTTTACCCCCCGCCTGGTGGCTAGGCTCTGGCCCCTAGAGAGGAGGGCCCGGAGGCACTTCCTCCCCTGCCCCTCATAATTTCTCTTCCCTTGAGCTTGTGGGCGTGGGGTGGTGGGGGGCAGGCTGATCAAACTCCGACCAGGGGTGGCGAAGAGGCCAGGAAACCAGGAAACCAGAGCAGGCCTGTTTGCAGACAGAGTTGACACTGGCGCTAGCAGGACTCCGTGTTAGAAACTGGCCTGGACATTCCGTCTCCCGCAAAGCCTCGGCTTCCTTTTGCATCCCGAGGAGGCCCTCTCTGGAAGAGAGCAGGAGCTTTGGACCCTGAGCAGAGTGCTGTGGTGAAGTGGCATTCCCAGAGGCCCCCCCTCTCCAGGGACCCCTTTCCCTGCACCGCTGGGTCACCCACATGGCTCCTTTGCCTGGATCCTCCTGGCTTGCCTGACCCTCCTGCGTGCGCAGCAGAGGCCTGGAATCGGCCCGATCCGCCTCATTGCAGCCCGCCTGCCCTGACCTCACCTGTCATGGCTTGGGAGGTGGGTGCAGAGTTCTTGCCGCCTTCCCCTCTGCACTTTAAACGTTTTTTTAAAAGCCCACCCCAAAATAAGTCAAAAAGGAGTAGAAATTGAGTCCCGGACAGGAGCAGAATGTCTCCCCCGGAAATTGGGACATCCCGCGTAATGCAAGGCAGTTGGCAACCCAAATAGGGAGGGCCCTGCAGCTGGCTGTTCCGCAGGGAATGCCAGCCTCCTCGCTGAACCCGGCCTGGTGCTGCCTGTGTGGGGGGTGGCCTGAGGGGTCATCTTCTTGCTTGTGACCCAAGAGAGAGCCCTGGGTGAGATCTGCACCCCAGATGCAGAGCCCAGCCCCGACCCCTGAGCTTCCTACCTGGCGGGGGGGGCTCCCCACTCCTCTCCTCCAGTCAGCTCATCACCGCCTTTGCTTCCCCACAACCACAGGGCTGGATTCTGCTGAGCAAGAGCCTGCCTCACCCGCTCCAGGCCCAAGCACCACCCTGATGCTCCAGAGCCTCTTGCCCAGCGGCGCCTGGAGTCCCGGGGCCAACGCTGGAGCTGCTGCGTCCCCCACCGTGCTGCCCCCAGGCACCTTGGTGGCCTCCTGGGGTCGGGAGGCGAGCCCGGGAGAAATGGCAAGTGGCGCTCCAGCCGGGCAACAAGGCCACGCTCCAGGAGCCGCTGGAGGGAGAACTCCGCTCCCCGTCCAGGAAGCCAGAAGCCCAGAGTATGCGGAGCCCCGCAGGGCTTCAGGGGCCCGCCTGCCCCCCCGCCCGGCAAGGGCCTCCATCGCCAGCGATGCCCACAGGCTTCCTGCCTCCAGTCCTCCAAAGGCTCCGCCCACACCACTTTCTGGCCTGGCCTTTCTTTCGGAGGAGTCCGCTAGCCCCCCTGGCCAGAGGGTCTCTGGGGGCTGGCAGGCCACGAGCCCCCCCACAGCAAGCAGCTGGACCGAGCGGGAGCCTGGGAGGGAGGCCATGGCGGGGGCTGCTGCAGCTGCAGCGAGTGAACGCCCCCCCCACGTGGCCACGGCTGAGGACGAGGAGGGGCCGGAGGGAACCAGCAGCCGGAGGGCCCTGGAGGGCGAGGCCAGCCCCCCCACCCCGGAGACCCCGGGGGTGCTTGTGGCTTCCACTTGGCGGCCAGTCAGGGGCCCGGCCAAGCCTCCTTCCCGGTGGGCAGGGCTCACCCCCCCTGAGACCGTGGGGCAGGAAGAGGATGATGTGGTCACCACTGCCATGCCGTGGGCACAGCGGCTGCCCCAGGAGCAGAGCACTGGCCGCCCGTGGCTGGCTGGGACGGAGGCACTCCCTCAGCAGGCCGTGGGCAGCCAGGCCTGGGCGGAACCGGAGAGGGTGGCAGGCCTCCTCCTCCGAGAGGCCACGGAGCCGGTGGCAGGACCCTTTCCCTCTGGCACGGCCCTGCCACCCCCCCCAGCGGCCAGCACGGGTTCGAATTGCCCGGTGGCGATCACAGAGGAGGGCCTCACGGCGGGCAGCTTTGGTGGGAGCCCAGCAGCCACCTCGGAGCCCAGGACCACGGCAGCATTAGGGCCCGGCAGCACCAGAGCCCCTCGGGAAGCCCAGCCTCCAGCCGACGGAGCCTCGTCTTCTGCAAAGAGACCCAGCCTGGACCCAGAGACGGCCGGAGGGACACCTGCCTCCTCCTCCTCCTCCGGGGCGGCTCTGCGCCTGGCGGGCTCCCCCCCAGCGAATGCCCCCTCTGCCCGCAGCCCAGCCCCGGGGCTTCGTTTGCGGACGCTGCCCGTGAGGCCAGGTTGGCTGCCTGCAGGCTCCTCCTCTCAAGGAAGCCAAACCCTGGGCACGGCGCAGCAGCAGCAGCAGCCTACTGTCAGCAGGGCCCCCTTTCGGAGTCCCCCAGGCCCTCTCCCACCTTGGGGCCCAGTGGAGCTCTGGGGCAGCCCCACAGGAGAGAAGCAGGAGTCTGGGGCCGCCCCCGAGAAGCCCTCCCAACCCCCCAGCCCGTGGTCCGTCACGGAGGGCGGCCCTGGGCTGGCCCATCTCCCACCCTGGCGGGCAGCACGTGTGGGTCCCTCTCCCAGCGCAGCCAGTCCGGCAGAGAGCGTGTGGGTCCCGGCAGAGAGTGCCCCCACTCATCTCCCCAGCAACCAGGCAGCAGGGGAGGGCCCCCCCACAGATGCCCCCCCTGGTCGGGCTGGCCAGTCGGCCGCAGGGGAGGGGGGCTTGGGGAGCCCCGCCCCCCCGACGGCAGAGCCCCCCGTGAGCAGGCAGTCCGGAAGGGGCCTTGGCAGCCGCCAGGATCCCGGCCCGAGAGAGTCCCCAGCAGGCTCGGCGGCTGCTGGGGTCGCCACGGAAGGGGCCGCGTTGAATCCTGCTCGCTCCGAGGGTCCCGAGTTGCTGCCCACCAGGACGGCTCCTGCCTCCAGCTTGGCCTCTGCAGGAGCTGCCCCCCCCAGGGCCACTGCAGCAGCAGCAGCAGTGCCCGGTTGGCTGCCAGTCACCCAGCCGGTGGGGGCCCCCACGGCCAGGACTTGGGAGCGGCGGTGGGGAAGGCCTCCCCGCCTCCCCACGGAAAGCCCTGCGCGGGGGGCCACCCCTTCCCCACCCAGCCGGGGGCCCCTGGAGACCACGGCCACCTCAGGGCCCCGAGGAAGCAGCTGGCACACCTGGCCGCCCGTGCCAGGCCCCGCAGCAGGAAGCGTCGGCCGGGGTGACCCTCCCGTGGCCAGCACCTGGCTCTTGGCCGCTGTGCCGGAGGAGGCCGCCACCCAGCCCGGGCCCAAGGAGGGCCGCCCCAGGGCCCAGCAAGTCTTTGTGGTGGAGAACCAGCTGCCCCTCCTCAAAGGTCAGTCGGGCAGGGGGGCCGGGGGAGGGGGGGCTGGCTGGTGGGGGGAGGCCAAGGCCGCAGGTTGGGGGCGTTCAGGGTAAGCCTGAAAGAAATGCAGACTGGCCTCCCCGCTGCAAGGGGGCCCGCTTTGTCCCTTGGCAAGAAGGGGGCTCCCAGGCAAGCCCCCCCCCAGCCTTGCTGGGTAGGAAGCAGAAGGAAAGAGATTCTGCTTGGCCCGGGATCGATTGCTCGGGGCCGGAGTCCCCACTAGTGGCTTCTCCTCAGGAGGAGGCGCAGCTGCCTCTGCTCCCCGGCAGCAGCGGGGCTGGCTTTGAAAAGTGCCGGCCCTCTGGCAAGCGTCCCGAGTCCTTGGGCTGCGGGCCTGGAGGGGGCCCAACGGCCTTTGCGCCTGCCAGCAGAACTCCCTGCTGCATCACCAGGTCTGAACTCGCACACGCAGGAAGCACGTTGGGAAGCAGCAGATGGGCTGCCGGGTCATCTGGGTGCCCTGGCGGGGGGGGGGGGGGGCTTGTGTGGAAGCCACAGAGGGTGCCATGAGAAGCGCCAGGGGGCTCCAGGGGCTGCTGTGCTTGGTGTGCCGTGGGGCTCTCTGGCTGGGCCTTGGGGCGTCCCACGTGGCTGCAGCTGGCCTGGCCGCCTCCTCGGCCTGTCCTCTGCCCTGCTGGGTGGTTGGGCCAGCTGCCCCCACCTGGCGAAGGTAACGCTCCCCCCCCCCCCCGGGCTGGGCCTTGGGGCTTCTTTCTCCTCCCCTCAGCTGCTTTCCTGCATATCCCTTGCGAGCTGGCCCTGGCCCTGGCGTTCCCCAGAAGCTTCCAGGATCCCCGCTCGCCTGAGTACCAGGGCCTCGTGCTTGGCATCAACGAGACGGTGAGTCGCTCGCGGCGGGGCTGGCATTGCAGCGCCTGGTCTTCCTCGGCTGCCAGAGTCCGCGGCCTCCCCTTGGGCAAAGGAGGCTCAGCCACGCAGGGCAAGCACTGCTTGCATTCGGCCGGTGGACTGGCTGACTCCTCCACCTGGCGGGCACTTGGGCACCCGGGGAGGACCTTCCAAGGGAGGCAGAGCCTGTGGCTGCGGCGGGGGGGTGGGTGGGAGCCACATCTCCTTGCTCACCGGCTGGGCTCCCTGGACACTCAGCTGGGGGCTGCAATCCAAGCGGCTGCCACCACCACCGCCATTTGTCAAGTTCACTTTGTTGAATAAACCCGAGCCAGATTCAAGTTGGCTGCCTTCTGCTTGTTGGGCAAGCGTTCCCCTGCTGCGCCACTTAAGAGCACACGTGGGGATATGCTGGAGGTTTGTCTCCGTATTGCAGGAAGGCCTTGGCCAGAGCAGACTGTGGGCGGTCAGGAGGGGGGGCTGCTTCTGCTTCCCGGAGCCCCCCCCCCTCACCGCCATGGAAAGTGTGCCCAGCAGAGCAGCGTCAGCCTCCGGTTCCAGGGCATCTCACGTTTCCTCTCTTGCCTCTCCAGGTCGCCCCCCTCTTTGCTTCTCTGCCTGGATTCCAGCGCCTGGAAGTGAAGAGCATCCGGTATCTGTGCTGCCTGTCTTGTTGGGTTTCTAGCCTGCCATGTCCCTGGGCTTGGGGAGGGTTAGGATGCTGGGACAAAAAACCAGGATGAATATCAAAATGCAACTTGGCCCCTCCTCAAATGCTGGCTCATTGGAGGTTTGGAGTCGTCGTCCCCAGTGGCATGGAGTTCCACAGATATGAGGCAGCCACTACAGAGGGGGGCCTCTCTATGGGTTGCACGGAAGGGCTGTCCAGAGGGCTGCTCTCAAGGGTCACAGGCCTCTGTGCCTTGTGGAGCTCAAACCGTGTATGGCACGAAGAGGCCACATGTCCCAAATCCACTCAAGCTGGCCTCCAGAGTGTCCGGCCGTTGGCTCCCCGCTGCGGCAGGGGCAGCGCTTCCGGGCTCGGCCTGGGGGCCCTCCCTGCTTGGCACACACCCCCCCCCCCCGTGGAAAGCTCCCCGCCTGCCCTCCTGCGGCTGGCTCTCACCCTGCCCTCCTTCCTTCCTTCCGCAGGCCGGGCAGCAGCGTGGTGGTGGTGGTGGTGGGCTTTGACGCCCTCTTCCTGGCAGAGACGGCGGGCTCCTGGCTGGCTCTGAACCAGTCGTGGCTGTCGGAGCGTCTGCCACCAGGGCGGCGGGTGGCCAACGGGAGGGTGCTGCGCAGCGCCATCCTGGGTGAGGGGCCTGCAGGCGTGAGCACGGCCGGCTCTTGGGGCTGGGCCTGTGAGCAGAGGCCGGGGGGGGCTGGGGGGGGGGGCGGGGGGGGCTCTGCTGCAGGCCCCGCCAGCTCCTCAAGGGCCTCGCCCCAGTGGGGGGGGGGTGCTCGGTGCAGTCCCCAGCTGGGGGCATTCCAGGGGGGGCGGCCCCCCACGTGGACAGAGGAGGCATCCGCTGCATGCACTGGGAATAGTGAGCCAGTGGTGGGGGGGGGCACTGCAGCAGAGGAAGGGGCTCGGGGGGGGCGGGGAGCAGCCCCCCTGGGGCGCCTTGGTGTTCACCCTCGGCGCGCCGTCTGCCTCCCCACAGAGAGGCCCCTGGACCTGTGCGCCCTCCTCTTCTCCTGCCAGGCGGGCTACGAGTGTGTTGCTGGGGAGGGGGCCCCAGCCGTCTGCACCTCCCTGTGCCACCGGGACTACTGCCAGAACCAGGGCATCTGCACCCACCGGGCCAACCACACCCCCGTCTGCCAGTGAGTGCCGGGCCGGGGGCGGGGCGGGGCGGGGGGCACGGTTGCCACCCCCCAGGCGCCTGCTGGAGGGCTCTGCCCCCTTGCTTCTCCCCCCAGGTGCCCTGTGGGCAGCGACTTCTGGTTCCTGGGCGTGCGCTGCGGCTACAAAGTGACCCAGCAGGGCCTGCTGGGGGTGGCGTGCGGCCTGCTGCTGAGCCTGCTGGGGGTTGGGGCGGCCATCGCCAGCCTGGTGGTCCGCAGGGTCCGGATGCTGCTGATGGAGGCCAGGGCAGACCAGACCAAGAGCAGGTGAGGAGCCTGTCCGGAGGCGCTGGGGGGGGGCGCCTCCCTCCTGCCCTGCCCGAGACCCAGCCGGGCCCCCGCCTGCAGGCAGCAGGGCGGGAGGGGGAGCCCCTGCCCACCCCCAAATGCCCCCACCCCACCCCCAGCTGCTCAGAGGCCGCGGCACCTCTTTGGGTGCTCCTCCCCGGCCTCTTAGGATGACCCCCTACGAGGAGGAGGAGGAGGAGGACTGAAATGAGTGGCAGAAGGTGCCCTTGCAGCAGGGGGTGATGGGGGCTGTAGTCCCACAGCCACAGCTTGGCAGCCCCTGGGATCTTGGCTAGGGGCTGGGTCTCTGGTCTCCATGCCCAAGTGCAAGCTGGTCATCACCCAGCATCCCTGGCGGAGGGGAGCGGGGCCTGCTGCTGCCCCCCCCCAGTGCTGGGCTCTGGGGCCAGGGCCGTGCCTCCCCCACCCGCATGCCTGCACTCTGGCCTTGAATCGGGTGTGGGGCTGGGCTGGGGGCCAGGTTTCCTCCCGGCAGGGCAGCGCTGGCTGTTGGCCGACTGCCAGAGGAAATCTGGGTGGGGTGGAGCGTGTCGCTGAGCAGGGTGGGGTGTGCCTGCAGGGAAAGGCTTGTGGGTGCCCTTTTGCTGCTCCCATCGCGTTGGGAGCCCAGAGCTTGGCAGGACGTGTGTTGATCCAGCTTCGTTCGGCAGCTCTGGCTCGTGTGTCTCTCTGCCCGGCACGGGGTCCCCTTGTCTCCTGGCTTTGACGGGGTGGGTGTGACTGGCCCAGCTCGGGCTTCTTTCCATCCCAAAGAGCAGCTGTGGGGCCCCCAGTCTGAGCCAACGTCCCTTTCAACTCTGCCGGGGAAACCCTTCCGGGTGCTCAGCAGGGGCTGGTCCTCAGGAGCCCCCGGGAGGCACGGCTGCCTCTGGCTGGTGGCAGCAGCTGCTCAGGGGGCTCCTCCCTCCCTCCCTCCCCTGTGCAGCTCTACCTGAGGGATGGCCAGCCTGCAGACAGCAGGGCTCTTGGCTGGTGCGGGAAAGAGGGGAGCCACCCGAGCTGCTGGCGGGGAGCAGAGAGAGCTGCGCCTCCGCTGGGGCCCGGCTGGCTGGTGAGCAGCAGCCACGCCTGCCCAGCCGGGCTCCCTTGGCAAGGAAGCCTTGACGCTCAGCTCCCCCCGCCCGCCGCACAAAGGCCCCCTGCCTTGGCGTGCAGGGCCCTCCGCTCCGTGCCTGAGCCCGGCCGGTCCTCCCCTCCAGCTACCGGCGCTTCTGTCGGCTGGACGACGTGTCCGCGCATTACTGGTCTGAGCCGTGGCTGGCGGCAGCCAGCAATTTGGACAACCCAGCCTTCAGCAACTCGGAGGAGCTGCTCCACCTGCAGATCTTGGACACCGCCTGCTGCAGCTGCCAGGACTGTGTGGCCACCCAGAGCTGCTGCAAACAGCCGCAGGGCGGCAGCCCCCGCCCGGGTGTGGCCGGCCGGCCCAGGTGAGCCGGGTGGAGGAAGGGCCTGTTGGGTGCACAGACCGGCCCCTGGGAGGGAGGGAGGGAGGGAGGGGCCGGGGCCAAGGTGCTCATGGCTGGGGCGGGGGCCCAGGCCAGGGCCGGCTTGGCCTGCTGGCCACCTCCTACCCCATTGGGCGGTCTAGCCCAAGACGCTTCCCCTGCCCGAGGGGCTTGTGACGAGAGCTGGCCGGGAGTCCACCTTGGCCAAGGGCTGCAATGCCCTGCAGCCCACCACAGCCTTTGCGTGCGGCCCCCGGGCTCTGGGCCTGCCACTCGATCGCGCCTGCTCGATGCTTCAAAATAACACCAGCCCAGAAGGCACCTGGGATGGAGTGGCGGAAAGGGGGAGCAGCCGCCACCATTTGTCTTAACAAGCTGGGGGGTGGGGGTGGGGCCTCTGCTTCCGGGCAGCGGTTGGGGTTGCTTCTCTCCCTCCCCGCCCGAGAGCTGCACTGCCTGCAGGCTGGCTGTTCATCAGGTAGAGCTGGGCACGTAACAGCCTGACAGGATAATGCATGGCAGGGGTAGGCCCCGGGCAGCTCCAGCGTGCCGGCTAAGCTCAGAGTCGGGCCAGAGCCAGGCAGGCGCTTGTCTGGGGGCCAAGGAAAGTGTTTCCAAGCAGAGAACCATCTCCAGGAGCCGCTCGGGAAGCACATTCGAAAGCCGCCTCAGCCAACAGAGATCCGCTGGTGCTGGGCTTCCGCCCAGAAGTTGCAGAGTGGCCGAGCTTGAGCCTCTCCGCAGGCAGCGGTGCTGCCTTTCCCCTCCGCTTGCTGGCTCCCTGCTCCCCCCCCCCCCCGGAGCGTGCATACTAGGCAGGGGGCGCTGCGGGTGCCCAGCTCCGGCCCCCTGCCCCCAATGCTTGCTCTTGCTCTCCAGCTTGCGCTCCAACTGGGACATGAGCTCCAACAGTGTGAACGACCCGATGATCGACTCCGGGAAGGCCAGCGAGGTCTCCGTCTCCAGCTGGCCCATGGAGCCCATCCAGTGGAGCCCCTTCCCTGCTCTCCAGACGCTCTCCAGGCAGCAAGCGGTAAGGCAAGTGGGAAGAGCCTTGCTCAGGGTTCAAAAGCAGGCCCTCCTTCCTTGAGCGGGAGGCGGCACCCACCGCCAGGTCTTGTCCAGGACCCTCACAGGCCCCCCCGGGCATAAAAGCACAGCCCCAATCCCAGCACTGGCGGGTGCAGTTATGTGCCTCCCTGAGGTCCCGCTCGGTTCTCCATGAAGCCAGGCCGGTATGGCGGCACCATCCACCTCCTGCAGAGTTTGCGCCCAGGGATGGGCACTGTTGGCTTGGCTGCCACAATTTACGGGTTGTAGCTCAACCACCACGAGGGAGGCAAGGCTGCCCCCCCTTTTCCCAGCCCAAGGAGAGAGCTGAACTGGGGAACTCCGTCTTGCAGCAGAGAGCATGAATCGTCTGGCTCCCCTGGGGGTGGGGTGGGGGAAGGGGCCATGGCTCCGAGGTGGAGCATCTGTGCTGCAGGTTGACTCTCTGGGCGGGGAGGGACGCCTGCCTGAAACCTGGCAGCACTGCTGCCCCTCCGTGCAGACCAGGGCTGTGCAACTTGGGCCCTGCTGCGGTGGGGTGGCTGGGACGGAGGGAGCTGGAGGCCAAGTACAGTGGTGCAGACCAGCCTCTGCTCCTATGGGGGACAGCTCAGCCTTTGCAATGGGAAGGGAAGCCCCCCACCTGTCCTTCCCCCCCCACCTCTGCATGGTGCTTCCCCATTAAGGGCAGGGCATTTCCCCTTGCTTCTGGGAGGCGAGATCCTTTGGGCAGTCCCCGTGCACAGAGGATGCAGGCCTTTCCTCGCTCTCTCCCCCAGCACAAGCCGCAGAGGCCTCACTCCTACTGTGAGGGCATGGAACTGGTCAACCTGGAGCGAAGCTGGACCGCTTAGGCTCTGCTTTCCCACAGAGACTCAGACACGAGGGCTGTCAAGTGTTTGAAAACCAACCACATTTTATTTCCAACAAGCAGCTCAGAGACAGAGCTGCCTACTCTTGAACAGTACAATCAAGTGGATCCGCCGCGCAGGGGTCTCGCTGTCAGTTCTACTCAATGCAAAGTCCTGAGGCTCCACCGTCGGCCGACCTTCTGGGGAGAGCTTTGGTTTGGTGTCAGACAGTGGAACTTCCACAGTAGTAGGGAGAGGCGAGTCTTGGAGGAACACAGTGCTGGCAGCCCCACGGCAAGGAGCCCGGCCAGTTGGCAAAGGGACAGTGGACTGGACAAGCTCAGCTGAAGGAGCACCTCGGAAGGAAGGAAGGAAGGAAGGAGGCCGGCCGGCCGGGAGTAGCTGCAGCAGAGGCACCCAGGGCCAGAGCCTTGCCCCACATTAAACCTTTCCCCAGACCCTCCTCTGTTTGCAAGCATCCTTTTGAGAGGGGGGTGGGGGCGGGAGCGGCCTGGGCCAGTCCTCCTGACCTCCCCGTACAACCCACTGTGCGCTTGCTGCTTAGGGAGGGATGTCACAGACTAAGACGGCTCTGCGCTAAGCAGCCCAAAGTGTCGTGATTTATTAATATCCAGAGAAACGTCATAATTCGAACACAACCCACCTGTACACTTTACAATCACACTCTATTTGTAAACAGTTAAAAAGCCACCGGTGACTTTTGCATCTTCAGACACAACAGTTAGAATCAAGGCAATGAAATGAGCGCATCTTTCAGCACAGTTAAAATGTATTTTTTATCCTTGTTTAGTCTTTCATCCTTCAACTAAACAAGCATCAGGCAATAATACTACCATTTGTGGCAAAAAGGAGAGAGGAAGATGATTTAACACTTTCACAAGAAAAGTATTTGCAAGAACTTTAAACATTTAAAATTTTTACAACAAAACTCTGTAAGCCCAAATACCTTGGTTACAGTCTGCATAGTTACTTCAGCTTTAAGGTTAAACGTTGGACATGGGCATGAGAGCGAGGAGAACAAAGGGGGTGGGGGGGGAGGGGGGCCTTGACAAGTATGGGGGGGGAAAACTAGCGATTAAGAGCAAAGCCCCCCCTTTCCCACCCCGCACTATTAAAAAGACAGCATCAGAAAGCAGAATGTCAAACTCCAGCAATTTGAAGCTATTTTTGGCAGAAGGAGGTTTTACAGAGCAAGTAGTAATCAGTGCTAAAAGTTAAATTTTCCTATAAGAAATGACTACAAGGAGTTGTACTGGGGACCTTCGTTTTCCTGAGAGCCATGCTCTTCCATTGAGGAGGTGGGAATAGAAAACACAAACGGAGCATGGCCAACACTGCTCGTTATTCCCAGAGATAGAAAGCATCTTATCATCCGCACTTTTTTTTTTGTTTTTTTAAAAAATATTTTTAAGTGATGGAAGAGTAAACATTGTTTTTCAAATAAACAAAGCAACATTTCTGTAAACAAGGCAGTGCCCCAATACAGGAGCCCCCCCCAAATTAAAAAAACCAACCAACCAAAAGCCTATTGAAAGTGCAGGACCTGGCCCGGGCTAGCAGGCGAGGTTGCAGGTCACAGTTTCAGAAACTGCAGAGCTCCACTCTTTAGTTTAATTCATCCCGAGCAAACAGGTGCAACAGTCTTTTCGTTTGGCCTCCTCGGTTCGTCTCATCACTCGATTGTTTGCTGCCGCAGGGTGGCTGCACAGCGGCAAACCATTGCTCCAGGCAGAGCGGGCACACCCTGGCCCAAGGCACCCAGCGGCTGCCCTCCCGGAGACACGACCCGTCCGCTCCTGCCCCGGTCCCTGCCGTGAATATTGCCGGGCAGGGAGAAAGGCCGAGTCTGTGCAAAGCTAAACAAGCTCAAACTCCAACATTATCAGCAAGTCGCAGAAACAAAAAACAAAAAAGCACCAACACACACACACGCGCACGCGCACACACACACGATGAAACACACAAAAGCAAGCTGACTCTATGTAGTTCTTTTGTTTTCTTAAAACTATGTATAAGCACTATCTGGAAGTGTAAATCTATAACTTTTTTCACATTATAATATTGGCCTGCATGATTCAAGTATTCAAACTGGTATGTTTTGGGCTAAAACAAAGTGGGGAAAATGTGCACGAAGTAACCATTTCCACAGGTGACCCCTGAAGGCTGCAAGAGGGGCGGGGCGGGGCGGAGCAGGACGGGAATCCAAACTTAGTGCTGCTTTGAGGTCACAGTTTTGTTTACTGAAAAAAGGAGAGGGGGCTACATGGACTCCCCCCCTGCCCCAAGATGGTCAACGGAGAGGAAGGCGTTGAGTGGGGATGGGCTGCCCAGGCCCCGGGGGTTGCTGCCGCCGCCACCACCGCCACCGCCGCCCAGGGAGCCCCACAGGCTGCTGGAATAGTTGGGGCTCCCCCACAGGGACATGGCGTGGAGGTCCCCCACATTGCTGGCTCCGGACAGCCCAGTGCCACTCCAGTGATGGTTCAGGTCGTTGCGGTTGGAGAAGGCGTGGGAGCTGTCCACGGAGCCCAGGCGGCTCTGGCTGCTGCCCAGGGACTGCCAGGCAGGGGAGGGGCTCAGAGACTGGCCTTGTGCAAAGAAGCGGCTGATCTCCTCTTCACTGGCAAACTCGGCAAGGATGGTCGTGTTCCCGAGGACGCACCTGGAACACAGGGACAGAGGGAGCTGCCACCTACCGAGTCCGACCCTGGGTCCATCTCGCTCAGTATTGTCTACCCAGACTGGCAGCAGCTTCTCCCAGGTTGGAGGCAGGAGTCTCTCTCAGCCCTTATCTTGGAGATGCTGCCAGGGAGGGGACTGGGAACCTTCTGCTCCATCCCCTGAGGGAGGGAATCTCTTCCAGTGCTGCTCACACTTCTAGTCTCCCATTTGTATGCTTAGCTAAGGGGACCAGTCATGCTGGCTACCACAGGACCCCAGCTCTCCTCTCCAGAGAGAGGCCCAACAGGCAGGAGGACCCCACGGAGGGTCCCGGGAGCCTGTGCCCACGGCTGAAGAGCAGCGGGAGGCACTCCTGGCAGCCCTACTTACATGTGGAGAGATTTCTGCGCCTTCACCACCTCTTCTTTTGAACTGTAGCGGACCAAAGCGTTCCCGTGGGGGAGGTTCAGGTGGAATGTGATCAGTGGCCCGTGCTGCATGCACAGAGTCCGCAGGGTGGAGCCATCGATCTGGGGAGGGGAGAACAGAGCTGCAGCCGGAGTCACCGGGGGGGCGGGGGGGGGGGCAGGCCGGACTGACCTGCTCGCCTGGCACGGCGCGAGGGCAGAGGCTCACCTGAGGTGTGAGGTTTTTCAGGACAAGACAGTTGGTTATTCTCCCTGAGCTGCTCTCGCCCCAGCTCGAACCTGCCAGGGAGCAAGAACGCGGCTCGTTTTCCTCTTGGCCCCACTCGCCACCCAGGTGGGCTGCCAAGTGCACCCCCAGCCTGCCCAGTGGCCAGACTCTTCCCACCACGACTGTGGCCACCTCGGGGGGCGGCTGCTGCTTGGCATCCCCCAGCCCCCCCCCCGGGAAGCCCACAAGCAGGAGAGGAGGCCGACTGCCCACCTCAGGGGGCACCCCCCAGGGCAACTGCAGTGGGTCCTCATGACGCCCCCTGGCAGGGAAGGTCCCAGTGAGCAAGTCACCCCCAAGGCTGGTGGCGTGGCCAGCACAAGGCAGGGGGGCGAAGGTGATGGCCGAGGAGGGCGCAGCCTCCAGGGCAAAAGGGCCCCCCCCGCCCCTGCTGAGCTGCTGGACAGGCTGCCTTCTGATGCAGAGGACCACCAAGACCCCCCCGCCCAACACACGCTCCATTCTACCGCAAAGCGCCATCTGTGGCAACCAGCTCAAGGAATGCCGGCTGTCCCTCTCCCCCACCCCAAGCCCCAGCCGGGCAGAATCTCTCACCAGGGGTATATCTGGCCTCGGAATGGCTCCAGACGCCCCCCAGCCGCATGGAGTTCTCCCAGGTGGACAAGGGCAGCTTCTGCCCAGTCAGGCCGGGGGGCGGGCGGGAGGGGGCGGTGATGCTCTTGGGTGGCAGAGGGACCTTCCACAGCTCATGAGCCAGCGAGGTGTTGTTCATGGAAGCAGGAGACCACGTGGATTTGGAGTCACTGTTTCTGGCTGCGGGGGGGGGGGGGGGAGAGGAAGAGAGAGGCGGAGTATGAGTGAGTCACGGGCAGGAAGCGGGGCCAAGAGGGCAACACAGGACGGCCGGAGCTCACCTGAAGAAGTGCTTTGTGCTGTGCTGCTGAGGGGAACACTGTAGTTGGAGGCACGAATGGATGACCAGGCACTAGTTGAAGGCAGCGTGGTGTTCAGAGATGAGGAGGACCCTGCCGGAAGCCAAGGCAGCCGTTCAGAAGAGCCGGGCCTCCCCCTCGTGCCAGGGCATCGCACGCAGGCCCCAAGGCCAAGGCCCGACAAACGCCGGCAGCCCTGAAGACAGCACCAAGCCCAGCAAGGGAGCTCCCCCTCTGGCTGCCCAGCCGCAGTTCCCCACACGAAAGCAAGAGCTCCCTCCCACTCCCGGGGGCTGCTGCCCTGGCCACTGCTCAAGGCGGGTGTGGGGTGTGTGCGCGCGCGTTTGGACCCTCTCCTGCTAGGGCTGCTAAGCCCCTGACTCAACGCGTGTCTCTCTCCAGGATCCTGGCCAGTGGCGTGGAAACCAGCGGGAACACACTCGCGGCTGCCGCAGCACAAGACTAGATCCCTCTCAAGGGGCAGAGTCAGGGCTCCCTGCCAAGTGAGCAAAGAGGCCCCTTCTCAAAGGGGCGGTTCTCTTCTTCTGTTGAGTGGGGGAGAGCAACTGGCCCTGTCCGGCCCTGTCCAGCCCAGCCCAGCCCAGCCGCCCTCCCGTGGCTGTTGCTGGTGTCTTGTGTGCCCTTTGGGGACAGGGAATCAGCTGATTTATTCCCAAGTAAACTGCTTTGAGAACCTCTGCTGAAATGCAGGACAGAAATGACCGTGAGATGCCAGAGGAGCTGGGCTTCATGCCCTGTGTGGCCAGGTCAAAGCAGCACCACTCTCTGGGCCCTGTGGAACTCCCTACCCTTGGAGATGAGTCAAGCTGTCCAGCCACTGGAGAGGGACTTTCTAGAGTGCCAAATCTCCTTTCCACTCCCCCCACCCCCCGAGGTTCAGCTTCTGGAGACTTACCACTGTTCCTGTCCCTGAGGTGGTCAGGCTCCCGCACAGTGTTAATTGACAGATTGTTTGTGACGCTGCCGGGAGTGATGTAGGGGTCAGTTTCGGGGTCAATGTTTGGATAACCTTTCCACGGCTCACCAGGACGAAACTCTAGGATTGCCCAAACACACACAGAGACACAAAACACAGCCTCAAAAGCAGGTCGGGGACCAAGTCAAAAGGGGTGCTACAGATCACGACACCCAACTCCTTCTCACGTGGTCACTCCCCGGGCAGAGTGGCCGCCGCCACCACCCCACCCCACCCGGCTCCACCGTCCCACGGTCATCTTTCAAGATGGCCAACGGTGCTCCTGGGATGGGACCTGATTGCCCGCCTGGAGCCAGAAGGGAGGAGAGTGAGCGAGACCCTAGCCGGACCGACCAGGAGGCCACGCAGCTCACCTGGCGGCCAGTTGACATTGCTAGAACCGTTAGGTGATTTGGCACATGGCCAGCCATCCCCAACGGATCCAGGAGGACTGGCTGGCGAGCTGCTGCTGTTCATGAAGTCGTAGGGAACGAAGGGCGTTTCCTCCAGCCTGAAGCCACCCGAAATAGCACCTGGGAGCGGGGAGAGGGAAGGAGAGCTTGCCGGCCCTGTGGGGGTCTGGGCTGCAAGCAGCAGCCAGCCAGAGGCGGAGAGGAGTCCTTTAGGCCCACACCCCAGAGCGCCATCCGCAGCGAAGCAGGACCCACCCGGCCAAGGTACAGGGCGGAGGACCAGACACCACCCTGCGAGGGGAGAGCCCCCCTCCAAGCTTGTCGCAGCTCGGCCAGGCTTGGCCTGGGCCAGCCACACCCCAAGAGCCCCAGCTGCCCTTGGGCTGGAGCAGACGCGGGCCCCGCGGGGAGGGGGCCCAGCCTTTGCTTGAGGCGACTGGTGCTGGGCTCCACGGGGGCCGCTCAGCTCCTCTGGCCAATCCTGCCCTTGGCCTACCGCTTTTGCTGGCATTCTGATCAAATGATGTGTTGGCGGAAATACTGTCGACAGTCGTCCATTTCCTCAGCCGGGACTGTGGCTCCTTAATACTGCCCATATCGACGCTGACGTTCAAGTTTGAGTTCAGTCCTGCAACAGAGAACCTGAGTCCCAAGGATGTCCCAAGCGCCCCCACCAACCCAAGGCTGCTCGGCCTGGGCCAGGCGAGAGGAGGCAACGGGGAGCCCGGCAGCGGCAGCCGGCAGGACTCGCAGCCCACAGAGCTCTCCTCTCCCCAGCAAGAAGGCATGGTTCAGTCCTCAGCAGCACTTCCAGGCAGAGGGGGGGACAGACTCTTTCTCCGCTGGGGGAGTCCCCGCCAGGCAGCGCAGAGTGAGGCAGACCAAGGGTCCGCCTGGGTAGAAAGCCACGGCACAAGTTCAGGTCTGCCTCGGGGGGGGCGGGCGGGGGAAGCCCATCCCTTTGATTGCCGGGTGTCCTTTCCACCCTCTGTATTACGCAAACAGACTGGCCTCTTGATGTGGGGCAACCCCCGTCCTGCTCACATGCTTCTGCACTGGCACCCCACTCTTGGCCACCAGCTTCCCTGGCGTGACGCACATGCGCCCCTGACTGGAGAGGGGCACCCCACCCCATGCAGCTGGATCCAGTGAAACTAAGCCTGGCTTTGGGAGCTGGGCCCTGCTTATGGCCAGCAAGGCAGTGGCCGCTTCCCAGACTGCTCCAAGCTGGAAGGGTGGGCTTCAGGCTGGGAAAGGGAGCTGAGCCAGCCAGTCTCTCCTAGCAAGGATGCCCTGGAGTCGGCTCGGGGGCGGGCACCTCCACCCGGGCTTCCCCGATTCCTGATGTGTCCCTGGAGCCAGCCATTGCCTCTGACCCACCCGCTGAGGACCACAGATGCAAGCCAGGGCTGCGGCAAGCACCTCAGCGCAGCAGCAGCCCCACCAGAGTGGCGAAGGCGGCCACAAGGAAGAGGTACCAGAAGGCAGGGCAAGCCAAGGCAGGCAACCGCCTCAGAAAGGGGCCTGAAGGAAGGAGAGGCTGAGGGAGGGGGGATGCAAGCTGGCAATCTCTGAGGTGGACATTGGAAAAAAGCCTCAAGAGACGGGCGAGAAAGGCAACCAGACGTTGGTCAAAATTAGGCTGAGCATAGAGGCTCACACTTGCCAGAATCAGAAGGCAGTCGCAGTGGGGGGTGGGGGTTACCCTGTCTCCTTCCGTGGCTGAGGAGACAGGGTAATTTAACATGACAGAAGGAGGTTTGACTTCTCCGCCCACAACACACAATTGCTCCTGTGCCCGTCTAACACATCCTTTACATCCAGACCTCACCACAATAGTGACAGGCCTTCAAGTTGTCTATGGAGAGAGACATTTTCCTCCCTCTCTCCCAACCCTAGAACCAGGGGTCACCCCATGAAATGGAAGGCCTGGAAATTGAGGCCCAACAAGAGGAAGGACTTTTTCAGACAGCGCATAATCAACCTTTGGAATTCTTTGCCTTGGGATGTGGTGATGGCCACTAGCTTAGATGGATTTAAAAGGGGCTTGGACAAATTCGTGGAGGACAGGGCTATCAATGGCTAAGTCTGGTGGCTATAATCCACCTCCAGCTTCAGAGGCAAGATGCCCCTAAATACCAGTCGCAGGGGAGAGAGAGCATGCCCCTCTCAGCTCTTGCCTGTGGGCTTCTCAGAGGCATCTGGTGGGCCACTGCATGTAAGAGGATGCTGGACTGGATAGGCCTCCTGGGGCCTGATCCGGCAGAAGGGCTGTTCTTGTGTCCTGCAGCCCTTTTCGCTCCGGTGTATTATAGACTAGGCAACACCGACTATTAAAGGCAAACTGCAGATCATGGGCCTCTGAGGTACTGAGGCATCTGCCCTGCTTCCTTTAGGATCCTCAAAAAGGAGCCTCTGTGGAGGCATCGCAAGATGCACTTTCTAATCTATTTAGTCATGCAATCAGGTAAAGTCAGGCAACACAAGAGGACAAAACAAAAGGAGGGGTGTTTGGTTTGGATGAGCAGTGTGGTTCTGGGCCACTGTGCATATGCAAGAGGCTTACGCCAGGCACTCCCACCTATAGGAAAGTTGCTGAATGCATTGATCTGCAATGGTCCTTTCGGCAGCTCCGGGTTGGCATGGGGCACGGCACTCTCCAAGAAGGACTTCATGGCGGGTGGATGGAGCTGCTGCTGCTGCTGCTGCTGCTTCATAAGCAGGTTTGGATCCAGCTGAGCAGATTGTTGCATCATTTGTTGCTGCATATTGAGGGAGCGACTCTTCAAATGCACAAAGAGAGCAGGGAGTGAGGGGGAAGCCTGCACGGCCTGAGACGCAGCTGCTGCCGCCTGCCTGGGACTACACCAGGAGCAGCGCGTCCCAACACTGCCAAAGAGGGCACCAACTGCCCTGCTTCCTGCCGGCTGCCTGGGTTGCTCCTCCCTCCCCAGCCCAAGAGCTGAGCTGCCCGCAGGCTGGCCATTCGTCAGGTAGAGCAGGGCCAGCCTGCAGGCAGCGCAGCTCTTGGGCTGGGGAGGGAGGAGCAACCCAGGCAGCCGGCAGGAAGCAGGGGCAGTTGTGCCTTCCCTGGCACCCCCCCCCCCCGCCGCCCCCCTTTTTAGGATGAGCCACTCCTGGACTGCACAATGCAGGGCCAAACTCAGAGCACGCAGCTATGCATCCTTGGTTCTGCACCGCCTGGCGTGCCTCATGCCGACGGCAAAGCTCTACCTGCTGCTCCTGACGGCCACCAGCAGACCCGTTTCTCTGACTCTGCACCTTCCTCTGCTGGGCCAGCAATCGCTGCGAGAAGGAAGTCAGGGGTTGGGAGGGGCTCTTTTGCAAGGCGGTGGGTGGGGTAGGGGGGAGGGAACCACCCGATGGCCCCACTTACTTGCAGCTGGGAGATCTGAGAAAGCTGGTTCAACTGGGAGAGTTGGTTCAGCATGGCTACCTGCTGCGGGCCGAAGAGTGGGTTCAGGCCCCCGCTGCTTGGCGCATACTTCAGCAAGGAGACGGGGACCTACAGGAACCAAAGAGCAAGACATCATCGGGGGGCCAGTTGGCCAGGATGGACAGCCCCCCCGCCCTGCAAAAGCGCACTCCGGGCAGAGCCTCCCCTGGCTTCAGAGGCCCTTTGGCAGCTTGGGCGGGGGGGCCCTTTCAAGCCAGGCAGAAGCCCCTGAAGTGGGCAAGGAGCAGGGAGGCAGAGCTCTTCGGCCTCCATGGCTGGAAACGGGGCCACGGCCGCTACTCCCAAGCAAGCCACAGCTGTGGCACCGGCCTTTCAGTGGCGGGAACAACCTGTGTCTTCTGAGGGACGGAGCCCTCTGGGGATTCTGACCCACCGGATCAATGGCTGCGCACAGCCAACCCCACGCCCAGACAGAAAGGCCCGGGCTGCCCCATGCAGACCGGCTGGGTGGAGTGGGGCACACGGGCAGAGGCCCCCTGCGGCGGCCCGGGACGGGTGGCGAGTGGGGAAGAAAGACGCATGAGCTGCCAGGCCCGGACTTCTCGGCAGCCTCACCTGAGGGGAGAGCAGCGGAGGAGGCACTTGAGCACGTGGGTTCGGCTGAGAGGAGCTGAGCGGCGGGGCTGGAGACTGCTGCGTGCTCCAGGACTGTGCTGCCGAGCTGCCAAACAGGCTGGGGTTGCCATTCTGCAAGGAGAGAGAACAGCGCCCCGCGTGAGACGGAGGAGCCTCCACTGGTGCACAAGGCAGAGCGGCCAGGCAGCGCCGAGGGGCTGAGGCTGGGAGCGCTGCACGCAAGGCCGGGCCTCTTCCACTGGGCGATGGCCCGGGAATCCCCACCCCCACCCCCGCCCCGGAACCAGCTTGTGCTGCCCTTCGGGGCTGGTCGGTCTTCTGAAGGTGGCCTTTTAGACGGGAATGCCGATCAAGCTGCAGCCCCCCCGGGGAAAGGGCGCAGTGCCCAGCCTTCCCAGCAGTCTGCTGCTGCTTGCACAGAGGCGGGCTCGAGACCGGCCACAGCCCAGCCACATCCTGCTCCTCAGGAGGGAGCAGGCATGTCCACAGATACAGGCTTAGAAGCAGACACGGGGGAGGACCCCCCCCAGCTCAACGGTGGGCTTGTTTCCTTTGTCCTCCAACCTGTCCTGACAGAGCAACAGGAAATACCTGCCTGGCGGAAGGCATGAGCCAGGGGGCCGGGCGGCCCAGCCTGGCCATGGCCACAGCGCCGAGTGCCCTGCCCCTCCTCCATGGGGCTGAGGGAAGCCCACCAGGGCCGTTCCCACTCAACCCACCCTACGCAGTGGCTTGCCTTTCGCAGGGCAGCCGCGGCGCCCACCCAGGCCTCCTGCCTGTCCCCCAAGCCCTCCCACCACTCTGAGAAGTCTGCTTGCAGCAGCCAAGAAAAAAGCCTTTGCCACACTGGCATGAAGGCCGGGGGGGGAGGGGGAGGATGGCCACTCGCCAGCCGAGGAGCTTCGACCAGTCCATGGAGGACGGGCCACCTCCAGCCTCCCAGGCAAGCTGCCTCTCAATCCCAGTTGCAGGGGAGCAGCAGTGGGAGAGGGGGCCTGCCCGCATCTCCTCCTGCCTCTGGGCTGCTTCTCCGAGGCCTCGGGGGGGGGGGGGGGCCTGTGGGAAACAGGGTGCTGGAGCGGATGGGCCTGACCCAGCAGCGCTGTTCTGAGCAAGAGGAGGAGGAGGAGGAGAGGCAGAGGAGGATGGGGACGGGGGCTTGACTTGTGGCCTCAGGCAGCGGCTTAGCCTCCAGGCCTGCAGGCACCCCTTCCCCTGCCACGAGGCTGCACTCAGGCCAACCCTGACCCCAGCAAGCCTCCACCGCAGCCCCTTGCAGCAGGCCAAGGGCAGGGAGCAAGGGGCTGCACGCTGGAGCTGGGCCCCCGAGTGGCTGGGTTCTGCTCCTCTGCCAGCGGTTCCTTCCCCGCTGGCTCCCCACTTCCTCACTGAGCTCCGATGGGCATGCCTTTTCTGCATCCGCAGAGGGTCATTTTCAGCAGCGGGCCTCGAAGCCAAGGGGAGATGCCCGAGCGGCCCCGCTGCAAACCGGAGGAACGGCCTTGTTGGGAAACCATGCAAAGAGAACGCCGGCAGCCTTACCTGTCTAACAGAACTCAAGTTTTGTATGCCCAGCCCTGGGAGGGAGCCTGGGAGGGCCTGGTTAGGTAGTGCACTGTTTGAAGGGGGGAACTTCGTGCTCTGACTGGACATAAACTGCATGGTTTGGGAATCATCTGCTACAACAAGACCATCCTGCTTGGACAGACAAGTTGGAGGAGCAACGACCGGAGAGCAAACCAAGCAGCAGGAGGCCGACCGAGGCAGAAAACAGGAGAGAGAAGATTAGTGCCAAAGCCAGACAGTTCTCTCATCAGCAGCTGTCAGAAGAAACGCAGCCAGGTGCCAAGCCCAGTGCCGAGGAGGGGGCAGCCGGGGGAAGGCCTCCTCTCTGGAGGAGGAAAGGCCAACAGCAAGCGCACTCTCCATGGAGCCTGGCGCCTTGCTTAGCGCTGCGCACACACTGCACGCCCTCCCTGGGAACCCTCTCGGACCTCTCTTTCGCGCTGGGCTCTAGAGACAGAGGAGTCTCTCCTGACATCCGCTGAGAGGAGAACTGGTGGAGAAAGCATTGCGTGGCTGGACAGGGACATACCACTGAGAAGCCGCCATATGCTGCTTCAAAAAGGAGCCTGAACTTCAACTCCTCTCCCAGAGAGACCAGAGAGGGATTCAGTCAGAGAGTTCAACTCCATTCACTCTCCAGCCAGACAGACTCTGATTCCAAACAGATCACACCTGGCATTCCCAAGGAAGCCCACAATCCTTCGGAACCGTCCCTTGGGAGAAAGCTCACCTTATCAAAATAAGGACTTCGATCCATGGAAGACTCTTTGGAAATCGGAGGACGGGAGCCGGGGCCTTTCCCTACCACCCGGCTGTATTCGCCAACATTCAAGCTGTGCTTCTCCAGCTCCATGCGCTTGTCAGGCAAGATCCCTGGGGAAGGCAGGAAGCAGCTCCGGACAGACGATCTCAAGCACCAAACTCCCGCACCGGGAGCGGCTGATCCTAGCAAGCCAGGGAGCAACTCTCCCCGCCATCTCACCCTGCCCCAGCGTTCACGAAAGCCACACTGCCTGCAGGCTGGCCATTCATCAGGTGGAGCTGTGCAGCTCAGGGGCAGGGTGGGAGAGAGGGGAGCAAGTGGAGCTGCTTAGGACCCCAAGGGTGATGGGACCCGTTGAGCCACCAGCCAAGTGCACCACCCAGCCGGACACCAAGGTGAAGCAACACCCAACTGGGGCTTCCAATGTCAGCCCTGCTCACTGGGCAAAGGGGCACCTTTGGAAGAAGAAGGGGCAATTCTCTGCCGTTTAGCAAGGGGAGAGCAACAGGCCCTCTCCAACCCCAGCACAGCATCATCCCTCCAGTGGCTGCTGCTGGTGTCTAGTGTAGGTTTCTTTTCAGACTGTGAGCCCTTTGGGGACAGGGAGCCATTTTTATTTTTATTTATATATTTTCCTCCCATGTAAAGTGCTTTGAGAACTGTTTGAAAAGCAAGCGGTAAGTAAGTATTGGTAGTAGTAGTGTCAACCCCCGCCAGAGAAACCTGGGTCAGAAACTTAAACACACATTGTTTGAAGAATCTGCCCCCCCAGTGCCCAGCGCCTCTCTGCCACCACCCTGGGCCTGGGCTTACCTCCCGATATGTCCATCTTATTGCTCTGCAAGGTTTCTTCTGGCAGTTCTCTCTGGAGGAGCAAACAAACAAGACAAGCTTAAAGGCAGAGGTTCTGCAGGCAGTCCGGGAGATCAACCCCCCTCCTGCCTTTTTGCAAAACTTGGGTGTTCTTGAGAGCGCAAGATGCTCCCCGGCCTCCTGACCCAGCATGTGAACAGGAAGAGGGTCGAGGAGGCGAAGAGCTGCCCTGTGGGCTGGAGGAGAAGGGCCATACAGTACTTACAGGGAAGCCAAGGCTGGTGAACTGCTTGACAAATGGATTGAGCCATGATTCATCTTGCTTGTTTCCAGTTTTCATGGTTCCCTAAAAACAACAGCGTGTACACACACAGAAAAAAACTGCAATACTACTGGCAACACCGATGAAGGTTAGGAAATTGTCCCTGCTGTCCTTGCCACTACAAGAGGAGGGGGCTGGAGGCTGGGCGGGGGGAGCGGGCTGCTTGTGGCACAGGCACCAGCAACACTGAGCCCCGGCTGCCGAGCCCTCCTGCTCAGAAGAACCAACTAAGTCATCAGCAGTGGGGCCAGCAAAGCGAGAGAGAAGCAGCAGCGGAACCCCCTGAAAAAGAAGCCCACCAATGCAGGGGGTGGGAGGGAGACCCTCCTTCTGCAGGGCCCTGCCAGAAGCAGAGCCAGGAAGGGGAGGTGCTTCTCGGGGGGGGGGGGGTTGCTGACCCTACACAGTTGGGGGGGGGGAGCCGCCGACCCTTCCCGACCCCGCCTGCTCTCTCACGACTAAGAACATCCAGTTCCATAGGCTTGCCCTGAGGAACCGGGTGGGGGGTGGGACAAAGAGGGGCAGCTGCCTCTGCTTCCCGGCAGCTCCATTTGCTCCTCCCCCTCCCATCTCGGACAGACCCAGCACTAAGGAGAGCTGCGCTACTTGCAAGCTGGCCATTCACCAGGTAGAACTGCGTGGTCATGCCAGGAAGCAGAGGCTGCTGTGCCTCCACTGGCACAGCTGCTTCTGCCTTGGGGGTGTGGAAAGCTGCTTCTGAAGGCAAGGCCCAGTCCTCCTCCCAGCCCCAGCCCCACCTTGGGCTGGCCCTCCAGCCGGGGCTGCTACCTTAGAAGGCATCTTCTTTGAGTACAGCGGCCAGTGTGCAGAAGCATGCACGTCTTGTGCTGAGCTGCTGTTCCACATGCCAATCTCAACGTCTTCCTCTTCCTCCCAGCTGGCCTGATGGCTTCCTGTCAGGGGCATGTCGCCCCCACACCAGCCATCTGGAACTTGCATAGACTTTGATCCTGCGGGTGGAAACAGAAACCCACTCCTTACTCAACCCCTGCTCACTTTTGAACATGGTGATCCTCTTTATTGAGCAGGGGGAGAGTAACTGGCCCTCTCCACCCCCAGCACAGGACCTCCAGTGACTGTTGCTGGGGTCTATCTTGTGTTTCTTTTTAGATTGTGAGCCCTTCGGGGACAGGGAGCCGTCTTATTTGTTATTTCTCTGTGTAAACTGCCCTGAGCCATTTTTGGAGGGGCGGTATAGAAATCAAATCATCATCAACAACAACAACAACAACGATGATGATGATGCTGCGGGACAGCACCATGGCGATACTGCAGCAGTCCACCATCTCTGGGCTCGCCCTTGTCAACAGGCCTAAGAGCCGCCCCCCACTTCAGACGTTCGCAGCGGGAGCAGTGGCACTCATGCTGACACGGAGGAGGAAGTCCCACCCACCCACCGTCACTCACCCTCTTCCTCCCCGCTGCTTGCACTGAGAACATGTCTGAAGAGGGCTTTGGCTGCCACTAGTCCCACTTTACAGAGGGCAAGATGAAGCCAAGAGAAGTCTGCCCAATGCCAGGGACAGCAGAGGGCCTGCCCTTGCATCTCCCAGACTCAAAAGCACGTGCCCCCCCTGCTCAGAGACACAGACTCTGCTTTCCCACCTGGGTCCACTCTTTCCAGCCGCCCCCCCCCCAATCCTTTCCCCGTGAAATCCACAATCCGCACGGCACCTTCCAAAGCACGTACCAGGTTTGTGAGAAGCCTGCTGACCAACAGATGCATGCCCCCAGGAACTGGTGCTCGCCGCGTCTCCAACAGACTCCCCCCAGCTTGCCCCAGTGTCAACAGGTTTGCCCCAGGCCGATGTGCCATTATCTACCGCAGCGGGTGCAGGAGAGGGCTCCCCCCAACCTTTTAAAAGAGGGTCACATGATTAGCAAGACCCGAGGCCAGGCTGGCTTCGTTCCTTTGCCACCGCCAAACTTTTCAGTTCCATGCAACTCTTTCACAAAGGCCACAGAGCCGATATACTCCCAGCGGAAACACAAACTGGCCCAGTATGGTAACATCCCGAGAGCTCTTTCCTGGCCTTCCAGGGTTTTTAAACTGTTTTAAATGTCTTAGTTGTTAATGGTTTAAAAGATCTGCTTGTATTGCTTGTCTTTAAAATGACCAATACATGGGTGTTGGTTTTGTTACTGTGCCCCGCCCAGAGCTGTTTGGATGGGGCAGCAGAGAAATGTAATAAATCATGAACTGTCTAGCTTTGGGGGCGGGGGAGAAGAGTTTAAACATTCCGGGTGGTGCCTCCCTCACCTCTCCCCAGGTGCTGTGCTGCTTTCAAGAGACACTCTGTGATGGCCCCCCAATAGGATTCTTGCCGCAAGGAAGCTGCAGGCCACGTAGACGGAGACTTACCGGAGCTGCCGCCGCCGCCGCCGCCTCCCACGTCCACCACGGCGCTCGAAGGCAGGAGCTGCTGCTGTCCTTGTGCTTGCTGGTCTGGACGGCCGCTGCTGTCCAGGGAGTTCTTGTTCCACAGGTTCACCTTCTTGTAGTTGTACTTGCTCGGATCCCCCCAAGCAGAAGTCCCGTCATCAATCTCCATCTTGCGGCGGATGGATTCCGGGGAGGGCTCCTCCCAGCCGGTGGGCTCTTCTTCCTTGGCTGGGGCCGGCACTGGTCCACCCAGCCACCCCCCGCCTGGGGGCTTGCTGGGGGCGGGCTGAGCACCCCAGCACCCCACCTCCTGCGGTCTGTCCCAGTCTGGGGAGCCGGGCGGCTTGGGTGCCTCCCCCCAGCCCTGGCTCTGGCTCGGCTTGGCAGGCTCCTCCCACCCAGCACGGGCGCTTGGCTTGCTGCCACCACCACCAGCGGCTCCCCAGTGCACAGAGCCAGCCTTGCTGGGCTCGTTCCAGCCAGATGCCGACTTGTCACTGTCGCTGCTGCCCGAGCTGGACTTCTTCACCTCCCCCCAATGATTGCTCCTCAAGTTCTCC
The DNA here is from genome assembly GCF_027244095.1 of Hemicordylus capensis. Classification (NCBI taxonomy): domain Eukaryota; kingdom Metazoa; phylum Chordata; class Lepidosauria; order Squamata; family Cordylidae; genus Hemicordylus; species Hemicordylus capensis. Next base: position 592,954 of record NC_069669.1, read on the forward strand.
CCCCAGCTGTCAACCGCTGGAGCCCCCCACCCCGGGCCTGCTTTAGGTCCCTCTGCCCACCCCTGCTTGAGCTTTTCGGCATCGCTCCAGGGCGATGGGGCGGGCCGGTCCCCTTGGCCACTCCCCCAGGACCGGCTGCCTTTGGCTGGGGCAGCAGCAGCAGCAGCAGCAGAGCCCTCCTCCCAACCCCCCTGGCTGCTGGGGACCTTGGCATCCCCCCACCTGGGCGGCGCAGATTTTGGCTCTCCCCACCCCGGCCCAGAGGAGGCGTCGCCACTCCCGTTGAGACTGGCTCGCTCCACAGCCCCGCAAGCCTGGGCCACGCAGCCTCCCCAGGCCTCGGTCCCATTGTCAGCCTTCTTTTCCCCTCGGGGGGTCACCTCTGTGTCCCAGGCAGTGTTCTGCTTGATGGGAGTCTGTCCCCAACCAGAGTTGGAAAGGACCCGCGGGTCCAGATCGGTTCTGCTCACGATGCTCTGCAGCAATGCGTGCTGGTCCACCCTCCTCCTCTCGTGACTCGCCCCGTCCGCGGCGCTTCTCTCCTCAGGGCTCCCGGCACGGCCTTCGCTCTCCCCGGGACTCGCTTTGGTCCACCCGCCGTTCTGCTCCATGAGCTGAGCTGCTGCGGGACCCTGAAGGCCGACACTGGCGCTCTCCCCCTCCGCGGACTTCCACCCCTGTGTAAACTTCTTGACATTCCCGTTCGTGCCCCCAGAGGGGGGCGGGTTGCTTGGCAGCTTGCTCCACTCTCCGTCGGCCGGGTTGCTGCCGGGGACAGCACTGCCCCAGCCTCTCCGACCTCCTCCAGGGCCTGACTCGGGGCCCCCCGCCCACTGTGTGCTCTGGGCAGGGCCCCCCGCCGCCACCTCCCAGGCCCCTGCTCCTTTGTTCCCGTTGATCTCAAAGTTCATGCTGCCGCTGCCGCTGCTGCTGCTCCCCCCGCCGAGTCCAGGCTGCATTAGCGTTGCATTCACAGTGTCACTGTTGGCTTGGCTGTTTGGGTCTGAACACTGGTCCCCGGAGAAGTCGGAGCTGCAGGCACTCCACACGGCGCCCCGCGCTCTGCCGGCTTTGGCTTCCCCATTGCTCAGGTGAGCAGCGGAGGGGCCACTGGGGGCCGGAGCAGCCGGGAGCTGCGGGCGGCCGCTCTTGGCACTCCCGCCGGCCCAGGCCCCGGGCCCCGGGGGGTGACTGCTCGCCGGTTCAGTCGCCTGCATCGGACCAGCAGGGTTTGGTAAACTAGAAGGCATAGAGTTCGTAGTGTTATTATTTGGTCCATTCACTTCGGGATTAAGGTTCTGAGGTTGCCCACGCCGCGAAACCTTCCTTGTACCGTTTGCTTGAGAATCACAGTTTTCCTGGAGGCTGCCCCAGGAGCTGCCCAGGCTCTGATTGTGCGCCAGCTGGCCGACCCCTGTGCCACTGGCCCCGCCGCCTCCGGGCCCTTTCAGGGCAAGCCCGTTGCTCTCCAAGACAGGCCAGGCACCGTGGTTGCTGTTGGAATTCAAAGTGCTGGGATTTAATCCTCCGTGGGAAGAAGAACTGAGGGAGCCCCAGGCATTCGGCCTGTTGTTGCTACTTTCAGAGATGCTGCTAGAAGCATCTGGAGAAGTCGTACATGTGCTCATCATGGTGCTAAGGGACAGGCTCCATGGCCGGGCAATGCTTCCGGTGCCCACGTTATTGCTGTTGCTACTGTTGCCAAACTTGGTCTGAGGAACCTGGCCGTTCCGCAGGCTGCCGATTTCACCACCGGGGCCCCCGGACGTCATGATCGTCAGGTTCCTCTCTGACCCGGAACTCGAGGCAGAGTCACTGTCCAGACATTCTGAAGCCAGCTCCGAGTCACTGCCTGTGGCCACGGGCCAGGCCTCCTTGTCCAAGCCGTCTACAATGACTTTGTCCCAGTTTGTGCTCGAGTCACTACTGGAAGAAACTGTTCCCCAGTGCGAGTTCTCATAATGGGATCCTAGTGTGCTGTGGTTCAGATCTAGCAGGAGAAGGGAAAACAACACAGTTGGAAGTGGCAGGCAGCAAGCAAGGGGGTGGACACCTTCAGTGCCACCAAAAGGGGAACGCAAGACGAGACTCTGCCGAGACAGCCACTCCGCAGAACGAGAGACACAAGCGGCTACAAAGAGAAAGACGTGGCACAGAGAGACACTTGATAGGCGCCGGGAGTTGGTGGGGCCTTGGACGACATTGCCAGTTCCCTCCACATTCCTAGCACAAGGGCATTCCAAAAGTGTCCATCTACTTCGAGTCGATTAGACTGCTGGGCTGCAACATACGTGGGCGTGCCTTTGGAGAAGACTCAGGAACTTCTGTTAGTCTAAGATGCGACTGCTAGCCCTCACTCACCAGTTCAAGAGCTTCAGGGGCTGCCACTTCCAAGCCCAATTCAAAGGGCAGAGGAAGGCCAGGGAGGCCAGATCCCCAACAAGGTCTCGGGCAGCAACAGGGCTGGGAAAGGCCCCTCTCTGCCTGAGCGCCTGGGGAGACAGCCGTGAGCTTGGCGGGCCAAGGGTCTGACTCAGCAGAGAGCAGAGGAGCAGCCCAGCAGGCCCGACCCCCAGCACCTCCCTCCAAAAGCTCTCAGGTACAGGGCTGGGGCAGCCCTCCTTTCACACGAGACCCTGGAGAGGGCTGGGTGGGCCAAAAGGTCCGAGAACCTGCCACTGCCTGCCACCGGGCCTCTGCTTGGGGTGCCCCCCCGCTGCCGGAATTTCTTGAGCAAATCCCCTTTCAGAAGTGGGTTTATTGCTGGGTTTTCAAGTAAGTGTGTGTGTGTGTGTTCAACAGGCTTGGAGGCCCAGCCGAGATACAGTCTCCTGCCCAAACCAATCATGCAATCAAGGGACAACAGCACAATCTAGACATCTCTCTCCAAGGGTGCCCAGTGCCACTCTCAGCATAGTCACCCCTACGAACCATATCCATTATCATGACCATCACACAGACCACAGCCAGCATCCAAGGAGTCAGCAAGTTTTGATATGGCTTCGACTGGCTTGAAACCAAGCTGTACCGAGGAGGAGGACTGCGCTGGGCTAGCAGAGGGTATCCGGTATGGGAGCCTAAGGAGCTCTGCGGATCCCAGCCCACATTTAAGAGTGGGGGGGGGGGAGGAGAAGCCTCATCTCTACCTTACAGCCCAGAAAGAGCACGAATGAATGTCCCCAAGCACCACTTTTTACGCACACAGCGGGTGCACCTCACACGGCCTCTTGACCAGGAAGCCCCCTGTCAAGGCATGCACTTCAGCAGCAAGTTCCCCAAACGAAGAGAAGAAGAAGAAGAAGAAGAAGAAGAAGAAGAAGAAGAAGAAGAAGAAGAAGAAAGACAAGACAACCAAGGAGAGAAGAATTGGGGCCACAGTGCCAGGAGCTACAGGAACTGGCAGCCTGTGACTGAAAACCAGGGAGACACACACGGAAGGGAAAGAGGTTTGCGTCACCTGACTGGTTAGGGGAGTGGCTGACCAAGTCCCGAATGGGTGGCATGCCTGGGGGGAAAGCAAGAGATCACAGGAGTGTTACTGGGGTGGCACCTCCTGTCCGCCCGCCCGCCCGCCCGCCGCCCCCACCGAGAGGAGAGGCCTGAGGAATATCCGCTCGCTGAAGTAGCAGGGAAGTGGCCCAGGAGCCACCGAGAAGAGTCCCGCCCCACCCGGCCTGCATGGCGGCCAACTGCAACCAGCTTTCCAAACGAGCCTTCATTCCTGGAGGTGGCGCGCGATGAGGCTCGAGATCACGGACACACGCTCCCCTCAGTGACCCACCCACGGCTCACCTGCTTGCTTTCTGCTGCTGCTGCTGCTGCTCTGCCCTTCTCCCCCAGCCACGGGCGGGTCGCTCGCCCCAGCGCTCCCTCCGGCCTGGCCGTTCAGCAGCTTGGACGCTGGCCCCAGGTTGGCAATGATCCCTGGCAGCGGCTGCCCTCGTCTCAAGAGTTGCTTCTGCTCCTGGTGCCGGAAACGGGGCGGGACCTCGCGGGGCGGGTAGCGAGGCGAGGGCTGCGGCTGCTGAGCTGGCGGCTGCTGATGGCTGCCTGCAGCCCGCTTGGCATTATTACCGCCGCCGCTGGCTGCTGGGGAAGGACCGGTAGTGGAGGCGGCAGAGAGGGGCTGGCTGGTGCTGGGCTTGGCTGGTTCTGGCACTGCACTCACCAAAAGAAGCGGGGGGGGGGGAGGAGAGGAAGAGCGCAAGTCAGTTAATCTAGATTTCCCCCAAAAGCCATAAGCAAAGTGCAACCACCCCCTCCAGCAGCAAAATGGACACAGCCTTCCATGCTCATAAGACTGCACTCCGGGCGAACTCGGAGGTGCAGATTAGACACGAGAGACCCAACTGGCCACAGCTGCGGCTCAAGACCTGCCCCCCACACCCGCTTTCCCCGGCAATGGAGATGCGCAAGCAAGATTCTAACTGCTCAGAGGGGTAAAGTGTCAGCAGCAGCAAGTTGAGAGACGGTGCCTCCGTTTCGCTAGAGAGAGAAACCTCAAAGGAGGAGGAGGAGGACGACGAGGACGACGTGCTGGGGGCAAGAAGGGGATGATTGGAACGGGAAAGGCTGCAGGAGGGAGGGCTGGGAGGCGAGCTGGCGGAGCAGGGCCTGAAGTGCGCATCGTGACAAGACAGCCAGTTGTTCACCTGCACGTCTCAAAGCTGGCCCTCTGCAAGAGAGATGGGAAGCACAGCACTTGGAAGGAGCCAGGGTGCAAGGCTCAACACCCAGCAAATCTCGGCTTTGGGGTTCTTTTTCAAGGCTTACGGTTGCCAAGACTATTTACAAGTTCGTCTGCAGTTGCCACCGGCTTATCTGGTGGCTACTTGGGGACGGGCTTTCTCCGTTCAGACCTTTGTTCTTGAGGTGGGGAGCACACCTGTGGCTGTAAGCTCCCCTCGGCTGCTGGCCAACCCATTAACCCCTGCAGAGCTGTAAAGGAGCAGGAAAGGAGGCACATCCAATCCAGGCAGTTCTGTCAGGAAGTCCCTGCCCTTTCACAGATAATGTTAACCGCCTCTCCCATCTGGTAGGAAAGCAGTTGTCAGAGCAAAAGGTTTTCTGGGTGTGGCCAACATTCACTCAGAAAGGAAACAGACCAAAGTTTCAATAAGAATGATTTTCTAACCAGAGAAGAGCACTTTCTCCTCTGAAAACATAATTTGATGCTCATTTTTTATATTGACTTCTTACTCTTTCTGAGGAAATAGTTCAGTAACTACTTCGTACCCAGATACTTAAGACTAAGCACCTTCAGGAAACATTCTTAAATCAGAATACATGTTTGCATTCACTGCTCTAAAAATTATGCCCGAGTTACCACCCTGGGACAGAACAAGAGGCATTTTAACAGACCCCTCCACAGTCCAACACCCTTTCAGCCTCCAAGCAGTTCACAAACCGGCTTCAAGAGCCTCCATCTTTCCTGCTACAGTCCTCTGCTGGGGCGCCTTTCAGAACATTTCTGTCTCTTCCCCACCCTCATACTGACAAGGGGCTATTCATCCCACTATCCTATCACTCCCTTGATATACTGTATAGTTTCTGACAATTCATACACACCACCATTAGAAGGAAAAACAAACAGGCCTCCAGCAGAGCAGATTTTATTTGAATTACTGGCGGTTGGGCGGGGGTGGGGGGGAGACGAAGTACCTCCCATTTTGAAATGCCTATTATCTCTTATCTCCTGAGCAAGCATGCATACGAGCCATAATGATTAGGACAGGAGTTCTCAAACCTGAGTCCCCAGAGATGGTGTTGAATGAAAACTTGCACTATCCCTAGCCACAGGGCCCCAGAGCTGCCCAGGCAGACACCCAGAAGGGGATTTTCCTTCACTGGCAGAGCAGCATGGTGGCTGCGTGATCAACTAGGAACAGAGCTGTATGCACTCTGTGACACCGACATCTCCAGACCACTCCACAGGCACGTGGAATGTAGTATGGGCTGCAGAATCCCACCTTCTTAAGGATGTACAGAGCAGGTTCTTCTAGCAGTCCAAGCAGTGCATGCAGGCTTTTGGATGCCCAGCAATATTTAAGGAATGTCCTGGGGATGCGGAACACCATGGGGTGGGAAGGAGAGATGAGCAGGATCTCCTCCAGGGGTAAAGACTTTAGAGCTGAGTGTCCTCCTTTGCAGGTCCCTCCTCTACGAACCAGGAAGGGGCTTAAAACCATAAGAGAGAGCAGAGCCCCAGGGAGAGAAGAATGAGGAGAGAGTTCTCTTTGGTACACTTCCTCCCCTGCACTTGTTTCCCCAAAGGTTTGCTTATCTCTTCCTGCTGGGTATGGGGGGGGGGCGCGCGAATTCTACACGTGCACCTCAGCAGCCAGCCAGCCCGCCCCCCTCCCCTTTGGACTTTCCGAGACATGAAAGATTCCATTTCATCTTTCATTTAAGGCACACAATTGTGGAGAAAGCGGCATTTCAATTCTCTTATTCCCCTGCCACCACTGCCGGACCATCCAAAGTGCTTCACTGTACAAGAGGTTTCATACTCAAGTTATGTCAACAACTGAAGAACAACTTACCTTTGCTTTTTTGTTCAGTGGCCTGAAACAAAGAGAACACCCAATTAATTGCGAGTTGCTTGCCCGGCTTTGGACACCGATCCATCAAGCCCCATAAGCTGCCAGCTTCCCTACACCCGGCATTTCTAAACAGACAACTGACATAAGCCAGCTTCAGGAACAGCACTTCTAAATCTAATACATTTTATTTTAAATGTTATTTAAGTGCAGAACTCCATGATAAGTGCATGGACTTGCTGGCCTTAAAGACCAAGAGGGTGTGACCCATGAGGAGAAGGAATCGCATGATATATGCAGAGGGAGGCTCCTCCGAGGCTCCAATATGAGAAAGGCTCGGTGGTGCATTATGCCCGCTGAGCTCTGGCTTGGTATAGGAATTTGCAGTATCCAGCCTCTCATAAATGTATACAAACAGGAAAAGTACATCCTGAAATATTTTGTTGTGCAACAAAAAGTTGTTATATACAAATTCCTGCCTGAAAGACCTATAGAAAGGAACCAACTCAGGAGCACATGCAGAAAGTTAATAAAAAAGTGGAATATTTGCCAGAAGTACCCAAATAGAAAATGAACCTGAATTTAAGATGATCCCCTTAAAAAACAGAGGTTAAATATAAGTTATACCTGTATTTACCCAAAAGGAAGAGGACTCCGAATTTAAGGCGACCCCCACAATGTCTCATGTTAAAGAGCTTGGGGTGGGGGGAATCTAGTCTTAGATTCAGGCAAATGCAGCACTTCTGAACAGTCTTGCTAGCTATAACAGACTGGAAAATGTGTACGGTCAGCAACAAGCCTCAATGACAGCAGCCTCCTAAGAAGCATGTGCACAAAAATTAACACAAAAGCCACTGGTGACACCCTAGCCACTCTGCCGCTAGAGCTCTCCTTCAACGGCAAGTTCTTGGACCGCCAAGCAAAGAAGGGGGCCAACCAGGGCAGGCCTTGCCGCCATTCAGGCTTTTGCTGGGTGGCCCAAGGCAAGCAAGCATCTGTCACTCTCCAGTGAGAAAGAGGAGTGAGAGAAGCTGAGCTGGCAAGAGTGAGTCTCTGGCTCCCTTGAAGCTCTTTAGCATCAGAAGACCAAACATGGGGCCAGCTGTCTCCCACACATCTAAAACATTACCACAAATGTGCAAAACTGGTTGCAGGCAAAGAATCCAGCTTCCTAAGCAAACCTCTGCTTCCACTAAAAACCACCACAGGTTTTTTTTTTTAAGCCCTTTACAGGTGTGGACCGAAGCCTGAAAGCATAACTAGCCAACCCGAACCCGAGTAGGCCTTCCAGCGCTCTTCAGAGGTCCTTGTCCCTTGCCCATGGCTCACACAAGTTCCTGGATGTCAATGCAGCCTCGGGGCAGCTGACAAAGAAGAGTGGCAGGCAGCCCGAACTGGAAGCTCCAAGCACTCTGTGGGGAAGGCAGGCATGCAGCCAAGGAGCGCTACATGCAGAGCTTCACACCAAGAGCTCTCAACACCAACACAGAAATCTGAAACGGCACCTTCAGTTTCCAGTGTGTGTTGCAATCTTTGTAGGACTGGCTTTCAGAATCACCCTGCAACGCAAGGCAGGTCTGACTGTTATACCAACTGCAGAGAGAGTGAACGGAGGCTGAGCAAAACCTGGCAGAGATGGGACGCATGCTTTTTCCAAGATGAAGAGCCAAGTGCGGACCAGCTGCCATCTGGTGGGAAGTCCGAGGCCAGCACATTCCTCCAGGAAGCATCTGAGTCCCCAACTCACCTTCTTCTGAGCACCGTCTTTCTTCTTCTTGTCGTCTTTCTTCTTTTTCCTTTCTTCCATCAACTGTTCTTCCTCTTCTTGCACTAATTCCCTGAGAAGAACAGGGCTGCAGTTAGATCTTGGAAGAATGCATGCCAGGGAAGCTTCATAACCACCAATACGTTCTCCATGTGACACGGGTCTGTCTTTTAGCAGTAAACTCCAAAGTGTGAGTTTCTGCACTTTCCCCACTTCTGCAAACACAAACACAGGACTGAGGCAGACACTTTTTCGCTGTGCATTTTTACAAGGCATGAGTCAGACAATAAGAGTTTCACCTGCTACGATGAGCTAGTGCTGCACTAAACACCCCCTGGTCAAGTGTGCCTAGGAATAGACCTAGCCATCGGAGGACACGTCTCAGATATAAGGAAGGGGGAAATGCAGGGGACCGATGAGGCCCTTGCACCTCAAAATGCTCCAGAGCGGCCCACAGACTCTAGAGCATCCAAAGAGCAAGCAAGCATTCCCTACGTTCTCCGAGATGAACTTTTCTCCAAAACGAAGTACTCCCACATGGAACTGTATTGAAGACAACTAAGAATCACCGAGGAAAACCCCCATGAGAATGCCACATCCCATGCTGTCACGTCAACTTATTTATTTTTTTAAATAGGAGGCTGAAATCCACAGCAAAGGAGCATGAGCAGAGTGGGGTGGGATGGTAGGCTCTTTCCTTCCAACTGCTTTTCTGCTTAGGGGTTCCACCCAACTACTTGGCTCCTTGCAGGGAAAGAGATACAGGGGTCAGGCAAACTTGGTAGACACGTAAACTTTTGAGGCTCAAGTGGGTTAACATATAGACCTCCTCAAACCAAATTTGCTACAGCTGTAGGGACACACAGGACAGCTCAACAGCGCAGTTTGTAATGATGCCAACCACCCTGATTCAAGATGGCGGACACGTGAACGCTTGAGGTGCAAGTGGGAACTGATTTGAACCAAATTTGGTACAGTTGTAGGGACACATAGGGAGATCTCAAACGCACAGTTTGTGATGATGTCATCCACCCCAATTCAAGATAGTGGACACATGAACGTTTGAGGTACAGGTGGGCTAACTTGTGAACTGCCTAACCGATTTGGACCAAATTTAGTCCAGTTGTAGGGATAGTGAAAGGAAAGTAGGCGGATTAGTTCCTACTAGTACTTGTTTTCATCTGCGTGCGGGATGAATTTTGTTCTGGGCAGCAATATCAAGGCAGTTTGTGTGCACATGCATACCGATTGGGACTTTCCTGATTCAACCTGAACAGGATCAGGTTGAGCAGACATAAAAAAAAAATGTGTGAACGCGCGCACACACCTTAGAGGGAACACTCAAAACCAGCATCTGAATTGAGCCCAGAGGCAACCAGGGAAGCTGCTGCAGGATGGGTATAATACTTGAAGAACTACTAGTGCCTGTGAGCATCCTTGCAGCAGCATTCTGGATTAGCTGAAGTTTCCAAACCACCCTCAAGGGCAGCCCCACATAGAGCCCATTGGAGTAATCCATTCTGGATGTCACCAACACATGCGGTTGCGACCAACTTCTCCACATGGGGTCGCATGCCACCTGTGGCAGGTAGAAGGCACCCCTGCACACCTCCCCCACCCCCAAGGACAGTGTGGAGTCCAGAAGCAGCCCCAAGCTGCAAACCTGGTCTTTCAGGGGGAGCATGATCTCCTTCAGGACCAGATTTACTTCACCCCTTAGATAATAAGCTTTACACTTCCATATTAACTTGACTAAGTTTCTATTTGCCCCATCCAATCCAGAACAGGCTATAGATGCTGGTTCAGGACATCCACGGTCTCTCTGGTACTGGCTGACTTAAATTACAGAGAGAGCTGGGAATCATCAGCATATTGATGACACCACAGTCTGTACCCACGGATGCCCTCTCCCAGGACCTTCACGTAGATGTTGGGGGGGACAGCATGAGGGTCAGAAAAGAACCCAGCATCACCCCATAGGCCAAGGACCAAGGGACAGAGCAGGCATCCCTCAGCACCACCTTCTCGGTAGGACTGGAAGCACCGTGCCACGGTACCCGCAAGTCCCAACCCAGAGAGGTGGCCTGAAGGATACAATGGCCCAAGGGACGAACACTGCTGAGAGGTACAGGAGAATGAAAAAGGTCACACTCTCTCATCTATCTCCTGGGCAGGTCATTCACCAGGGCGAACAAACCAGACTGGAAAGGATCCCAGTAATCCATTTAATCCAGGACTGCCTGAAGTCGAGCACTCCTACACCTTGCCCAGAAATGGAAGGTTAGAAATGGTTAGACAGGCTGGGAAAGGCCCCTGTATGGAGTGTGGCCTGGCAGCCGGTGCCATCCCAGTGCTGAGCTAGATGGATGAAGGTCCGATTCAGTGGAAGGCAGAGTCATACGCTCAGTGCATATGGAGGCATCAGCCACTAGAGCTCCAAGTGCACACCACCACCACCACCACCACCACCACCGATTGCACACGAAGCATTTCTATGCCGCCCTTCCACTTACTTCCAGGCCCACAGAGCAAGAGGAGCTGCTGCCTGCGCTATGGACTGTGGGCTCTGCACATGAAAGACACAGCAGGCCCCACAAGAGGGCATTAGCCAGCCTGCCTCGAGCTTCTTGATTAACAGCTTGACAATTGTTGCTTTATGAAGCTCTTCCGGCAGTAATGGAATTCTGCTCCCCATTTTATTAGCCTCATTTTGACCCACTTAAGTGCCACATGTCCTCAATTATCACTCCTGCAACCCAACCAACCCAAGAGCCTGAATTCAGGGCAACTGCAGGGAGGAAGAGAATTCAGACACAAGGAAAAAGGCAGGCCTGGCTTCCCCAGGTATTTGCTCCACTGAAAGTCTTTGCAGATGTCTAGGATTTGGAGAGCATCCACAGATGCAGGGCAATCCTGGCGTGGCTTTAAAGACCGGCATTCTTTCCCACACTTGCATGGCGACTGCAATTGTGACAAGTTGTACCTGGCATGACAAAGCAGTGTGCCTGAGTTCTAGATGGAAAGGAGGCCTGCCAGCAAGAGCCCACACCCGAGGCTCAGATCAAAGCCTGGGTTCAGAGCAGCCTGGGCAACCCAACCTTTTGGCTGCTGTGGCCTGAGAAATAATCTGCTTGAGGCTGCAGAGGGAAGTAATTACGTGCTGAATGCTGGCACTGCCTGGCACAGTGGGGAAGCTATGCAAGTCAAAGCAGGCAAGCTCTTTCCTGAGACCAACTTAGGCCAGTCCAGGAGCACAGGCGCTTGAGAGTTGTGTGGAACATGAAAACCTGCACACACCACCCACTTAAACTGGTACAACAGATTAGTCGTACACAGAACAATCACTCCTCATTTGCAATCAACCCTATTCAGGGAGATACAAAAGTATTCAAGATCTGTGAATCAACCTGCAGGAAGTAATTTGCAGGTAATACACTAGCTAACATCGCTTACAAGATTTATGGTGTGTGTGTGTGTGTGTGTGTGTGTGTGTGTGTGTGTGTGTGTGTGTGAGAGAAATCACATCAAGTCCAGTCTCTCTCCCCATCTCCCCCTAGGATAAGATGAGAGGCAACTCAGACAGAGAAGTCTCAAGGCTTTGGGGTTTTATATTATGCAAGGTGCCGAGCACAACAGCCCTAAAAGGAAACCACAGAAAACCAACAGGTCTAGGTCCTCAGTCGACAGCTTCTCAAAGCAGCCTGACATCACACTGGCCCCAGCAGTGCTCCAGGCCAGGCTGCCACACGCTGCTGCCCACCCTCCCAGCTCTCTCCAGGTGCCTGCAGTGTTTTTTTTGGGGGGGGGGCGCTCCACTGAGCCCAGGGCTGACCACGCCTGAACCCCAGAGGCATATGTGTATACCGCTTTTCAACCAAAGTTTTCAAAGCAGTGTATACAGAAACAAACAAGCAAGATGGTTGATTTCCTTTATTTACTAACATAGTCCAAGTCTGCACCACTGCAGAGACCCAGGACAGATCTGAGGCTGGTTCAGCAATGACCAGCAATAGGGCACAAGCAGCATCCTACCCAGGCTCGGGAGCTGGGCTCTTGGAGGAGCTCATAAAAAGCAAGGTAGGAGGTGGGGAAGTGGCCATGTGTCTCTTGCTGGTCTTAATGTGCTGTGGGGATCATGCAGAAGGAGGCACTCTCCCAGGTAACCTGGTCCTAAGCCATTGAGGGCTTTACAGGTAATTACCAGCACTTTGTACTTTGCCCGGAAACCTATTGGCAACCAGGGCAGGCTGGCTGGCTGCAGCTGGCAAGAGCCTTGCGCCTCCACCCCCCGCCCGAAGAGCCTTTGGCCGGATCACTTGCGCCTCTCCGCATCCCGCCGCCTTGGCCCTCCCAGCTGCCCCCTCCCCTGTCTGCGCGGGGGGCCCCTCTCAGCCCGAGAGAGGCCGCCACCTTCTCCCCCAGGCCTGGAAGCTGAGACCCCATCTCTGCCTTGCACCTGCTGAGGACGGAGGCCTGCTGGCCCGGCCTGGGGCCTCACTCTGCATGGAGAAAACGCAGCTGATGCCCCTTCCCCATAGGATGGCAGCACCAGGGGCATACTGGGGGGGGGGGGCACATAAGAACAGCCCTGCTGCTGGATCAGGCCCAAGGAGGCCCATCTAGTCCAGCATCCTGTTTCCCTTAGTGGCCCACCAGATGCCGCTGGAAGCCACAGGCAGGAGTTGAAAGGGGCATGCCCCCTCTCTCCTGCAGTTACTCCCCTGCAACTGGGATTGAGAGGCATCCTGCCTTTGAGGCTGGATGTTACTGTGCCGGCTAGACTAGGATATTCAGAGGCAGAGTTATTTAAGAAAATACTTATCTCTCCCAGGCAGCCCTCTGTTCTATGTAAAGGGGATAAGAGAAGCCAATTTACCCTCCCTCCATAATGCCTGCCATTAAGTTGGGTAATTTCATCAAGGGTCCGTCATCTGGCTCAATTTGTCAAGGCCTGCTCTAAGTGTTTCCCAGACTTTGAGCCTTAAGCTGACTCTACACAACTCATTATGTTCTTGGTTTTGGATGCATATTTATACGACACCCCTCTGAAAACTGTGCTTTGCCACTTGTTCATATAGTAGTGAAGACCACCGAAGACCTTAGCCACCACACACTGGGCACCTGTAAATCAAGAACGTTCCTGTTTGAGCCCACACCCAGGAACAGGGCTCCCTGCTCCCTTTGGGCCAAACACAGCCAAGAAAGGGCAGTCTGGTCTATGTGAGCCTATCAGCACTCAAAGGGGCCCTGGGGAAAGGGGCCCCAAGTGCTGGGAGGAGCTTGTGGACTCTCTGCCAACGTCAAATCGCCACCAGTTAAGAGCAGAGAGCATCCACTTTGGCCAGTGTTTCTCATGAGGAAGGGAAGGAATACAGCCAACTTTTCTCAAATTATGGGTCTCAGCTCCAACAAGACTACACGGGGCAGAGCAGGATCTGTGTCCCAATCACTCCAGACCAAATTCCTTTCAGCTGGGAAGAAAATGGGGGAGGGTGTGTGTAAAGGCACGCAGGCATACCCAGTGAGGTCTCTGTGCCAGCTTAGATGGCACAGAAAAGCCTAGTGGGGGGGGGGGGCGCTTCATGAAGGTTTAAAAAACAGTGATTTAGACCAGGATCAGGCGCCCATCTATTCCAGCATCCTGTTTCCCACAGTGGCCCACCAGATGCCTTGGGAAGCCACACCATCAGGAGATGAAGGCATGCACTCTCTTCTGCCGCTGCTCCCTTGCAACTGGTATTCAGAGGCCTCTGAGCCTGAAGGTAGCGGACAGGCGTCAGGACTAGTAGCCACTGATAGACTTGTCCTCCATGAATCTGTCTAAGCTGGTGGTGAGCATCCTTCACTGAAGGCAGGATTCTGCAATTCTGGTGGCTCCCCTCACCCTGGCAAGTGCACCACTGCCCCCCGGGGAGCAAATTCTTCCCAGCCTTGGAGCTGCAGGCATGGGTGGGGTTGTGCCTACAACTGTGGGGTGGTCTCCCCACTCCCAGATGCTGGAAGTGGCTTCGGCCCCCAGAGGGTCTCGGCAGCGTAGGCCAGACCAGCCACACCCTTGCCACCTCCAAGGTTGAAGCAGGGGATTGTTCCTGAACTCACACAGAGGTGCAGCATGAGGGCAAAGGCCTAGCAAGCCTGGTTTTGGGCTTGGCTCCAAAGCTAGTCAAGAGCGGTGGGTCCCTGGCTAGGAAAGCCCACTCTCGGCTTACACCGGGAGAGTTGCTCATTTGTCCTCTAAGCCCAAAATGCCCCCAGAAATTCCCCGCAAGAACCCCTGTTCAACCTGAAGAGCTGCTGTGTGCTTATCTGCACCGAGGTTGCCGGCTCTGGCGCACAATCAGCACACTAGGAAGCTGTGATTTGCTGAGTAAAGGCTCCTCACATTCTGCCTGAGGCCCCTTCCTTGCCTGTGCTCTCCGGCACACTCTGCTCTGCAGATAGCCTCAACACCTCCAATGTCACAGGTATGGTTCTCTTTTGCCATTAATTGCCAGGGCTGTGGCAGGAAGGGAAGAGCTGGCTTTTCTTTTTAAGGGCAGCTTTCTGTCCTCTCCTCACTTTTAACACTCCTCAAAGCCCGACGGCCACTCATGTGTGGATGGCATCATGATCCAATATGCTAATCAGCATTTCCTTCTAGGCATAGTCACACTAAACATCTATCCTATATTCTGAAGAATTTGTTTGTGCAAAATGAAGTCATACTTCCCAATGACCTACAGATACAAAATTTTGCACACACAATTCTGCCACTGACTTTAGCTGAATGCACCATCTTTTACATTGGAATATGCTTAGGGACTGTTTTAAATAATGGTTTTTGTAGTGTTTTGAAGGAATTCTGAATATCATACTTCCCGATTACTTCCTAGATACCAAATATTGGACGAACCCTCCTGCCTCTTAAAGTAGCTGAATGCACCACTTTTAATGCCTGAATATGCTTGGGGACAGGTTTAAATAATTTGTGGGGCATTTTTTTTTTAAAGCAGACATACTGAATTAATTATCATTTTAACTGTTATTGGTCTGATCAACACTCAATAATCAGATCAATAATTCCACAATATCATACCCAAGAAATGCAGATCTTTCTTAGATTTAAAGCTACCAAATATGGTCATTATACAATAAAATACTGCTTGAAGTTGAAATCCTACAAATTTCAAACTGTTCCCCTTTTGCAAACACATTAATACAAAATTGTAATATATATATTTTTAATTCCTTGAACTTATTGCACCTAAGGCAGTGGATAGTAATTGTGTCAAGGTAAAAAACTGCATTGCAGTTATATAGGAAGCTGCTGCATACTGAGTCAGACCACTGGTCTATCTAGCTCAGTATTGTCTACACAGACTGGCAGTAGCTTCTCCAAGGTTGCAGGCAGGAATCTCTCTCAGCCCTATCTTGGAGATGCTCCCAGGGAGGGAACTAGAAACCTTCTGCTCTTCCCAGAGTGGCTCCATCCCCTGAGGGGAATATCTTACTGTGCTCACATGTGGTCTCCCATTCAAATGCAAAGAGAGTGGACCCTGCTTAGCTAGGGGGACAAGTCAAGTTTGCTACCACAAGACCAGTTCTCCTCTCCTGAGTTAAACAGCTTTTCCTTCTAGTGACTGGTGAGAGACAACTAACTTTAGAAGAGTATTATGGTATCATACTAAAATGCTCCTATGATGAAATGGGCATTCACTGTGTCTCCACTTCTAGCTTCATCTAATCTCATTGACTACAGTAGGTCTTACTGGGAAAACCACTGTTCACGTTAACAAAAGACAGTGTTGAGTCTTTCAGGAGGGTCATTAGCCTGCTTCTAGACATGTTATACAAACAAGTAGCGCCCTCAGAATAAAGATCATATACAGTGAAGACATTCATGTAAATCAGAGTTCTGAACGGCTTTCCTTTTTCGGAAGGAAGCAGCCCTTCCTTCTGTGGTGAACAGAAACAAAGACAGCAGATACAAGAGAGACTGCTCTGGTCAGGTTCACATATGAACGTTCAGGTACTCAGATTCCAAAGAACAACTTTCTCACAGGAGAGGAGGGAAAGCAGACTCCTCCCCACTTGAAGGAGAGTATCTCTGCCTGCTTTCTTCATTCCTCCAGGGGCAACAGAAGGTAGCTGGTGAATCACTCTAGGGCAAGCGGTTGGATTTTGTGCTGTTGCATTGGTTCTGGGTTTTCCTGGATTTTATTGTTTAATCTAATCACTTTCAGCTTGTGCTTGCTGCACTGAGCTTAGGACAGGTGGGTTAATATTCAAGTTACAGTGGGGGTTCCCAACCTTGAATCCCCAGGTATTGTTGGCCACTGTGGCTGGGGATGATGGGAGCTGTAGTCCAACAACATCTGAGAACCCAAGATTGGAAACCCTGGAGCTAGAACATGATAAGAGTTCATTAAACTCAGTAGCTATAAAGTAGCAGCTAAACCCGGGATTACAAAACAGTGAGAGGATCAGGAAACTCTTCACCTCTTAGTATTACTATAAGAGCAATGCAGAGCGAAAATCTGCGTGGCAACTAGAAGAATTAAGAATGAAACTACGATGTTCAGACTAACATCAACTATTCTTCTTGCCTTTTACTGATGAGTAGAATGATCATGGTTATTTTACATCAAAAGAATGTAAGACTTTTTCTGTTGACCTGGTTTTTATGCTGACATTTTAAATGTGAATTTTGATTATTTCATGGTTGTTGGCTGCATTAATATTATTCAGAGCAAGTCTCTTTGAAGGCATTTGGAAGGAAAAAACTGGCCTATAACTTTAAAAGCAAACAAAGGCAGGAACAGGCTGGATTTGAGGATTGCAACTGTGCAGAGAGGCATGTTGAAAACTCAGCCAGGAGGGGAATGGGGAGTCCAAAGACACCCTGGCCACCCACCCACCCATCATGCCACATCAAAACTTCCGAGTGCCACCCTTAGCTGAAGCTAACCCTCCAGAATTTGATCTAAAAATCAGCATTTGCGAGTGACATTTGCAAGGTTGCAAACAAGGACAGCCAACAGCTGTGGCAGGATGCCTCCGAGTATCAGTTGCAGGGGAGTAACAGCAGGAGAGAGAGCATTCCCTCAACTCCTGCTGTAGGCTTCCAGCGGCATCTGGTGGGCCACTGTGTGAAAGAGGATGCTGGACTAGATGGGCCTCCTTGGGCCTGATCCAGCAGGGCTGTTCTGATGTTCTTATGAGAGCTTGATTAGAATTGGCTGCCCAAGCCACCATGGTGGCCAGCTGGGTCAGGGGAAAGCCACAAGAGATAAAAACCCCAAGCAGCGTTCCCTCTAACAGGAATTCCCAGATGTTGTTGACTACAACTCCCAGAATCCACAGCCAAAGGCCACTGCAGCTGGGGATTTTGGGAGTTGTAGCAAACAACATCTGGGAATCTCTGTTAGAGGGAACACAGACCCAAGGTGCACTGGATTTTTGAAAATTATTATTATTATTAGGCTCAACACTTCTTGAATGGGCACTTTTTTCAGTGGCACTGATAAATCAAAGCAACCTCCTTCTGTACACTCTCTCAAAACACATTGGGCCTAACCGTTAACTACATTTCTAGTGCGACCTGGGGTTTCCCCCTCCCATTTTTTACCCTGATGCTCACTCCTTTTCTCTCTAGCAGCATCTGGAGAACACAAAGCACTAAACAAAACGCTAGAAATAATAACCCGAGATCACACCACTGTTCAACTATAAGTAGTTCCTGGGCAAACGGCATTCACTCACAACGTCATTTACTATCTGCAAAACTGGAACAGTAATCTACCTCAAACAAGCTTTGCAAAGATGAATGCCTGCACTCAAAAAGTGCTCAATCAACCTCTGTAACAAATGTCACACTTCTCATACGAGCACAGAAGCATGCAAAAGTCATTCAGACAATTTTTAATGCGTTGTCAACTCTATAGCAAATACTGAAGTTGGTATCACTCATGCAGTAATATGAGGTTTCAAAATTCCCTGGTTATTTAGCAAGCAATTGCTTGCACTCCTTAATACGAAACATACAAGGAACAAATGTTTATTTCACAAAATGCAGCTTGTTCAAGGCCAATGATGATTCTCAGCCAATAAAAATCCATTTGGGTGGACAAGGAAGGCGGGGTGGGGGGATCAAACAAATCATGCATTCATTTTTTCCCCTTGCTTGCTATTGGCAACAGTTTCAATGTAGCAAAGAAAATATGTTTGGGAAGATATTTAAAGGAGTGAAACACACCACTTCATAGAGGCCTCCCCTTCTGCTCAATTACAATTTTGATGAAGTTTACACATTTCACCGCGTTTCTTTAACATAAACCATAACAAAACAATTGTGTCCACCACACAAAGTTTCGCTTATCTAAGCTTCCAGTTTCTACCGCTCCTCTTTGCTATTCGGCATCTGTCTTACCTGCTAAATTTTCTTTCAGCTTCTTTGGTAGCTTTAGCTTCCAACACTCTGAAAGAGAAAAAGGACACAGACACCTCCGTCAAGGAAGCAGCAGAAGCAACCAGAGAAGGGATGGTGTAGATGTGAGCATATTGAGGACCAGCAAGACAAAGGGCTACATTTAACAAAGGGTTAAGAACATCACACATGTTTAGGAAGGGAACAAACCTCAAATGAAAACACACAGGTCTGGTGGACATTTGCACTCAATAAAAGACTGATACAGAGCAATAAAGCCATGCATGCTGGTGCAACAAGGAAAGTGGCCCAGGAATAAAAAATCCTTCCAACTCATCCCCACAAACTTCTCAGAAGGACTGCCATGTTAGTATCTCATCCTGAAAACAGCAAGGAGTCCCGAACAACAAAGACCAACACACTGAAGGCTTTCATAAGGAAGAGACCACTTCATCAAACGGCTGTGATGCATGACAGACAAGGTGTAGGTGACAGATAAGCCAAGGGCTGGGAGGGCGGGATATGGCTCAGGTTCTCAGCTCCAGGCCAGAGATGCAGGCCTCCGTGTGTTCAGGCACCCAGCTTGAAAATGCTCCACATCAGTCCACAACATGGAGAAAGAGAAAGGGCACATGTGTAACTTCTCAGAAGAGGAGTTTCTGCCACTGCTTGATGCATTTGCCCACTAAGGTTGCTCCACCCCAAGGTCACAGCATTTGCCAGATTCTGCGTATATCAGGGTAAGCAACCTGCCTTGGACTGAGGCCAAGAAGACAACCCTGGGACTCCACAGGCAAAGAAGCACCCCCCCAACACCAGAGCTGCAGGAGAAGCCACCATGGAGCACGGCCAAGCGGGAGACGGGGGCGGGGAGAGAGGTGCTTTCTATGTGGCTATATAGGCTCCTCCTCACCTCCTGGCTCTCAGCAGAGGTGGAAAGAGCTGTTTGTCTAAGCCTACCTGCCACAGAACAGAACAGAGCACAGCAGCGTTTCTGTCCATGCCAGCTGTTTTGCTCAGGCACCACTGATGTAAACGGAGGTGCCCACAGACGGGTAGCTGGTCAGCCCTGACGAAGCACTCCAGAACGTCCAGCACAGAAACAGAGAAGTCCTCCTGGGCACATGAAGCTGCTTCACACAGAGTCCGATCACGGGCCCACCTAGCCTGCTCTCCTGCTTCCTCCAAGGAAGAGCAGGCAGAGAAGCCTCTCTCAGCCCTACTACTCGGGGCCCTTTCGAAGCCAAAGGTGCGCCTTCTCTCTTTTACCTCTGGCAGGCAGAGCCCACCCAAGGACAGGAATTGGCAGCTGCAGGAGACACGTGGCACTCGCTGCTCCAGCCAGGCCCTGCAGCATCCCTTGCCTGGCAGCAGCTACTGAGAACATCCTCCGTGAGCAGTACTTTGTCTCAGGCCCTTGGGGAAGCAGACCCCGAGGTTATGGCTGGCGCACCCTGTTCTCTCGGAACCCTTCTCCCCAAGATGAGGCCACCCTGAGAGAGGGGCCGCTGGGCTGCACCCGTCCTGAATAAGGAACACCCCTGTGTGTGCCACTTTGCTGACGTGCCTGTTTGGACACCCCCCCCTCCCCTATGGATCTGTAACTAGCATGGTGTAGTGCCTGTACAGGGCTGGACAAAGGCCAGGGAGGCCAAAGGTCAGATCACCAGTCATATGGCCCCTTGGCCTACCTCACAGGGTTGTTGTGAGGAGAACAGGAGGCAGGGCGGGAGATCCATGCACACCAGCCTCAGCTCCTTAGAAGAAAGCCACTCACCTTTCTAGAGCGGGTGCCCCTCCATCAACTGGTTTCTCCCCTAACCCCAGCCCCCCAGCAGCTTAGGCCCCTGCACCTTTCAGCAGTCATGCAACAGGCAGAGATGCAGCAGTCCCAGAGCTCTGAGTGGCAGCCCAGATGGATTCCTGCCTATCAGGCAGCCACTACCAGCACAGAAGCCCAGCCGACCCTGGAGCAGGTGACGGAAGGGACCCGCCTGGCCAGCCCTCCTGAGCAGGCCCCTTTCTCTTAGGTCACCCCCTTGGCTGAAGGAAGGAGGAGGAGGATTCCGTGGGGCGCAGGGCGGGCGCAGGGCCAGGCAGGAAACCCTGGCAGAAGCACCAGAACAGCCCCACTTGCTGGGGTGCGGGGGGGGCACTCAAGCCTGCTCCCAAGGGCCGAGGAGCCGCCGGGGTGGGGGGCGCCAGAGGGGGGCGGCCTCTGCTTCCGGGGGGGCCCCTCCCCCTCTCCCCGCCCTGGCCCTGCGCTTGGCCGCTCGTCAGGGGGAACGGCGCAGCCAGCCTGCGCAGCTCGGACGGAGGGCGGCCTGCAGGCAGCAGGGCCAGCCTGCGCGACGCTACCCGACGAACAGGCAGCCTGCAGGCGAGGCGGGGCAGAAGGGTGGCGGAGCGCGGCCAGCAGGCGGGCCTCCCATCCCCACGCGCGGCGGCGGCGGCCTCCTGCTGCTGCTGCTGCTCTCACCGCATGTGCTTGGGGCGCGGGCGGTGGGCCTCGGCCGGCCGGGGAGCCTCACACGGCGGCGGCGGCGGCGACCTCCCTGCTGCTGCTGCTGGCGGCGGGCCTAGTCTCTTCGGCCCGGGCCCGGCGCGGCGCGGCTGGGGGGCCCTGGCGGCGGCGGGGGCAGGGTGGCGGCCTCGGCCTGCTGCTGCTGCTGCTGCTGCTGCTTCCTTCTCTGGGACTGGGACGACGAGGCCGCCGCGGTCGCCTCCCCCCGCCCAGCCGCCATTTCCAGCCTCCCTCACGGAGGAGACTCCCCGGCCGAGCTGCCGCCCCGCCCCGGAAGTATCCGCCCCGCCTCTCCGAGAAGCGCTTCCGGGGCGCCCCGTTGCCATCCCCAACATGGCGCCCTAGCAACGGGGAGGGGAGGAAGGGGGAGAGGAGTTGGCGGCGGCCCCGCCTCGGAACGGGGCCCCTCCTCTAGGGTTGCGCCCCGCCCCCGGGCCGGGCCTGTGGAACGCACCTCCTCATGACCCTGGACCGAAAGACACACCTGACCTGTCCAGCCGGGCTTTTACTTGATAGATTTAAAGCCGCTTTGGGTTTTGGCATTTTTATTTGTCGCTTTTTAAACTGTTCTAATAGAGTTTAGATTGTGAGCCGCCCAGGGAGTTGTTGGAGTTGTTGTTGTTTTAAATGGGGCCGTAAATAGGAATGTCGGAATAAACCCATAAGGGACATGCACCCGGGGCGGGGGCGGGGCGGGGGGCTCCTCAGAGGATGCCTCGCGGGCGGGGGTCCCTGGGGGGGTTGTGTCTGTCGGGGGGGGGGTCTCTGTCTGCAGCGGGCACCAAGACGCCCTGGGGGTGCCATCCTGGGGGTCCCTGCCATTGCATGACCGTCGCCTGGAGAATACGGAGGGGCTGTAATGCCGCCCCTGGAGGCATCCCTGCGATGAGGGATATCCTGCATGGTGGTGGTTCTTAGTATTGATTCGGTTTCTATACCGCCCTTCCAAAAATGGCTCAGGGCGGTTTAGGCAGAGAAATGACAAACAAATAAACCAGAGGGCTCCCTGTCCCCAAAGGGCTCACAGTCTAGAAAAGAAACCCGAGACAGCCACCAGCCACGGCCACTGGAGGGGTGTTGTGCTGGGGACGGAGAGGGACAGTGGCTCTCCCCCTGCTCAGTCAAGAGAAGCCCCAAGTTAAACAGTGCTGCTGTGTCTCCTTGCACATGCAAAACAGGCGCAGAAACAGAAACTGAAAGCAAGAGCCAGGGACACCAGATTTTAGTGACTTGCCAGATTTGGCTTTTTAAAAGTATACCTGAGTATACCCCTCAGGTTCTGGCAACAGCCTTGTGGGCAGGCTAGAGCCCTTTTCTGAGAGCGATACTGGAATGAATGAATGCCCAGGCCGGCTCGACTGGTGGGTAACTCAGTGTGTGTGTGTGAGTAGTAATCTATTTCTAGGAAATGAAGGTGGTGGTGGTGATGAGACCATTATTTTTTACATGAGAATTGGAAATCTGGTGTTTTATCTACTTAAAAACAATTCCAATTAAGAATTAAGACACATACCCCAATCATGTTTTTTCATCAGTTCAAGATTTTAGGTTCAGGTTCACTGGAAACAAGCTGGCATAAGAAAACAGAACCAGCTTTTGGATTGTGGTTCAGGTTCCACTTGCCTCCATGAATCACCTTATCACATGCCAGGTGTTTCTCATGCATAACGAAGGTGCTGTGGGCCACATGGCCCTGGCCCTCTCCTCCTCAGGCCCCAGCTCTGCTCTGCAGTCAGGCCGGCCATTGGGCCCTGAACGTATCCTGGAACGGGCGATGTGGACGCTGTGCGGCATGGACCCCTCCATCCCCATTGACTCTCCGATCCCCGCACCTCACACGGCCCTGTCTGGGTTCAGAGTCAGGGTAGCAGCTCCACACTCCAGCCATTCGCACAGTTCAGGCCAGGTCTGCTCAGCACACCCCCCCGAGCTATTTTTGGACTACAACTCCCATCATCCCCAGCCACAGTGGCCAATAGCCATGGATTATGGGAGTTATAGTGCACCATCTGCAGGAGGGCCAAAGTTGGGCAGCCAGATTCATGCCAGTTCCCCCTCACCGCCCGGGGCTGCCCTTTACTTCTGTCTGGTGCCGTCTCTGTTGATGGTGTGTACATGCATAACGGTATGATGATGCATATACTTCCGCTGCAGTCGGCTCTCTGTCTGGCAATGCTCTCTCTGTCCTTGCTGTCTAGAAAGGGCCCGGAGCTGGGAGCAACTCCTTTGGAAGCAACGGGCAGGCATTGAGCTCCATCACAACAAAGCCATCGTCTTTAAAATGCATCTGGATAAATTATGCTTACTTGGCCCACCGCCCGTTCCACTAATGGGTATTTTGCTGCATGTAAATCTGTCTCCGAGATGGTAGCTTATCAGCAGCTCCCGCATTGAGCTCTGAAGCCCTGGTTCAAAACAACCAGGGAAGCAAACCTTGTTGCAGATGTCACCGGTGCTATTCAGAAATACCATTTGTTTTCTAAATGGTTACACTATTAAGTGAAGGTAGCTTTGTCACTGTGTTACTATATGCAGGAAAGAGCATTGGACAGACGGTGTCTGGATCCCAGCCCATTGACCGAATCGGAAGCTCTTTAGGGTCCCTGCCTTGAGGGTTAGAATGCCCTGGTCCCTGTCCTGAGGAGTTTACAATCTAAAATTCAGTACCAGCAGAAAGAGAACAGAGGACGGAGAGAGAAGTGGAAGCAGGGGAAACGGGGAGAATCTGCACTGATTTCCGTCAGGCGTGAGCAGGACACGGTCAGTTTCAGAGATCTCCTCCTTGCTTTGAAAACTGATCTCCCAAGCTGCTTAAGAGCTTGGCTTGCTAGATCAACAGCTTTCAGCCATTATGCCTGGGGATGATGGGAGTTGTAGTCCGACACCTGGTGACCCCTTGGGTCCTTTAAACTGGAGCTGGCAGGGGTTGAACCTGGGACCCTTGCAAGCAAAGCAGATGCTCTGCCACTGGGTTAAGGCCCTTCCCGCTGATCTCAGCATATGCAGCAGCTGCTTCATGTTGAGTCAGGCGACCCTGGGTCCACCTAGTCTAGTATCATGTCCTCTAACTGGCAGGGGCTCTCCCAGGTCTCGCGGAAGGGCCCCTTCCCATCACCCGAGAGCTGATCCTTCCAGCTGGAGATGCCAAGCACTGAGCCTGGTGCGGGGGGTGGGGTGGGGGCTGTCCAGGCAAAGCAGAGGCTCCGGCACAAGGCGACAGACCCTTCCCTTCCCTTGGACATTGGGGTTTCCACGTTTGCATGCAGTGCTCCAGCTGTGGCACTGTCGCCGGTCACCTTTGCAAGCGAAGACTGTTCCGTGCCTCAGAACGGAGCAACATAATTGTGGGAAGAGAACCTCACTGAGGAAGACGGGCGGGCTGAGGCCACTGGCCAGAAGGGTCCCCCTCGGCTATCATTAACTTGCGAGCAGCCCCTTTCACCCGCCAGCCTTCGAGAGAGCCCCCCCCCAGCTGCTAGCTTGATGTCTTTTTAATTAAGACTGGCAGAGAACACAAAGGAAGTACGTAGATACAACAGACACCCGTAACTCACTGCCGCAGAAGAGGGAGAGCGTAACCTGGCTGGCATCCTTCTGCGCTGGTGTCCCCCCCCCCCGATCTCCCTGTATAATCTGCAGTTTGCTGTCAAAGCTTGGGTGGAGTAAAGCAGCCGTCAGGCAAACGGGGAGGGAGGGGAGGGGAGTGTACATCAAGGGAATGGGATGAGTTGGCGGCTGCTGCCGCCGCCGCCGAATATGTTCTGGAATGACATTTCTTCTTCCAGCTTGATCTGAGTGGGTAGCTTCTCTTCTAGCATGTTCTGGACGGGTGGTTCCTCTTCTTGCTTGCTCTGGATGACTGGCTCCTCTTCTAGCTTGGCCGCCCGGCTTCAGAAGGGCAGCAGAACGGAAGAGCCACCATTGGCAAACAGAAATTGTGTCCAGAAGTAGCTTTGATCTGCATCCAAATTAGTTCCTAACACAGACTCACTTTCCAGTGCCATCTGTTTTTACCTCGGATCTGTCTGAGTCATTGCGTGCTCCAAGCCACCCACACTTGGATGGGGATCCTCGGAGCCAAGAAAGGACAGAGCTAAAGAACCGGTGGGGGGTGGGGGGTGGGTGGGGTGGAAGGCTGGCTCTAGTGCCCCTGCTCCGAATGACTAGTCCACGGGTTGTTCCCGATGCTGCTGCACTACAATGCCCATCCAGACTTGATGTGTGAGCACTGGAAGATATTCCCCCCCTTAAGGGATGGAGCCGCTCTGGGAAGAGCAGAAGGGTCCAAGTCCCCTCCCTGGCAGCCTCTCCAAGAGAGGGCTGAGAGAGACTCCGGCCTGCAACCTGGGAGAAGCCGCTGCCAGTCTGTGTAGACAATCCTGAGCTAGATGGACCCAGGGTCTGACTCCATATACGGCTGCTTCCTATGTTCCTATCATCCCAGGCCCCACAGACGAGGCCCAAGCTTGGGGACCCCTGAATTATAGGATGAATCAAGGAAGGGTGTTTGAATCAGGCCCCCCTCCCAAAAGAATGCCTGCCTGCCTGCCTGCCTGCCCTTGGGGTGAAGGCATCTCCTGCTGCCCCAGGTGAAGGGCAGTGTGGGGCCCCAGCTGCAAAGCAGGCTCCACCCCTCAACACACACACACACACACACACCATGGTCCTGGCTGGCCATTTTGCCCGCCAGCAGACAAAGGCTGCTTGTGAAATGGAAGCCTGCCTGCCTGCCTGCCTGGCCCCCTGCCAATCTGCAAGAGGAGACAAAGGAGCAGAATGGGGGGGGGGGGCTGGGCCTGGGAAGAGGCAGGCAAAGCACCACCGAAGGGAATGCACGTTGCCATGGAGACTAAGACAGCCCAGCTGGGGACATGGAGAAGCTCTGCACTCCACTTAGGCTTAACTCCATCTGCCAGCCCAGGAATGCTGCTGCTGCTGCTGCTGCTGCTGGCACAGAGCCCAAGCAAAGCAAAGCAAAGCGCACCCCCCCACACACACACACAGGCGGTGGCTGCCTGGAGGATGGGCGCCCGAGCCCTGCGCAGCGCTCCAGGCCCTGGGGGAGGGCTGCTGCCGTCTGAGCCAGGGCGGCTAAGTTGAGCCTCCATGGACAGACGCAGCAGCCCACCTCTGCCTGAGGACCAGTGGTGGGTGAGCCACAGGGGAGGCCGGGGAGTGTCCCCACCTTGCCCTGCTGGGCTGTGGGCTTCCTAGAGGCATCCGGCTGGCCCTGCTGGGAACAGGCTGCAGGTCAAGCTGACCCCAGCAGAGAAGTCCTGACATTCCTTGTTGTGCTAGGCAAGAGCTCCTGGGGGAGGCATCTCACTTGTTTTCACTCGGAAACTAATTCATCTTATTTTAATTAACACATTCCACATTCTCCACGTTCTCTCCTTCGTTTTCCAGGGGTGGAGGGGGAAAGAGAACCAGGCAAAATGCAATGGCAGATTGGAAGGGAGGGTCTTTGGGACCCTTGGTGGGTTTTTGTTGTACATGAAACCTCTTTTCTTGGAAGGAACCTGAAGGACTTGCCCAGATGTCCCTTCCTCCTTCAAGGGGCTGCCTCTTTGCACAAAATGGCTCCTCCTCCCCTTCCGTCATGTAAGCCTCCATATTTTATTCACTTAGTTGCCACATTCATTTACATATCATATATATATTCAGAGTTCTCTCTGTCTCTCTCTGCTCTCTCTGACACAGGAAACAAGTTCCTTTCTGGTTTAATAACCCTCTCCAGGTAAAGTCAGGCTGTGACAAGAAGATCGCTTATCTTTCTGTCTGCTAGCAGGGATGGAGACATTTATTCATTCATGTTTAAAAATTGCATCCTGTTTTTCTGAAAAAAATAACTCTGTGCAACACACAAATACTCATAATGCAAAAAAACCCAGTCATAATGTTCAAGCCATTAAATTTTTTAGAATGTATTCTGCGACCAGCAGAATAAAGTGAGATCACTCCAGCTGAAACAAGACACAACAGTTAGCACCCAGCCCCCCCCCCAAAGGCCAGCTTCTGACAAGGGGGTCAAGAAGACTGGGGCCAGGCAGGCTTCTCTGGGGAGGGCACACCCCCAAAGGCTCTTCCGCTTCTGCTTACCGCTGGACCTCAGTTTGTGTGGGAACCTGCAGCAGGCCCTTGGAGGCCATCCAAAGCGTTGCCAGGAGTGGGCTGAGCGCTTCAGGGGCCCAAGCCCCACCTGCCTGGCTGTCCAGCTGCTGTTGGACTACAGCTCCCATCAGCCCCAGCTCCAATTACTGGGAGTTCAAGTCTGGCAATATCCGGGCCTTCGATCATCCCTGTCCTGAAAGGGGCCACACTCCATGAGCGAGGAGGAGGAGGAGGAGAGGAGGAGGAGGCACCTTCACCCACTCCCAGTTGGCCACAAGGCAGGAAACCTGATCGGCTCTAACAGCAGCTCCTGCACAGGAGGAGCAGCTGCCTGGTTCCGCGCCAGGCCGCTGGGGACGGGCTGTTCCGCACGGCCTTTCTGGCTGCGGATGACCTCCAACGTCTCCCCCGGCCTCTCTGCCCGGCCTCCTCCTCTTCACTGGAGATTCAAACCTGGGACCCTCTGCATGCAAAGCCCCTTCTCAAAGGAAGCCGTGGCTGTGTGAGGCATCAGTGGGGGGGGGGGGGGAGCTGGGAACTGGCCGGCTGCCTGTCAGCAAAGATGGGAGGGGTGCACCAAGCCCCCTCCCTCAGCCTCTTTTTCAGTCTTGTTGAAAAGCAGCGCATTAATCTCCATTGTATCTCTCCCCCCTCCCCTCAAAAAACACATTAACGGGCATGGTTTTTGCAGAGGAGCCCAGGAGAGGGTTGACTGCTGCCACTTTGAGGCAGACACTGAGCAAGGCAGGCTGGAAGGAAGAGAGAATCTACAACCGCCCCCCAGCCCAGAACGCACCAGAGCGGGCCATGACTGATTACGTGGAGTCCGGCGATGTGGGTTCCTGAAGCTGTCTGGCCTTTTTAAAAACCTGCGAGTTTTTGTTCTTCTGAGTGGCTGTTTGCCCCTTTGGGGGGACGGAAAAGTGGCTTATACATTTTGATGTAAGCATAAAAACCTTGCCTTGTCCAGCAGCTGCTGGGAAGCCAAACAATCCAACAGAGAGAGAGAGACTGGCCCTGACTTGACTGCAGGAGTGGCTGCCACGCAGCACCTTGCGGGTGACTCTGCTGCGTTGGGGTGTGGTGGTCTCTCTGCAGAGCCCTGAAGTCGTGTGGGCAAGGCGGCCCCCCCCACGTGAAGCTGGTGGTGGAAGGGAGTGGGTGTCTTTTCCAAGGCTCCCAAGCCAGCAGCAGTCTGGGAGCTCCTCACTGGCTGTGAAGAGATATGCCGGAGTCTGGGGAGGCAGCGGCCTCTTCTGGCTCCCGCTCAGCACCTTTTGCACGGAAAAGCGGGGGCCGGGGGCGGTAGTGGTGGGACGCTGCCCAGCGGGTTGCTGCATGCTCCAAGAGGAGGCGTGCTGGGCAACCCACAGGTAAGGACTGGGAAGATGCGCCTGCTTGGGGACTGAAAGCCTCGTGGTCAGTGGGGCCCCCAGTGGGTCAGGAAGAGGAGGCGGCTGCTTCCGACGGGCTCTGCTTGCTGGCCCCAGGAGGAGGAGCCAGATGTGTGCAGCTGCTGGATGCCGGCACAGTCCCAGGCAGCCCCCCCCCCGCTGGATCTCCAAGGGCTCCTGGGCTGGCGGCAGCAGGCACAGGGGCATCTGCCTAGCCGCGGAGACCTACCAGCTGGCGCCTTGGCCCGCACGGCAGCTTCCCTCCCTCTTCTCAGTCTCCTCCTGGGAGACTTGCCTGAGCTTTGCCCGCAGCCAAGGATGCCGGCACGCAGCTTCCCAGGCACTTTGCTACTATGTCCTTGAGACACAGACAGACAGTTGCCCGCTGGGCAAAATGCCACCGGCTGGCTCCCTGGAGACGGGGAAGTGGCACGCGGCAGCGGAGAGAGAAGAAGAACATGGCACGGCGACCAGCCACTATTCAGTGCACCCGCTGTGTGTCTCTGGAAAAGAGCGCGGGGCGGGGGGGGAGCGGCTTGAGCAGGGCGGGGGGGCACCCTGGCCGGGCTCCACAGTTCATGCTGGCAGTGGAGCTCAAGCTCCCCACAGAGCTATGCACACAGATCCAGAAAATGTGACCATGGGGCTTGGCTACTGGGAGCCAGAAGGCGGCGGCGGCGGCAGCGATTATGGGGACTGGGCCCGGGAGAGGAGCTGCTGCCCGACCCCCTGCTGCCATCAGCCCCCGCCCCACTCAGCCCATGCAGTCCAGACCCCCGAGAGCAAGCAAGCACTCTACAGCCCAGCTGCCTGCAAGGCTAACTGCTGAAGAGGCTCGTGCAGATGAGCCAAGCCCCCCCCCCACTGCAAAGGAAGGCAAAGACCACCTCCCCACTGAACTAACTGGTCAGGATGGTCCTCCACGAGCAGAGCTGGGCCACAAAGGAAGCCCCCCCTGGCCGGCTGGCTTGCCTGGAGCGGCCTCTTTCTGCAGCTCGCTGCTGCTGCTGCTGCCCAGCCTCCCTTCGGCTCTGTGCAGCTGCATCTCCTGGCTGGACCTTGCTCAGAAAGGCCAGGCCAGGCCAGGCCACACGCAGGCACAGGGGGTCTGGCTGCCAGCAGCTCCTCCCTGCAAAAGGGAGAGAGGGACAGCGGAGAAGGCCACTGGGGGCAGCTGAAGTTAGGGCCGGCGGCAGTGGCCGCACTGGGTCCCCAGCAGCCTGGTGGGATTCTGGCTAATGGATGAGGCACCCCCTTGCTGCAGAAGAAAAGCGCAGGCCGGAGAGCATTGCAGGCAGACAAGAAGGGGCCGGTGCAGCATATGGAAGCAACAGGCCGTTTGGTGGCCATCCTCTGGTCTTCGATACTTGGGGTCCAGCAGAGCAATCCAGCAAGGCCAGGCTGACATCGGGGCCCCTGAAGCCCGGCAGCTAAAGAGAACGTGTACCATGTGTGGGGCTGCATGAGGACAGGTCTTGCCGTGCCCTTCCTGTCCTGCAACCTGGGAGTTGCTGAGGCACACCACCGGCAGTTAGGATCCTGGCCTCGATGGAGCGTGGGTCTGATCCTGCAAGGCCATTCTTCCATTACAGCTTTATTGCTGGTGGATGCTTTCTGGGTGAACTCTCAAACACACAGTCCAGCTGCATCTTGCATTATTTATTTGTGCTGCACCCAGAAGTGGCCAGCATGCCTGCCTGCAGCTAGACCTTGGGCCAGAGCTCACCATCGAGCGACAGCGGGCATGTCTGAGCGCCCTCAGCAATCCAGAGAGCAGCTCCCCTGGCACCTGGACATCAGCCACGAGCCTCATCTCTGCACTCCAGAGACCCACCAGGACTCCAGTGCCTCGCCCTTGAGACCCAATCACTGCCTCCTCTCTCCAGCTCCATGACGAACTGTTCCAAGGCATGGAGGGCAGCTAGACGATCTGTTTCTGTTGCGACTTCGGCCCACATTTATCCTGTCTATGCAAGAGAGTTGATTGGTACAAGCTCTTAGTGACCACGTAAGATTCTCACTAGCACAATCTCACCCACACTACCAGCCTACACTCAAGAATATCTGCCACCTGTAGCCGTGGTGGGTTGGCTTGTTGCTGGCGGCCTGACTGGGGGACTGGAGCCCACACTCAGGTCTGAAACCACTTCTATTTCGATGGAGGCATGGATTTCCTGCATCTAGTAGTTAAGCGTACTTTCTGTGTCAATTTCTGACTGGCCAGCAAGCACAGGATGCACCTCTTGTCCCCGCTCTGAAACATGGAGTCTGCTCAGCAGAGAACCTGAGCTTCATCAGCACAGTATGGGTGGTGGCGAGGGGAAGCAACAAGTGTATCTTCGTCTCCAAGACTGCCAGGTACAGAACTATTCATGGCAGGTCTGTTTGGACTTGAAACCTCACACGTTCAAAATACAGCACAATTTCAAGATTTCACTTGATAGGTTTGAAGCATTACAAATTTGGCTTTGAAATTCAGTTTTGTAGGCTTTTAAATATTCAGGTTCTAACTCCCGGAGATGAATTCCAATGCAAGAAGACTTGCCAAATCCAAACCGTACACTACTTCTGTAAGTCTTAAATCCAACTGCACCCACAGGCAGAGAAAACTGCACCCACAAGAAGAAAAAAACCCTTCCTCCCAAATTGCACTCTCAAATAGCTGCTAGCCAAACCACGCCCCCCCCCCGGACAGATCCAACGTGGGCCAAGAATTCAATTCCAGCAGCTCTTGGCCCCCCAAATGGGTCCCCTCCAGAGTTCTGAGGATCACTGCTTTCACACACAGCATCCTGGGAGGAAGCAGTGACCTGTTTGCCTCTGAGATGTGAACACTCAAGTGTGCCTAGAAAGGTTTATGTCCACCCTCTCCAAAAACTGGGAGAGCCCACTCAGCTTTTCAGTAGCCACATTTAAAGAGAAGAATGCCCTCCTGTTTAACATGGTACATACTCAACCAATACTGCCTGTTTATTCCTCTGAAGCCCATTGCTCAGCACTCAGGGTGCCTTTTCCCTTCCCTGCTTTCATTAAAGCTAGTGTTGCAAATCTACCACATTGATTAAAGTTTATTGAAAATTTTTTTTATTATTGTAATCCAAAAGTAACAGAGCAGGGCTGCAATGCATTCTTTAAGTCCACTGGCTGATATTTTAGAACCGATACCAGCCATTTTCTCTTCTTTTTCGTGACAGGCAATTAAAAAAATTTAAATGTGAAAATTTTCACAGTACAGTAAACTCCACCCAAACTAATTTAATGGTGGTTAAAAATAAGATGCCCCAGCAAAATAAAATAAAATAAAATATTTAAAAAAGGACCCTCCACCCCGCTCCCTCCCTCCCCCATATTACATGGTCACAACTCACAAGTCTGTACAAAATGTTCACTTTATAAAGCTCTGATGTAAAAATCCAGTCAAGCAGCAATCGGGTAAGTGCAGCACAGGGCCTGGCGGGGCCTTATTTACAAGGCTCTCCTCGAGTACATTGGAACCAGAGTTCAGAAGGGCGACGCCAGTCCAGCCTAGACAGTCACAGCCTTGGCTTTTTGGTCCTCTCCTTTCTCCTTCTCCCGCTCCTTGTCTTTGCTCTTCTTCGACTTCTTCTTCTTGTGTTTGTGTTTTTGGCTCCGCTCCACTTCCGACTCCGTTGCGGCGGCGTGCTTCTTATGCTTCTTGTGTTTTTTGTGCTTCTTGTGCTTCTTCTTGTCCTTCTTCTTCTTCTTCTTCTTGCTGTCCTGGCTGTCTGCGGAGCTGGCGCTGCTGCTGCGGCTGCGGCCCTGGCTCTCCGAGGGGCTGGGGCTGAGGCTGGGGCTGCTCTGGCTCTGGCTCCGGCCAGGCTGGGCAGCAGACGGTGCTGCTGCAGCAGCCGCCGCCGCCACCACCACGGCAGTCTCCTTCGGCTTGTCAGCGGCCTTCTCCTTCTCCTTCCCCTCCCGGGCAGCTCTCCCTGAGGGGGAATCCTCCTCTTTTGCAGAGACGTTGCTGTCACTGTCACTTTCATTGTAGTCGGGGACAAAAGCAGCCTCATCTGTTTCTCGGGTCGGGTCAGAGGCGAGCCGGGAAGAGTGGCTGGGCTGAGGCTTTGGTTTGGCAGCGCCCCTGTCGTTCGGGACAGGCCCTTGTTCTCTGGCCTCTGGCGAGCAGTGCCTGTGCAAGGGCTTGCTCCCCGCCGGCACCCTCTCTTTGCCGCTCTTCGTCTCCGACGAGGGGCGCTTCTCTCTCTCTTTGCCGGAGCCTCTCTCCTGGGACTTGTGGTGTTCCGCGGAGGAATGCCGGGATTCGTAGGCCGCTTTGTGCTCACTCTGCCGCCGGTCTCTCGGAGGGCTGTAGCTGCTCCACCGGGAGTCCCCGGCTTCCCTTCTGGGTAGGTCCGCCCGCTCCTCTCGGGGCTTATTCTTCTGCCCAGAGGCAGCAGATTCCCGGCTCCGAGAAGGCGAGAGCTTCTTCCGGGCAAGTTCGCTCCTTTCGTCTCTTCGCTTGGAGCCTGAGTGGTCTCTGCTGCTGTCGTGGTCGGACTTTTTGTCCCTGTTTGGAGTGAAGTCCTTGGCAGAAGAACTGTGTGCCGAGTCGTGCTTTTCGGA
The DNA here is from genome assembly GCF_027244095.1 of Hemicordylus capensis. NCBI lineage: Eukaryota > Metazoa > Chordata > Lepidosauria > Squamata > Cordylidae > Hemicordylus > Hemicordylus capensis. The sequence goes on from NC_069669.1 coordinate 626,276, forward strand.
AGACCGGCTCTCCTTGCACGAGGAGTGCGGAGGGCCGCTCTTCAGGCTGCTTTGCTCGGCACTGCGCTCCGAGCGCTCCTTCTCCAGCGGGGCTCCACTCCTCCTCTTCTCAGAGGAGTCTCTGTCGGAGGCAGCGTGATCCCGGTCTTTGGCTTTCCCTTTCTCATTGGACGTTGTGGCTTTGGAGCTTCTGGAGTCTGGCTGTGAACTCTCACGCCCAGATTCTTTTGTGGCTCTCTGGCTTTTCTCTAAAGGCTCGGGATCCTTCTCGTTGTGTTTAATGGGGTTAGATGGCTTTGTGCTGACGTTCTTGACAACGCTCGCAGGCTTCCCAATGGCGGAAGGAACCTGCCCAGATTTATTCTCTTCCTCCCCGGCCTTGTCTTCCTCCTCCTCGGAATCAAAGTCATCTTTGTCCCACTTGGACTGAGGGACCTGGACCATAATGATGACATCTTCAGGAGGAGCCGTGATGATGTCGTTGTTGTACTCCTCCATCGTCTTAATGACGGTTCGCTTTGTGTCTAGCTTGTCTTCCGACTTTCGCACGGGGCTGCCTCCAGCGGAACTTGTGCTAAGGAAGCAGAAGGAAAGAACAGCCTAGTCAGGAGGAAGAGAGGCAGAGTTGACACAGAAAGCCTTTGACTTGCTTCTCAGTTTGTTTCTGCAGAGCTAAATACCACTTTGTGACTTTTTTAAAAAGGGCATTTGTCAGATAGCCCCCAACAGCAACGAGCTGATGTAATATTCAGGGCTTCGTGTGAGGGCTGTTTGGAACCTCTCCCCTCATGGAAGATGCATCTTAGAGTCACAACGGCATTTTGCCACCACAGAAAAGCAAACCACAATCAGGCCTGAATTCCTCCATCTCCATCTCACACTGTACAACTATCCTGGAAAGCTTTATGTTCAGAATGCTGCCTTTCTAACAACCTGCATCTATTTGAAATATTTAACAGTGCTTTTCTTGCCAGTTCGAAGTGGTTTAGAAAAATAACCTAAAACTAGTAACAAACAATACAAAATAAGGAACAAAAATACAACAATCGTAGGTTATGCTGCCACTGGGGAAGAAAAGAACAGTTCAAAGACTGGATGACAGCGGGAAGCTTTCCTTCTCTGAACACTCAGCAGAGGAAGCACTCCTAACTGACCCCTTCAGGGAGGAGGTTCCATGGACTTAGAGCTAGAACGGAGATGGCGTGCCTCAAAGCCATTCCCATCCTCACCTGCCTGAAAGCTGCCTGACTAGGTTTCAACTGGCACACAGACTTATATGGGGAGAGGTCGTCTTGAGGACACAGGTGTCCTAGGAACATGGCCAGGCCCCCCCATGCTAAAACCAGCCCCTTGAATGGGGTCCAGAAGCAAGCTGGTAAAGCCCAGGTAAATGGCCGCTTCCCCTTGATGGAAAAATCCCGGCATTAGATTTACAAGGAACCAAGAGGCCATGTAACCCACCTCCCGGCCCCATGGCAAGAAACTCTGACCACTAGGCTCCACAATTCACAGGACAAGCCGAGTCACAGCAGGGGGGCTTGGGGAGCAAAGGGCTTCAGGTGACTTCAGCAACTGAGCTAAGCCTCATGCTGGAGAGGACAGCGAGAGGCCACAGCTCAACTGAGAAGGAGAGGAGAGCAGATCTAGATCATCAAGACCGACCCCTGCAGGACACAAGTCTCGGGCTCCAGTTCAGCTGGAAGCAGCTGTGCCTTTTCTGCCTCCAGAGGATTTACCACAGACCAAACTGGAGCCTGTTACAAAATGCACGTTTGTGGGCTGAACAGGACCGGGAGATGAACGGAAACTGATCATTCACCAAAAGGGGTACCTGGTATAATCCACCAGCATCGAGCCAGACCCATCCGCTGCAGCCACTTTTCTCCTCAGCTTTCCTTTGGTCTTTTCTTGCTTCACTTTGCTATTAGCTGGCTCAGGTTTCTCAGCAAGAGTGTCTTTAACGGGAGGGATGTTTTCGGTGCCGACAATCTTTTTGCCAGTTTCTCGGTTCAGCTTGATCTTTTTTGCCGGAGCCACTGGCGAAACCGTCTTCTCCTTCTCAGGAGTCTTCTCAGCTTTTTCTCCCTCTGGCTCAGTTTTCCCCTTTGGAGACGGTTTCAGCTCTGTCACTTCCTGCTTGGAAGTTTTCTGTGACGTGGTGTCATGATCCTTCTCCGCTTTTTCCTCGGCTTTCCTTTTCCTTTTTTCCGGCTTTGCATCCACAGGTTTGTTTTTGTCCACGGGCTTCTTCGACCGGTCCTCTTTGCTCGATGGCTTCTCCTGCTTGACCTCCTTGGGGTGCTCCTTCTTGGCTTTCTCCTCCTTGACTGACCGGGTGTCGGGATGCTCTTTGGTAGCTCGTGGGTGAACTTTCCGTGGGGTGCTAACGGGCTTCTCCTCTTTTTGAGAGGACGACGAGGACTTGGCAGGATCAGCCTTGGGCAGCTCCTCCTTGACTTTCTTCGTGGGAGGAGGCTCTGCCCGGTCGGCCTCGGCCTTCTCACGGTCGGCCTCAGCCTTCTCTTGGGGCGCTTTTGCGGGCTTTGCTGGCACGTCTTTCTTGGGAGCAGCAGTGCCTTCCACTTTCCTCTTCCCCTTTTCGGCTTTTGCCTTCGGCTTTTCTTTCCTCTCCTTGTCAGAAACAGGTTTGAAGGCAACCGAATCAGCTTCCATGGGCTCATCCCGGACAGGAGTGGCATCGTCCCTGCTTGGGGGCATGAAGAGTGGGTCGGGCTTGGGGTCTTCCCCAGCAGGAGGGTCTCTTGGCTTCCGCGAGCCTTCCAACGGGTCTGCACTTGGGAAGCTTTCGCCTTCTTCTCCCTTCCGTTTCTTCCGGTGCTTCTTATGTTTACTTCCTTTCCCATCTCCTGGTGGGTTTTCAATCTCCTTCTCTTTCAGTTTCGACATGTCTTTCATACTGTGGCCCTCTCGACCTGGCATCTTTTCAGAGTAGCTGCTCCCTACATTTCGGTTCCGATGGCCCAGGCCTCCAGGGTAATCATCTCTACGACCCCGAATATATGGGGAATTCTCTCGCCGAGGTCCAGGAGGACCGAATCGCTCTGGGGAGAAGTTCTCTCGGTTAATCAGAGGTCTTGGTTGGGTTCCAGCCGCATAGCCCTTGTAGAATTTCTCGTACCATTCTCTGTAGGTCTCCCACTCACGGTATCTCTCCTTTTCAAACGGATCTCTCATGTCCACAGTTCTGCCATAGTAGGCTTTCATGTCATAAGGCGGGACTTCTCGAAACCGACCAAAGTACTCCCTTTCCCCTTCCCCTTGAGGAACGGGGCGCTTACTTGGAGACTGGCCTCTGTAGACTGGCGATCTGGATCGAGAATGGTATCTTCTGTAGGGGGGTGACCTTGACCTTGACCGATGATATCCATGGGACCGGGACCTGGACCGGTAATTCCGACTTTTCCCCCTGCCCCTCCGTGGGTAGGGGGGTGACCTTGAGTAGGAGCGGGAATGGGAGCGGCTGAAAGACCTGGAGTATGAGCGAGAGCGAGATGAGCCAGATCTCGACTTTGAGTATGTATAGGAACTTCTTGAATACGATGAGGCGCTATATGGTGATTTGGACCTGAAGAAACAGTTTTTAAAAGTGAGGTGTGCAACTGCAGCCTCTTTGCTATTATGCAAATTATGTGAGAAGACAGAGACATGCAGAGGTGCCTCAGCATTCTTGGCCAATCAAACCATGATAAAAGGGCACAATCCAGAGCTTCTTTGGGCCTGCCTGAGGGTCTGTGTTGACTTCCTCCTCATGCTTCCCAAATATGCTGTATAACTATTTGCTTTTGGAACCCCCCCAATGTCAACTAGCGATTTAGCAAGTAACAATGATAATGGGAAAAACTCCTCAAGTTCTGCACAACTAGCTCCAGGGAACCAGCAGTTCTTTGGACTGTGATCGGACGTTAGGTTTGGTTTTAGAACTCTATATACCTGCTATGTAGAGAAAGTTGGCTAGCTTTCTGTGAATGTATTGCTTCTATCTTAGATTAGCCAATAACTATTCAGCCCCTCAACAAAGCAACATAATACTGCTTTCCTTAAAGAGTTTTGACCAATGAACCTAGATGATCTCATTCCTCAGAATACAGGAAAACACAAATGGAGTCCCACTGCTTGCAATCTGCTCCAAGATGGAGCTATTAGGCAGTGCCTAGGAAAGTTGGCATCTTCTATTAAGTCAGACCATAGAGGTCCATTTAGCCCGATGCCTTCTACTTCAGAGCAGCTCATCCTCATGAGCCAGAGGGTGTCAGAAGGAGGCACAGCTGCCTCTGCTTCCTGGCAGATCGGGTTGCTTGGCCCTACCTCTTCACACAGCTCTACTTGATGAATGGCCAGCCGGCAGGCAGCGTAGCTCTCAGACTGGGCGGAAGAGAGCGGAGCAACCAAGCTGCTGGAAGGGAGAGGCAGCCATACCTCCTTTGGCGCCCCCCTGGCTTGTGAAGACAAGCCGCTACTGCCTCCACTCCGGGTGGCAACTGCTCTCAGATACTTAGGTGCAGACGGTTTCCCCCCCATCCTTGCTACCAGAGGGTAGAAAAACACACACAAACAAATGAAATGCCAAGGACTCCGCTTGGGGGCTTCCAGAGGCAAACCACAAGCTCTGTCATGCAACTGCAGCCCCTCCTTTCTGCTCGTTTACAGACCCAGCATGGAAACACTTACCGGGAATAGGAACGCCTGCGCTCCTTCTGGATTTTTTTATATTCCATCAGTTCCTTAGCAAAATCATTTGTAAACTCATCAAGCTTGGACTTTTTCTTCTCTCTGTAAAAAATAAGAGAATTTCCATGATGTGGTGCAACTGGACATGGTCACAGAAGGCATTAAGAGAACCACACCAAACAAGGACATGGCATGCAAATGAGAAACTAACGTGCTACTATGCAAGCAAAAAGTGCCCCAAACAACAGCATCCAAACCCCCCAAAGCAGCAGTGTCTCTTAGGGATGTTTCGCAGTATTCTGTTAGAATTACAGTTTTCTGGGTTTTTAGATTTGATGGGTTATTCTTGTACTGGTAGTGGAAACCAACATTTGAAATCTCACGTTATATGTCATTTTTGCTTACGGCAGATGCATTTTTAGTTGCAGTCCAAAAGTCTACTGAAAGAGAAGAATGAAATATAACGGAACTTCATTCAGAGCCAAATACTTACTCCTCTTTAAGTCTCCGTTGTTCTCTGTAAAACTCCTCCCTAGATAGAGGAGGTGCTTGTGTCGTTGGGATGGCATTTGAGTGAGCCGTTGGTACTGGTGATGGTACCCAAGGTGTTGATATGTTTGCTGGAGCCGGGGGGTATCCCGGAGGGGGGACAGTGTAACCAGCAGGTGGAGGCTGACCCGGTGGAAACTGAGGAGGAAACTGTGGTGGAGGCACCCCCGGAGGAAGAGGAAGTGCGTGGGGAGGAGGAGGCGGAGGATACAGGGGAGGTGGAGGCACGGGCACAAAGACGGGTGTTGAGGCTGGCAGTGTTGGGGCCTGAGTCCTTTGTGTGCGGTCACTATGCGGGCGTCCTCGGTTTGAACTTCTAAAGAAACCCAAAAACACGGTGTCACTGAGTGCTCCACTTGCCCCTAGTTCGCAAGAGAGGAGAGTGAAACGGACCTGGCACCCCATCCTCAGCCTCAAGGCTCTTGCAGCCTAAATGGTCCCTTTGCTGCCCCTCGGCTCTGACAGATGCTCCCTCAGCTGTACCTGCAGGTTCCCCATCAGAACCCTCCCCATCAGACTCCAGACCCTGGCTTATAGCGCTTCTCCTTCTGCAAGCCTTTCAAAACCATTAGCTAATCTTCCACACGGCTGCTGATCAAAAGGACAAAGCGACTGGACTCTGAGCCTCAACTGCTTTTTCAGATTCATTGGCTTTGGAGTTTTAAAGATACCTGGCTCATGGGGCCAGTTACAAGAATGCCAGTCTCTGGTACCGATAGATACGCAAGGATTTGACTCTGCCTACGACTGGCATCTTAGAGTTTTGGTGCTGCCCCCAGAACATTCAATTCTGTAAGCCAGGGTTCAGAAATCTGTCTCCAGCCCTGCTCCTGACCGCAGGCTGCAAACAAATCAGGGCAACAGCTTCCTGACTGTTTTCGCCCAGTGACAAGATCAAGGTGGTGTTCACCTCCTGACCAGACTTCCACAATACATTTCACCTGATGCTTCCTTTAAATAAAAATGCAAACCTCCCTCTGCGTATGCAAACCACTGTTTAACACAGGGCTGCTCAACTTTGGCCCTCCTGAAGATGTTGGCCTACAATCCCCATAATCCCTGGCTATTGGCCACTGTGGCTGGGGATTATGGGTGTTATAGTCCAAAAACAGCTGAGGGGGTGGTTAAGTTGAGCAGGCCCAGTTTAACACAATGCTAGTCACATTCCAAATTTACTGGCTTAAGAATAAGAAAAGCAATGTGTTCTGGAGATATACTTACGGCTCCCAGCCCAACCGGTTGCCTGCAGACCGCATAGGGTTGCTTCTCATTGGCTGACCTAGGCGGAGAGAAAAAGGTTGCTTTCAGTCTGGATACAGGTGCCATTTTATAGACGCTCCCCAAGCAGGACCAAAGTAGTAAAACTTACCCATGGTGGGTATTGAGTGCCCGTGAGAGCCCAGCTGCCCTGGCAAGGCCGGCTGCCCGAGGACAGGAACCTGGTAGCCCTTCAGGGAGGAAAAGGGGGAGAGTCAGATGCTGCTGCCCTTGTGAAAGGTGCACATGAGACTGATCCCCAAACAAAGCTTACCTTCTCCTCCATCACAGTATTAATTGATAGCGAGGAAGGCGGCTTGGGGTGGTCTGAAGCAGCCACAATAGCAGCAGCCGGCCCCATCCCATCACTCTCACTGGAGGGAAACAGGCAGATTCAAGGTTAGCAATGGCTAGGAAAGGAACTGGAAGCACAAAGAGCCCATGATTCCCTTTTAGGAGAGAGCCATGTTTAGAAGAGGTTTTTTTTTTTAAATTTAAAAAAATACCAAAGGACAGAAAAGGAAGCAGAGAAGAACAATTTCCATGATTGAATAGCAGGAGCATTTTCCCTGTGAGGAACAGAGTAGGAGGCGAAAGAGAATTCCTTATTTATTTTTACAATTATATCCCGATCTTCCTCCAAGAAAGAGCTCACCTCTTGCCTGTGGGCTTCTCAGAGGCATCTGGTGGGCAACTTTGTGAAAATGGATGCTGGTATAGATAGGCCTTGGGCCTGATCCAGCAGGGCTCTTCTTATGTTCTTAAGGAGCTCAGGGAGGTATACATGGCTATGTTTATCCTCACATCATCCTGTGAGGTAGGTTAGGTTGGGAGATGAGTGACTAGCCCAGTCACCCAGTGAGTTCCATGGCTGAGTGGGGATTTGAAACTGGGTCTCCCCCATGCCAATCCACACATTCTAACCACTACACCATCCTCGTATTTGTAAGAAGTGTTAGGCTGTAGCCTACAATTCCTGTACCACCATTAATTCACCATGTGCAGACAGGGCTTGGCACATACCCACAGCTGCCAGAACTGCTGTCCCTCCAACACCAGTGGAACTGGCACAGATCTTCCAGAAAGGTGCAGAATATCAGGAGGGAGATCCACTGATCCACTCTGCTTTGAAACACGCATGACTGGCTTATACCACTTGCAAGAGCCACAAACAGTTTTGCTGAATTTCAGCCTGAATCAGGGGCTCCATTCAGATAACCCTGCAAACCACAAACTCTCACACTCCATCCCCTCCTGTCTTCTCTCTCCATTTTCTGCATAGTGCTAAAAAGTGTTTGCTGAGATGTCCGAACTGACAAAACTTGGTTAGCACTTGCCCTCCAAACCAGAACCCAGGGTGGACTGATTTAAATCAAGATTTAATCATGATTTAACACACCAAGAAATAAGATCATTCTAAATCAAGTTTCCCATTTTGAAAGTTATGTATGTATTTCCTGAGCTAGCATGCATTCTATTGCTTTAACAATTAGAGCATATACTGGTTTGCAATTCAATAGAGCTTGCACGTAATCTAACAGCATGATTCAAAAGCTTTGGCAATGCAGCACACATGCCTTTTGTACGGCCGAATTATGTCTGCTTACAGACAATGCCTGTAGAAATGCAAGGATGTCAAGCAAGATCACTTCCGCAAAGGCTAAACCTTCACTGATACCTGTCACTAAGTCTGATACCTGTCCCAGTGAAAGAAGTGGCACTTTTGAGTAAATGTGAGTGAGACTGAGCTGTGACCAGAACTTTTCGAGGAGAGAGATGGATGTTCTTGGGCAAACTCATGTTTCTCCATGCAATGGGAAATGACTATCCATGCTGTTAGGTTGGCGGAATCATAAATATTCCAAACTGTGTACAGATCAAACCTGTATGCATTACAGACCACAAGTAGCTGGACGTAAAATACAAGTACAAGATCAACCGTATGGGCTCCAGTGGATTAACTCACTCAGGGAGATACGGGATGACAGTGCTGGATTTCCAGTGCCTGCAATGACTAGTCCTTGGCCCCCAGTATCAAGCTTCAATGGAGGAATTACACAATGACCCAAGACATTTCCCCCAGCTCTTTCTTCACAAAGAAAAGCAACTTCTCAAATTCAGTTTTAAGAGACTGTGTGTTTGCATTAAATTCAGACAGCATCTCCAACCATGTTGTTTTTGACAGAAAAATATACTTAGTTGAAACTAATTTAAATTGAATTAAAACACTCACACACAAAAAAACCCATTAAAAATACATGTGCCAGAAACTCACCCCACCTCCCTCAATCATGGTTTGCAGCATTAGCCAAACTAAGCCAGAGCCTGCTGTGAACTATTTACTTGCCACTGGTTTAACCAGACAAGACCGTCTAAAGACCAGAGGGAGCGTGAGCCAGGACAGCTTTCTTGTGTTTACCTGGCACCAAAGGATGAACTTCTCAGACACACACCAGGATAAAATGGCTATTTAAAAACCCAGCTACGAAGCTCTTGGTGGCCCTTGAGCTACTCACTCTGCCCTTAATTCCCGATAGGAAGAACAGGATACAAGTCTACCAGATAAATTAATCCTTGGAGATTGTGTAACTCAGCTGCTGTTAACAAGTACGGGTGTGCACGGACCATTTGTGGTGGTTCGGTCCAAATTTGGACGGAACTGCTGCTCCACAAACTGGCGACTTACCGGAAAGGTCCTTCGGGCTTGTCAGGGTGATGTGCCATGGACAGGGGTGCAGAGACCTCGCCTGAGCAGCTGGCAGCGGACGACTGGCTTCCTGGCACCGTGGCTGATGCAGACATCGACTGGCCAGGAGGCAAGGTGAGGGATGCAGCCGCATGAGCAGGAGCAGACACTGCTGGCATCATGAGGGGATCCTGCTGCCTGGACCCCGTTGGCCTTGGTACGGAAGGCATATTCCGCTGGACGGCCTGCCTGGGAGGCTGAGCCTGTTTGCGAAGCCTCTTGGTGTAGCCAGTTTCATTTTTGAAATTGTTTACAGCCTGTGGTTGTAAAACCAGCAAGAAGGAGAAAGGGGTCAGAGGCCCAGGCACACTGCCATGCTTTGGGAGCAAACCCTAACCTGGTTATAACTGGGACAAGCTGATGGGTGCAGGGGCTGGAGACATCCCCAAAGGCACTGAAGCCTGAACACCCAGCCACTCTGGTTGTGGCTTGCAGTTCCGTGGCAGGGGGTGAGGGCAGTGGCAGGGCACAGAGGAGCTCACCTCCTAATTGCCCCTTTCCAGGCCAGCAAAGTGGTACACTCAGAAAGACAGGAAAGACACGTGGAACATAACAGAGAGGCAGAGCTCAAATTACCTGGCGCAAAAACTTGTTGGCAATTAAAGCATCAGGAGAAACATCTGTCTGGTGACAAGTTGGGCAGGTATGCTCCTCCGACTCTAGCAGTGATGTTCTGATACCTGTGGATAATGGAAGTGTGCCCTGTAAAACTTAGAGCATGTCCTTGAACTCTGAAAATTGGCGTCATATTAATTGTTATTATTATTATTATCTTAAGTAGTACAGCTATTGAGAGGTCTATCAGCAGTCAATGCCCTCAAGGTCTCCAAGTCCATTTAGTGAGAGATGTGCAACCTGGGGCTTTTCCAGTCCCTCACGCCCGCTGAAGCATCTAGGTGCCCTCCAGAACACCCGGGGCAAGGGGAACAGACTGGTAACTATGAGCAGGCACTTCCCTTAAATTCCAGCCTAAGACACTAGCATGGGCCACCCTAAAAAGATGCTCTTGCTTGGTGAAGTGCTTCGCTTCAGGACTTGGGAGGACCAGGCAAAGCAAGAATTCAAGGCAGGAGACAAAAATCCCGAGAAGCAGAAGCTTAAAACAATACTTTTTTAAAAATCCAATGAATTTAAGGCAAGAAAGGGACACATTTTGTATATCAAAAGGTAGAGAAAACAGTTTTGGGGTTCAACATCCAGTTTGGTCATTGCCTTTGAAATCGGCACTGAAGTTGTGCAGGAGGAAGCTAGCACACAACAGGAGGCAAGTAAAATTCAACCATGCAGGCAGGGCAGCACGTCATAGGAACATAGGTAGCTGCCATATACGGAGTCAGACCATTGGTCTATCTAGCTCAGTATTGTCTTCACAGACTGGCAGTGGCTTCTCCAAGGTTGCAGGCAGGAATCTCTTTCAGTTTTATCTTGGAACTTGAAACCTTCTGCTCTTCCCAGAGCAGCTCCATCCCTAAGGGGAATATCCTACAGTGTGCACACTTCTAGTCTCCCTTTCACATGCAACCAGGGTGGACCCTGCTTAGCTAAGGGGACAAGTCATGCTTGCTACCACAAGACCAGCTCTCCTCTTCTAGAGGAGCCCACAACGCATGCTTGAGGGTCAGAACACAATACTCACATTCATCACAGTAGCTGTTTCCACAGCAGGGAATGACGACAGCATCAGTCATGATATCTTTGCAGATCAGACACAACAGCTCGTCTGGAATAGGGTCATCTTCTTCTGAGGAGGAAGATGGCTCCTCTGGCAGGAAAGGGGGCTTCTCCTTCTTCCCTATGGCATAAGCCTCGCTGAAAGAGAGCAACCGTTCCAATGCATCTCATATTGTCTTCGAGCAGAATACAATAGGTCGAGCAGAAACTGCCCCCCCGCCAGAACATGGAAGATAATGGTACATTATGTAGTCATGTACTCGACTTACGCATCTATTGTTGGGATGGCATATTTCCCGGTGTTGGTGAGCATGGCACCCTTGGTGTTGGGGTCCTGCACCTCCATCATGAAGCTTCGGGGAATTCCTGTGCTCTTTTTAATCCTGGGAACAGACTCAAAGCTTTTGTCCTATGGAGGGAAGACACACAAATATCACAATTATCTCCATTGGCTAGGCAAAATAATGTTACAACTACTCTCCTGGAGCACTCCCCACCTACCGTTAGCCAAGTTTCTTTTGCAAGTTCAAAAGACTGCAAATTTCGGGGCCCATTTGGAGCACCCAACATTGCTCATGCACCTGGCTAGACTGACTGAGATTAGTTGTGAAGCTACAAAGGAATGCCAGCCAGCCATTTCTCATTTTACTTTGACAACAAATATTTATACACCACTTTTCAATAAAGTGGTTCTCAAAGCTTTTTTATTCTATGGAATAGTTTGTACTCTGTTTTACACTTGTTACTTTAAATTGTGTACACCACCTAGAGATACACATATCAGGTGGTATATAAATATGATAAATAAATCTTTAAAATGTGGTTTAGAGATCTAAGTTGGAAAGCACTATTTAGATGGTAACTGGAGAGACCAACAGTGAGCCAGCAATTTAAAAACACTTTTCATGGTCAGTAGCGCCCTATATTAAACATACGATATTAAACAAGTAACCCTCCTTCACGCCAACTTTCTTCCCAAGAATAAAAACCAGTGGTAGACAGAAAACAAATGCTGCCAAGTGGCTCCATTTATCTCTGTGCCAAATAAAACCACTTTGACTCAGAAGAGGAGACACCCCAAGTATTTAAGAACTTAACGGAAACCTGGCCAGAAACAATCCAAGGATGACTCCACTTAGCAAGATATCCCCTCTGGCCAACACAATAAGCCAAGGAACAGAATTCCCATTTCCTTGCCATAAGCTAGACACACAAATGGCTTGAACAGAAACAAAACAATGCCACAGTTCCACTGCAGCCCTTACCGCATTGGTTGGACACTGCTTTATATAATGGCCGGGTTTTAGGCAACGAAAGCAAGTATAGGTTGGAGGAGGTGGACCCAAGGGTTTCTTCATGTAACTAGAAAGGTGTAAGAAGAGAAGTGTGTGTGTTTGTAGATGGTTTTAAAGAATATGAAAGTACAGCTGAAAATTGTTCCAAAGTTAGCCATTTTTTGGTTGTTTTGATGGGTGACATGAAGGTGACTTACTTGATTGGATCATACTCGTGGCCAGACTGTGACATCATAGCTTTAATTTTATCTTCTTCGGAAGCATTGGCTTCAGCCAGATTGGCGGTCTGTTCAATAGGCAATCATGTGACACACACATTAGAAACACAGTTAAGTCCATCCAGTCAAAGACAAACACCACTCATCCAATCCTGTAAAGAGCAGCACAAAGCTAACTGAAGTTGCCTCAAAAAACCAGCTCTTTAATATAAGCTTGTCCTGAAGATGTTCCAGGGAGTCCTTATGCCATTACATGATGTTTGTGTGCCTGTCAACCTAAGTTGAAGAGGGGAAAAATAAGCCCTCCTTTCCTGGAGCATTCTAAACCTTAGGCTCTGTTTGTACCTTACATAAAAAGACTTGTGTAACTGCTCCAGTTTCCTGCAATATGTTTAAGTGATTCTGGAGTTAAGTGTTTTAGAAGATGCCCTCGGCAGTACCTTCTGGTTAAAAAGCCACTGAATTTTAAATTCTGTGCAGAAGTTAAGCTGTTCACTATTGTTTCCATTTGCAATATAGTGAGATGTATTATTTATGCTTCAAATATCAAAAGGACAACTGTCATCCTGAAAACTGAAGGTTCAGCAGCTCTGCTAGGTCATATTTTAAAATACCTAGGAAACTAGTTCCCCGGTTCCCTTTCAGGCATCTTTAAAAGGAAAATGCAGGAGGGAAACTGAATGTAACCAGAAACCTGCAACGTGACTCAGAAAAAGGATGGATTTTGCCCAACTGAATTCTGAGGCAGTGCAAAATGTTTTGAACCAGGAACTTTCAAGATGACAGTCCCTTTAAATGCAAGTCATAAGTGTGAACATCCCATGTGGTGCTAGCGATTTCAAAAATTGTTCAATTTTCAAGATGTTGGAGATGTTCAAGATGGCTCATTATACGTGTATGTAGATACAAGCAGGGTCTAAGGGACTGGTTACTAATTACTCAGATGTTCAAGCGCCTGACATTCAGATCAGCCACACATACTTTTTATACATTCATCCACAAAAGCAACCAGCTAGTTTCAACAGTTTATTAAACAGTTGATTAAAATACATAACTTTTCTTAACAATCCAGATTAACAACTATGAAATCTTGCACATTTTACAGAAGGCTATTTTACAAATACTTCGCTAATTTGTTTGAACCCAAACAGTTTTACAGAACACATCCAAGAGCACAAAACATTAGTAGGAATAGACCAAAATTCAAATATGGCATTTAATACACAATAAGAACAGAAAACTGTTAAGCACATTTCCTCCATGCAAAGACAGTCTGCACTGAAGAGGTTAAAGTAAGTAACAGTTTTGAGCTGCTTTATATTATGAAATATTCTGCATTTGCCAGAAATACTTCAGTTCTTCCTGAAACTTAAAAAATGTACATTCCCCCCCCCCCCCCCACATCTCAGAAAAATAAGCTTGACATGAGATTACAAAACCGTGGACAAATTTAAGGACAGCACTAATGGAAACCAAACCTCTATGTATCTTGTTTGACTAACATTTCATATTTGCAAATGGACATCAAATTCCAAACTTGTATGGAGAAACTGGGTTTTTCTTGGGGAATATTTTTACTCCAACCTTTATTTAGAAACACAAATGAAGGATTAAACAATGGTTTCTAATTATTTGAACTGTAAAGTGTAGCTATGTGCTCAGATGCCGAGTGTTATCACTAGTGCTTTCCCAGACCAAGTTACATATTCTTGAGCAGAAAAGGCAAGCAATTTCATAGCAAAACATGGCAGATACAACAGTTTCAGAAGGTCACATTTGCCAATATGCCACACATACACATTGGTATATTCCTATAAACAGTTAGATACATTTACACAGTCTGCGTTCAAACAAATTAGTTGCATACCTCTTGCCCACTACATGTACTACAAGTATACAACTTAGCAAAACTGTTTTAGGCAAATTATTGCTCTATCACTGACTTTGAGTGCAGAATCCAAAAATAATCATGTAAAGCGTCCATGTGATAGGGAAATACTTCTATTTTGGCTGTTGCACATAGAAATTCTAGGAGTCCATAAATAGCCAAAATATTAAAATTCTTCTTTAAAAGTGGGTTATTTTTCCAATGCAAAATTAATGGAACGTATGAAAGAAACGATAAAAGAGCTCCAGTAGTGCTTCTTCGTTGTGTCTTGAAGATGAATAAAACTGCAACATTATGTTGAGGCTGATAAGGTACTCCCCTTCTATCTTCCCATACTGGGAACTACTCTTTACAGGATAGTTAGCAATAAATATACACACATTTCCAATGCTTAGGCTCAGTAATTTTCACTAAAATGTTTTGCACCAACGACAGAAGTTAATCAGATATAGATCACAGCATAAAAACATTTAAAATACCAAGCAAGCAACAATTCATTTGGCTATATTTGGCAAGAATATATGTATATATACCTTTGTAAGCTGGGCCAGAGAAATAGATGCAGAAGAGTCATCAATCTGTTCATAAAAAATTAAACACACATTCAAGTTCCACAATCAAAATGCAGCAAAATATTTAGCCTCTACTGTGGTTTAAGACTCTAGCCTGGACTCGTGCCCCGCAGAGAGGCGCCCTGCAAGAGACAGCAACCTTTGGCCAGAGCGCAGCATTGCTTGTACAGTTTGTGCAGTCAGACAGACATAATACTCAGGCCTATAGGAGGAGATCTCAAGGACCAAATTAACTCAGTGGAATCAACTTTTCAGGACAGATGTCCAGTGGTTAAGCACTACCAAGTCTACATTCCCAACCTGCCCCCATGTTAAAGGAAATAGCTTATTCAAATATCTCCATTCTTTATGTCTAGCGTGCTGCTGTAGAAACAGATTTCACAAAATATTTACACAACACAAAGGAAAACGGCTTTTTCACAGCCAAATATTTTTCTTCAGTTTACAACAGATGTTTTAAAAATTTGGCAGATTCTACGCTTTGGAAAACAGTTAACGCTACACTCAAATGAAAAACCATTAAAGCAATGGGATATTGATTAAACACTGACAGCAAGAACAGAATACTAGAAAAAGTTGATACCAGACTTCAGAGCAGCACTTGGGCATTTTTTCAGATCTGCATTTGTAAAGGGAACCAACCAATGAAATCAAGACACACAGATATTTAAGACTTTTCTCATAGCCACCTAAACTCAAGTCATATCTAAACCAGAACTGAAAAGACACTGTGTCTTGCTAAGGGCCAGCACAATGTGCTTAGGAGCCCAAGGGCCTGGGATATTTTCCAGCCCTGAGCGAGGTAATAACCGATGTCACCGAGTTCAGGAGTGAGGTCCTGTCATGGTAAGACATCAAATTGCATTTCTGTGACAAATCTAGGGTTGCTGATTCGGAGAGGTACAGGACTTTCAGAAAGCTAGACTTCCTAGGATTTCTTTGGGGATGCCAGGAGCATTCATCTATGCAGTCCAGGGTTAATGCTTCTTACGTCCATTGGGACATCTTCTGCCTCCACATCGAGCCTTGCACAGCACAGGCAGACAGACCCTAACCGCAAGGACTACTAGCCCTCCTGGTGACACAGAAGGATAGAACTCCCATCCCTTGGCTCTGAAGCAAACCCACCAATGAAAGAAGGCATGGCTCCTCATAGTCACAGTGTCTGCACTGATGGGGCAAGAAGACTGACACCACGTGAGCCATATGCTGAGATGCTGGTGGCAGGAAGCAACTAGGTTCTTCAGGCCACAAGTATGTGGTGGTGCCTACACAGAATCTCACAATGAGAGCCAACACCACATGAGAAGATGGAAGCACTCTTATGGTTCTTTTGTGACTGCAACAACCTGGCCTCTGAAAGCCCAGGGGTGCTGCAGAGATGAAGGGGCAGGCAGCTTCTTAACAGGGCTATCTTTCCAAAGGAGACTGTAACCCTGCAATGCCAGAGGTTGCTCCTTTTTATGTGGCAAGAGGCAGGAAGGTAAACAGAGGGGGGGGGGGAGGCCTTCACAGCTCCTTTCCCCACTTTCATTTTTAAAAACCTCACTGAACAGAGAGTACAACCAAAGACCTAATTTCCCCCAACAGGATGAGATGGGACATTGTATCCTGCTCACTAGACAACCACACTTGAAGGCTCTGATGGTTCCCTGCCAGCTAATCTCTAGCCTCTGCTTGGCTTTAAGAAGCATCTACTTCCTGCTGAGATTCCTGCTGGACCCCCATCTCAGACTTTCTCATTACAGATGCTAGAATCACCTCTGCCTTTGTAAAGCGACAAGTCACCAATGTGCATGCCACAGCCATATCTGCGCCCTACAGCGAACCTTGGAGCTCCACAAAGTGTGAGAACTATTTTGGTGCCCAAGTCATTTCAGGTACCCAGCCTGTACATGCCCCTAGACACCAGCATTAATTGTGCCTAGAATCTGCTCAAGAGATCTTGATCGTGGGCACAAGCCTTATGTCAAGGATTCAGATTTCCATCGATAAAGCAGAGGGACATGTTCTTGCATCTGCAATAGCACCTGCACAAAAGTAGCATCCAACGCTAAACACACACCGTCCACAGAGACTTCGTAGTGGAAACTAGTTTCTGCTAGCCCAAGAAAGGGGATAGCAGAAAAAGGGAAGGAGTGGCAGGGAAGGAAAGAAAAGATGCAACAGGAATCCAGGATTGGCCAAGGGCACACCTACAACCAAATAATTTAACACCGCAGCACTTGGGAAACCCATTCAGACTCTGTTTCTGTCCCTGAACTATTATCTCTCTTCCATCTCACATCTTGCAACAAGGATCTGTTGAAGTTTAGTAACGTATTCCACACAGAAGACTCTCTGTGTGCTTGAACAAGAGAAGAGGAAAGGACACCAGACTGGGAGTGGGGGCAAGATAAGCCCAGCTCAGGGAGCCACAAAGCTGGGCGTGGCTCAACAGCAGCCACACTTTGCACCCGGCACCAACCTCTCTCCTCCCCTGCCCTAGAGTGCTTGGGTGAGATGAGGAGCAATGGTGTGTATCATGCTGTGCTGGCAGCATGAGTCACCCTTCCCACCTCTCTTTTATACAAGAGAGGAGAGGGGGAAGCTGAGTTCTGGAGCAGAGGGAAGCTGTCATCTGCTCCAAAGTTCAGTGCAATGCAAGAGACTTCCTGTGTTCTTGGTTGCCTGTTTGAGAACAGCCAACTTTCTCAGGTGGCCAGGGACATATGCCCCAACCAGTGGATCTGTGGCAGCCTAGACAAGCCCCACAAATATCTGTATTAGGTCCAGGAGACCCACACCAAAATAAATTGCTTGCTGGACACACAAGACGGAGGTGATGGTATCTCCAATCACAGCAGCACTAATGTCTTTAAACTACAGAAACTTAATTCAGATGCCAAACCCTAACCTCAGGCTTTGGACCTTGAATTACAGATTGCACGAGAGCACTGAAGTCTCTCCTGCTCACCACCAAGGTTCCCTTTAATTTTTTTCCAATCTATGCATGGAATGAGTTTTGTTCTGGGCAGCAGTATCAAGGCCAGGTGTGCACATGTGCATTGAGAATGTGGCATTCCTGATTCAGCCCGAGTAGGATCTAAAACTGAGCAGACACTGAAGAAAAAAAGACCTTGTGTACATGTACACACCTTAGAGGGAACACTACTCACAACCCAGACAAAACTCTCTGTTGCAGTGTGAGGCTTCTACAGAATACAGAGCTGGGAAGACCAAGCTCAGATACAGTTGTTTTCTAGTTCTAACCTGACAACACACTGGGGTGAATTAGCAAAATACAGGGAAGATTTTACTTTGCTCAGTGAACAACTTCTAACAAATTGGCCCATCCTAGCTTTAAAGCAGACTTGAAATAGTCACATCCCAAATGATCTAATATGTGCCTCCAGATGATCAACATGGAAGCTTTACAATAGCCCCCCCACCCCAGAGCACAAATCATTATTTTAGATGTGTGTGGACAAGCAAACCAGTAAATATCTGCAGGCTAGTCCCTTTTGTGGACTCATTTGCAAGCCTGCTTTAATATGTACTTTTAAAAACCAGTTGGTGCATCTACAACAGCGACTCAGATGTATAATAGACATGCCAGGGAACACACAATTCTAAATTAATGTTAAAACTTTATTTATGAACATGTAATCTGTGTTTATATACACAAGCTAGCAAATAAAAAAATAGGAAAATATTCACAAAGAGTAACTACTATGGTTATCGGGTCACTATAAATCAGAGGCAGTTTGGAACATGCATGACTAATGGCCAAATGCAGCCGATGGCCAGATTCAGATGTAACATAAAACCACAGTCTCTGTAGCTAAACTATGGTTAGTCTGGTCAGCTGAACAGTCAAACCAGAATTTGCTTGAGGCTGACAACAGAGTTCCAACATGAGGCTGCTAACCACACTTCACTTTGACTGTTTCTGTTCCATCCGAATCCAGACAGTAGTTTTTTTAAAAGCCATACTGAAAAGTTAACATTTTTACTTATTGATCACAACTTCACTGATAACTTCTCTGGTCACCAAAACATGTTACCCTATGAGACCCCATATTTCCACTCTAGCAAAACATAAACCAACACACTTTAAAAGGAAGCATAAGATGCTAAGTTGTAATACTGGTCACTAATTCAGATTACTTTGCAAAATTCTAAGTTAAATAAAATCATTCTAAGCAGAATATTAAAATATAGAGCAAATGTATTACTGGCTAAAACTGGTGAACTGAAATGGAAGGGAAAAAATGCTGCCCGTGTGACTATACATAAACAGGGAAGTGCATAGACAGGTCCCAACAAAAGAGGCTATCCAGTGGCAAACACAATTAAGAGATTAAGGGGAGAAGGAGAAAAAAAAGGGAGTTATCCTCAACCGGGTTCGTTTCTCAAAAGGCTGGTGCAACAAGCAGCTTGTTTTATCAAAACGTGTGTCATGTAGTTGGACTATATGACTAATTTAAATTTTGTGTTTGCTCGCAGAAAAAAATGGAAGCAAGTGCAAGACTTTTGGATATAGCTGTTCATTCTAGGAGAAGTTTTTCTGCTCATGAAAAGCAGTTTATGATCTAGGAGGTGTTCTGCTCATGGAAACCACGCAAATACATTTACGTATTCCAGTGTACAAGGAGGATTCATTTAGCCCTTAAAGTTTCAATGTGTTAGAAGATTCAAATTTTAATAATGTGGTTTTTGATAATGTTTTAAAAAACCATTAAGTACTAAAGCTAAGTGATACAATGTGATAGTGGCAAAAAAAAGGATACACTCCAAACATTTTTATTTCAACAAAAAGCACACAACAACCTATACAAACATACAGCTACTAACTAGAGACACACAGATGTAGAACAAGGTAATCATGTCTATTAGTGCAAACCTTAACTTACATGATCTGCAAATGATCATACATTATCTGTACAACACCAAGTCATACAGGAAATAATCTAGCATTCAATATGCAATACAGTATGTCACTTGGCACAAGTGTCAATGTTCACATTAAAACAGTCTGCATTGCTCATTTTACTATATGGAATCAGAATACATTGTATTTACAATATAAATGGTTTTCTGTAGGAAATTAATGTAAATTAATATTTAGAAAGATCAGTTATTGAAACATTACTGTTTAATTTTAAAACAGAATGTGTAGAAGAAAAAAGTGTGAGATTGTGTTTTTACATACTGCTTTTGAAGTTCCACTCACTGGATCAGCTCGACTTCTAAAAAGGGAAAACAGAGGTTGTCAGAAAAAACCCCAGCAACTACATATAGCACAATACAGAAAAAGCCACCACCAACAACGCATAAATATAAATATAGTATATGAATTCCCCAGAAATAGTTGCACCTGAAGAACTAAGGGAACCAGGGTGCTCATTCCTGCAGAGGCATCATGTTAAACTTCTGCAACTTGCAGCAATCAGTTTAAGGAGGCTGAACATGCACATGTTTACACACAATGGCCAAATTCCCAACACCGTGAACAAGCTGACCAGCTTAGCCAGGTAAGAATCCTACAGTCTAGGTTACATTGACCGAAAGTGGTGGTAGTAGTTCAAAACATCACCTGAGAGAAGTTTCTATGGTTCTGTATAACTTATGAGTTCTGCGATAAAGAAAAAAGGTCTTATTTACTCATGTTTATTTTAAACAAGTTGTGAACATTTAGAATTTTGTATCCTATATAAAATTGCTGGTCTATTGCACATGGGAGAATCTCATATCTCGGTGCTGAGTATGACAAACTTGCCAATAATGGGGGTGGTGGTAGAGGGCAGCATCTTGCAAAGTGAAAGATCCTGATTGGAGGTCCGGGTTAGGGGTGTACAAGTACTTACAATGCCATCAATCTGAATTCGGAGATCAACTGCAATAGATAAACCAGCCCTGTAAGCCCCAAGAGTCTGCCCCTCTGAAAGAAAAAGTTAACTCGCTTGCTTCAGGATGCTTTCCCTTGTTGGTGGCTTGCCTGGTTTGTCTTTAGAAGCTGCGTTTTCGCAGACAGCATGAGCTTCAATTGCTCCTGAAGCACTAATAATGTTGCCTGCAGCTGGCACCCCCCCCCCCCCCATTATGCTAGGAAGTTATGCTTCAATGAGGCACAGGACTCATTCTGGTGCATTCTAGAGACAGAGAGAAGACATCCAGCTGGAGCTGGCTGCCAACAGGATTATCAGTGCTTCAGGCATGGTGGAAGTCGCCACTACCTGCATAGGCGCAGCAGGAAAAGAAAGAAAGTTAAGGAAACCAGCCCTGCCACCGCTGCTTGCCCTGCCAAATTCTGGGGCATCAATGCCCTCCAGGCAAGAGTGTAAAGACAAGACTGACAAACAGCAGTTTCTTAAAAGCAACTTTAAAATTGCTTTAATTATCCCCAGCACCTGATATGTACACCAAAATAAAGAACTGCAGTTGACCAAGATCTCCTTCACTGAGCATGGAAGTTATTATTTATGGTCTCCAATAAAAGAATGCCCAAGATGATGTACAATCAAAACATGAATGTGAACCCCAGGACAAGTTCAAAACATTTAATTGCACTAGATGCCTTCCATATTTGCATTTTTTAAAATCTTGAATTTTCTGACATTTTATGATAAATCACTTTAGGGGCCGATGCTAAATCATAGTCTCTGCTTATTGCGGGGGAGCCCAACCAGCGGTCCCTCTAACAGGGATTCCCAGATGTTGTTGATTACTACTCCCATAATCCCCAAGCAAATGTCACTGCAGCTGGGGATTCTGGGAGTTGTAGTCAATAACATCTGGGATTCCCTGTTAGAGGGAACACTGAACCCAACAATAGTCTGGGTTCAGCCCTCCTTCAGCTGGACTACAACTCCCATCCAGGCCCAGAGGCCATATGAGAGGATCTATAGTCCAACATTTGCAGGAGGGCCAAAGTGTTGCAGTCCTGATTTATATTAAAATATTAAGCCAATGTTGCCCAACCTTCTTCCATTCTGAAGTGCACTTGCAATAAATTAAAAAAAAGGAGCACACGGCACCAGCACAAAGACTGCTACACAATATTGATCTTTGCTCCCTTCCTCCCCTTCATTCTTATTTTTAGCCATCCCACATGAAACTTGTCCCATAATGCACTGAGAAGGACATGCTCCTTTGAATGCACAAGCAAGCAAGTCAACTCCAAAAGCAAGGAGTTTAAACTCTCCGCTTTAGGACTGAACGCAGAGTAAGCTGGTGAGATGCAATGGCTGGTGTCTTGGGTTGCAACACACCATACAAAGCAAATTCTTGCTCTATTCATTGAATCTCTGCTGTCTGTAGCAGTACAGAAAAGAGGCCACAGGCTCATAAAGGCTGAGCCACAGATGGGGGTGGCACAGCACACACTGGCAAGCAGGTCCACTGTTATGGAAACACACTGATCAGGGAGTTGTGCTCTGGGCCATGTATATGTGTATACACACATGCGCGCATGGACCAGAACACGAACTACAAGAGAAACCCACTCCTTGGGATCTTTGCCAACTAGGATGGAATAATGCTTCTGCAGGGTGGAGTTTGAGGAGACTGTTCAGTCTTATCCCACACGGGTACAATGCCTTCACTGTAAAGATGGCAGAAGTGAATGCAGACCACCTCCACACTCACTTGGCTTTAGAGCAGCAAAGCAATCATTGTACCCAGAGCAAAATCGCCTCTAGTGCTACCATGGCACTTGTGGACAACAACCACTTGCAAGTGTGTGATCTAGTAAGTGACCAAGCACTCAAGACTTAGGGCACTCCCACCCCCAACAAATTACACTACCAGTGCTGGCGGCTGACTTGCTCTGAACTCCCACTGTAACCAATAAGGAAAGGGCCTGGACCAGAGTCCCCCTGGAAGAGGGAAAGAGCTTAAAGAATAACCCTAAGGGGCACAACCCACCAAACTCCTGCCCTGCCCAAGCTCCTCTGCTCTTGACTAATGTCAATGGCTTAATTTCGACAGCCCACCAGGAATCCATCCTATGTTCAACACCCAGTCAAGAGTAGTAACCCAGCCTCATAATTCACAGACAAAACCAGATTTTCATAGTCTATAACCAAGCCCATGAACTTATCTCTCCATCCTATCTCTGCACTTAGTAGAAATTGACTTTCTCCACTTCAGGTCACTGTGGTTAGACAGTTCTGGTTTATGTACATTTCTACATTGCCTAGTTCCAAGAAGGCTAACAGAGGTAAGAATGTATGATTGGGGCATACAAAATATCTATTAGAAGAACAAACAAGTGTGTTAAAAAGCGACCACTTTACAGATTACGCCTGATCTCAAAAAGCCAACTGAAACAGAGAGGAGTTATGATGTTTTCTACATATGTTCAAGGTTGAACCTAGTGATCAGCTGACTTTGGGGATCAGTTCTTACACAGACACACTCCGAATTTTAGTCCAAGTTGGAGCTGCTTGCCAAATTCCAGGATCATAGGAACACAAGTATTATCAAGCCAATGGAGAGGGGGGGAAAGAAAGTGGATTACTTAAAGCAAACCAGCTAGAAAACAGCACATAAATGACAGAAACAGGAAATCTGGATTAATTCTATTATTCATTTGCAAGAGGACTTGAAGGAAGAACCAGGCAGTGTCATCTGCAAGATGCATTCCAGAAACAGAGTAGTCTTCTTGATGCCTGTATTGTCCCAACAGATTTATCCAGATGCACCACACCCACTAGATGCACTAATGGCCAGGACCCGGAGGCTTCTAGTCCATTCCTGCTCGAGTGCAGCTTGATCAGGACTAGGGATGTGCATGAATCGCAATTTGAACAGCGATTCACAGCACAGCCCGGGAACCTTTTTAAAGGGAGGAGAGCAGTTCCAGACCTGCTCCTCTGCCTCTCACTGCAGCTTCCTACCTCAACGGCACACACCCAAGCTACCATCGCGCACCGGTGGTGCTCCCCCACCCCCATGCACAGGCAGCTGGTGTGTGTGTGTGTGTGTGTGCGCGCGCACCACTGAAACAGGAAACTGTGGTGGAGAAGCAGATATGGAACTGCTCTCCTCCTTTTTAAAGGTGCCCCGACTGTGCTGCAAACTGCTGTTCGAATTGCGAGTCGTGCACATCCCTAATCAGGACCAGAATGGAAAGTCTGTAGCTTACATCAGCCACGATCATGATATGGGTAAAAAGGAGTTTACACAATCACATCGTTGCACTATAGTCAGGGCTCAGGAAATCCACTAGTCTACTTGTCCATGACAAGTAGAAAATTATGCCCAATGAGTTTGCCTTTGCTCTTTTTCTTTGAAGGAACACTCTCCTTCAAGTGCTGCATCTTTTTAATCGCCTTCCTAAATGGCTCGGTATTGGCTGCAGGAGTGGCCGTTTCAGCAGGGGAAGCAGGTCCCTCACACTTGGGCAAAAAAGAGCGTGAAACTGTCAAGGGAGCGAAGGGCTTCAGGAGAAGATCCTTGCCCTTAGAGTTGAACGCTGGTCCCTTGGAGAGGGAGCCCACCAGCATAACGCCAACTTGAGACATCTCCATAAGTGGAGCAGCGAGAGATAACAATGAACTCAAAATCCACACACCCCTTTTAAAGGCTCAGCCGACTCCCTTGCCTCCTGGCACACAGAGAAACAAAAAGAAGTAAAAGAAAACCTGCAAGAGGAAGAAAGGAAAAACAAATAGAAGAGAAATTCTTTCCAAGTGCTGCCAGTCTGGAGCAAGACAGGACCAGAACTGGGGCAGGATTGACAGCTCCGTGGTCTACGGGAACCAGCCTGCTCAATTTTGACTGGCCCTGCCTTGGAGCATGCAGTGACTGACAACCCAGTGTTAAGGGGACGGCCTCCCTATATCGAAGAAATATTTCTGTCTAACCGGTGAAGAGAACCAACATTCTTTGACCCCTGACTGGAGTTTAAGTGCCTTGAAAATAAAGCTACTATTTCAGTACACATTCTAATGTTAAAATTACAAGGAGAACTTGTAAAATATATACTTTACTAAGTTAGAGGGAGATAACGGAAAAACGAGACACTTACATGACATAGGTTTTGCTTGTACATTTTACTCCACCAATAGGAATTCTTCGGACAATAACTGAAGAGTTCTTCGGAATCAGGGCATTATCATCTGTGTACTCTGGAGGGGGAGAGAAGAAACCTGGTAAGAATCCACATTAGAAAGGGAGCTGACACCGAATTTTCTTCAATGCTTAATAAAAGCCACTAAATTTTGCATTTTCTTCATTTATACAGCTGTGTGAGGCTGTTTACATACAATTAGGAGGATAAGTCATATCTCAGGCTACTTCCATAATGTTCACACATTTCTATAATATTTGCTAATGAACATCAAAATTACTAACACACCATATTACACATAACCTGCATAAAACATGAAGCACAGAATGAGAGCAGACAATTATTTAACATCTTAGGGATTTGGGAATCAGAAAACTGATCTCCCAAGTAAAGGCCAAATTACACATTACCTTAAGTTCACCGATGGGCTTAAAACATGAAGTGGTCCTTTTAAGCTTCCAAACAGCTCCCTGGGGTGGGGGCTCGATCCAGCCTGATAGTAGCGAACACTTCCCTTCCCCATCATTTTTGTGCAGATCACCACCTACCTGAAGCGGATCCTTGGGGAAAAAGTTGCTTTGGGATGGGGAAGATTTTCAGCATAAAAATGGCAGAGGGGTGTTAAGCCCTCATGCCATGGTCCCAGGCCAAATCACACCCACCACTGTTCCCTCTAAGGCATGCACACACACATTTTTTTGATGTCTGCTCACTTAATTTAATATCCCACTCAGGTTTAATCAGGAGGGTCCCACTATGGATGCATGTGCACAAACACTACCTTAATACTAACCAGAAAAAACTCATTCTGCACACAGATGAAAAAGATTAGAGTCAGTGAACCCTGACACCCACCCCAGTTCTTTGACCACTTCCTGCCATAAGATATTCTGTTGATGTTGGGTTTAAGGCAGTGGCAGGCAACCTGTTGCACTATTACACCCATCATCCCCAACCACCAGGGTAGATTGATTTGAAATCAAGAAAAAAAAATCAATTTAGACCTTTGATTTGAATCAAGCTTACCCACTGATACTTCAGTGGAGAGCTGCTCTTATGGTAGCAAGCATGGACTTGTTCCCTTAGCTAAGCAGGGTCCACCCTGGTTGAATATGAATGGGAGACTAGAATAGCACTGGAAGATATTCCCCTTAGTAGGGGATGGAGGCGCTCTGGGAAGAGAAGGTTCCAGGTTCCCTCCCTGGCAGCATCTCCAGATAGGGCTGAGAGAGACTCCTGCCTGCAACCTTGGAGAAGCCACTGCCAGTCTGTGAAGACAATACGGAACTAGATAGACCAATGGTCTGACTCAGTATATGGCAGCTTCCTATGTTCCTATATATGTTTTAAGCAGTGAAAATCTGATCAATAAAACATATTACTACTCAGAGAACTTACAACGTCTAGGAGGGTAAACCTCACATAATTGTTAAATGTTTTGTTTACTACTAATTTAGGAAAATAGTATAGAAAATTTGGTTTTCAATGCAATGGATAGCTTTACTCATGCCCTGTGCCCAGCATCTCTCTGTTGCACTGCTCACACCTGATACATTTTCCTTCTTACCCAGGGAAGGCATTTCTTCCCAAATCTTCTCAGATAGAGTGTCTTCTATAGGGCAGATTTTATTTGAATCAAATTGATTCAAATCATGATTTAAATGATTTCTCAGGAAGACTCCAGTGATTAAAACGTGATTTAAACCACTGGTCAGGAATATGCTATTTAATCATCATTTTCTAGTAAAATGAATTATTGTGGTCCGATATTATTTTATTATTTATTATTATTTATTCAATTTCTATACCACCCTTCCAAAAATGGCTCAGGGCAGTTTACACAGAGAAATAATAAATAAATAAATAAATAAGATGGATGCCTGTCCCCAAAGGGCTCACAATCTAAAAGAAACATGTAAGATATAAATTTAATACATATTCATCACTACTCAGAGACAAGGGTAGGTTTCATTTTTAGATGGCAGATACATGCTATACATTATAAAGCAATTACTCTGAATTTTTTTCCAGATTAGTTTCAATTTTAAAAATGGCATGATGATTTGGTCATCTTAGTACCAAAGCAGATTTGCCCTTGAATGTTCAAGCATGCTCCCCTTCAATATCTTCCAAGCAGGACACCTCTTGTTATACTGTTCCATTTGAGCAAGCAGGCCTCGCATTTCTTTGTTGCACCGTTGCATGCATGCCTGTTTCCCCACAGGCAGCGTTCCCTCTAACCGGGATTCTCAGGTGTTATTCACTACAACTCCGAGCATCCCCAGCTGCAATGGCCTTTGGCTGGGGATTATGGGAATTGCAGTCAAAATATCTGGGAATCCCTGTTAGAGGGAACACTGCCCACAGGTACAGGGACTTCATTAACATATTCCCCAAAGGAAGGTGGGAGAGACTTATGGCCTGTTGCCATGATAGGTGTTTCCCAATAATAAGTTTCCCCAGGTCTGCGTGAATACTATCTGCTCACTTTTTATCTCATTTTCTATGCTTCTTCCTTGTCCCTTACATTTCTATCCCAACCTCTTCTCCTTGCTCAGATCTACTCCATTCCCCACAAATCCTCAATTCATTGACCTTCTTTGCCTTTGTACTTTTAGAGAAAGGTAGGAGCTTGACTGTGTGTGCACATGCACGGACACCACCTGCTGAATAGGACGGATCAGGTCTGTTCTCTCTCATTTCCATATACTTTTTAACAAGTATGTTCATAAAATATAATCAGAAGTTATGATTATAACTCATGATTAAATATTTAACCTAGGTTAATTTTTAACATTGTTTTAAGAAAATTTTAATATCTGATTTTAAATTTTTAAAAAATCATTTAAAAACAAACAGATTTTTATGTACCCTGTCTCCTATGCCCAGAAGCTATGATGGCAGTTTTTTGGTAGCAAGGTGCAAGGCAATACAGGAAGCTGTGCACTGAATAATACCTTTACAAAATATATACCCCCACACCCCCTGCACTGCTACTCTATTTCTCTTTTCCTAAATTGTGTTTCTGCCTGAACTCCTAGGCCTTGGCCCAGCCACAGCACAACACTGCCCACTCCCAATCTTCATAAGAGCATAACAGCAGCCCTCCTGGATCAGGCCCAAGGCCCATCTAGTCCAGTATCGTGTTTCGCACAGTGGCCCACCAGATGCCGCTGGAAGCCACAGGCAGGAGTTGAGGGCATGCATTCATCCTGTCTTTGCTCATGAAAAACAGCTGTAGACACAGAAACTGAAAGCCCAGGCACTTCCAAAAGCAAGAGATGATGTGGTGGGTAACTCAGAGTGAGTGAGTGAGACAGAGAGAATCAGCAATCCATTTCTAGGAAACTGTAAGAGGAGGTGTAGCATTTTGTGATGAGATTTAATTTTAACCTTTATTGTTTACCTGAGAACTGGGAACTTGGTATTTTATTTACTTGGCTGGGGACAGTGTTCCCTCTAATAGGGACTCCCAGATTTTGTTGACTACAACTCCCAGAATCCCCAGTGAAAGGCCACTGCAGGTGTGGATGCTGGCAGTTGTAGTAAACATCTGGGAATCCCTGTTAGAGGGAACAGTGGCTGGGGATTATGGAGGCTGTAGTGCCCGATGTCGGCTAGTCCTAACAGTGCATAACATTCATTGCAGAACACGGTTTTCAGCACACAGTGACAGGAGCAAAGTTATTAGAATGGAAAATGTTCTACAAGTCATATTTAGAGCAAAGATATTTTATGGACAGAGCAGTCCCACATTTTGCACTTCATATGCATGAAGGTTATGCATATTCTGACGAACTCTGGTTTTGTAGCCAGAAATGGACCAAACTTTGGTCCATAAAGAGTGTCAAGGAAAGCAGATAGGGCAGAAAGGGAGTCAAGATTATTTTTGATTGCAATTTCACCAGTTCCCAATGTGCCATCTACAACTTTCACCTCCATTAGCCATAACCACACAACAAAAAGGTTTTTTCTCATGTGCGGTTTTGAAGAATGCATTGGGTGCATTTGCATATAGACAAGTTTGAGCTTTAAACACATGGAAGCTGAACAGTAAACAGCCAATGTAAGAGTTTAACGTTTTAATTTGTGTTTTATTGCAAACTGCGCAGAGACATGAGTCTGGGGCGGTATGTAAATATGCTAAATAAATAATAAATCAAACCCCGCCCCCTGTAATACTTGATCTTTCCTAAGTGGGCGCTTCAAAAAGCAGGCAACCCATAGTTGGAAAGTTGAAATCCAAGATACACCTTGCTGCGCTTCTTGTCGCACAATGTAATCACTTGTCCCAATTCCTGGAGAGCTTATAAATGTCAACTCCAAATAGCTGCCTGAATGGCTGAACTACAGAACTTTTAAATGCATTACAGAAAAATAATTATAGCCCAGCATGCAATCCTGTCAAGAAAATGCTTGGGTGGGGGTCCAAATTAACACATCACACCATTTCCATCATGCTATCCCAAATTGCATTTGTTCATTTTCTGTCCTCCTAGAACTGTTTATTCACTTCTCAAAAATTAATGGCAAATTTGCATAGCTGTACCCATACAAGAAGCTGAGGATGGGGACCTTGAAAGGGACTGAAAAATATCAAGTTCTCCCAGGAACATGGGAATGCTCTAGGATGCCTCAGCAGACAAAGTAATGCAACTCCACTGCCTAATAATCATTAATCCAATTGTCTAATCTCAGAGCTGAGCAAATCTAACCTACATTTAAGCTGCATTCTCTAGGTTGAGAGCCTGCCATTTTAAGTGCGTATTTACCTTAAGATTGAACCATCTGCCAGTAGTATGGTTTGGCATTTTTGAAACCCATTACCCTTCTAATGCCATTTTAACATCTTCCACCAGGTTTTTTCCTACAAGGCAAGGACTGTGAAATCAAGACCCACACATAGAATAATCTCAAGGGACATGCCTTAGTCACACAAGTCAAGTGGTTTCCTCTATACACAAGTCTGTTGTGTTTATGAGGCTTCTGGAGCAGTTTGCTTGCTCAGATTTCTGGTAGTGAACACCAAGATTTTTAAAATGCACCTATCCTCAGCAGCACCAAACTGCCTACAAAGCATTTCTATCGTGGAGTCATATCCAGAGCAGCAAAATCAGAATTAAATAGTAATCTACCCAAGAAAGTTCTACTCATGCAGAAATTCAGTAAGACAAACAGACATTAGCCATGACATTTTTAACTAGTTCCCATTTATATCTAGTTTCCACAAAAATTTTTGTCTACTCTAGATACAGACAGGTATGTTATGAGAGGTAAATCTGAGTGTAGAAGCAGAGACTGATTTTTATATTACTGGATTTATTTGATTAATCTGAAAGTGAGTTTTTCCTCATTTTCCTTCCCGTGAGTTACTGAGATTTAAGTTTTTAATGTAAATTTTGTAGAATTTACATTCATGGCTCTTTATGTGAATACATGTTTAACGTTGTCTTTTAAATGTATATGACATTAATAGTAATAATCATAAATTTGGCATGCATGATGTGACATCACTCCATGTGCCATGTCATCAGGCAATGAGGTTCTACACACAGTGAGAGAGAAACAGGGCTACCAACACCTAGTAGCCATTACATAATTGCTCCAGCAGTATATAAAAGCTTTGAAGGGCCAGGCATTGGGAGTGAACAGCTTGGGATGGCTCATGCTATAACTACTCTGTTTCCTGTGCACATCCTCCAACACATCTGTTATGGAGTATTGCTACACCAAAGAATGCAGGGCTAACCATTGAGCTGAGCCTGTTGAGCAAATCTTACTTTAGAGCCAGAATGCTGTGAAGGTCCCTGCTGATGGATTGAGCCACCTTATGCAACTATCCTCAGCCACACGACCCTTCTCCCCAACAAGAATTTTGTGTGTGTTCCAATTCACTCACTATGTTTTTCTCACACCAGGCCTAAAAGATATATTTTTTCTAAACACCAACCACATTCTCAGAGATGCAGAATGAGACCTTTTTTAGGTGGCAACCCAGAACGGTGATGAGAAAGGATTGAGTGCATTGATGACAGCAGCATTAGTTTTAATTTTGCCACTGCAAAGATCTGTAACGTGTATGGGTCCTGTCTTGTCTTAACCACTGTTTCCCTATTATCTGCCAAGCCCCTCTCTCTACCTCGGACTTTCCCACCAAGGAAATACTATTTTCCACTGTTCCCTCTCACAGGGATTCCCAGATGTTGTTGACTACAACTCCCAGCATCCCCAGCTGCAAGGGCCTTTGGCTGGGGATTCTGGGAGTTGTAGTCAACAACATCTGGGAATCCCTGTGAGAGGGAACTCTGCTATGGGCCTGCTTTGCACGGCTGTGGTAAAACCGACGGAAACAGGGAAGTGCTTTGAGCGAACCGGTGGCTCCTCCCGGCCACCGCCATCCGCGGGCCCTCTCTTCCGCCGACAGGGCTCTGGCATGCACCAGGGCCGGCGTGGCCAGGCGGAGGCAGCTCTCAGCTGTGGCTGGCCGGCCACTCTGCCCCTGAGCTAGGCGGGCTCCAGCTCTGACCTGGGAGGAGGCCTCGGCCCGCGTCAGAGCCGCCGCGCATCGGCCCGGGAAAGACGCTCCCCGGCCTGCTTCCCGTCAGGGCGGGCAATGCTGAGCCAGGGGGCGCAGCTCCCCCCACATCCCCGAGCGGGGCCCCGGACGCGGCTGGCTCCGACTCCCGCCATGCCCCGCGGCGAGGGCCTCCGGCGGCCCCGGGGATGCGCGGGGAGCGGGAGTGGCGGCTCCGGCCCTGCGGCGGCCCCCCCGCCCCGGGCGCCACTTGCCTTCCTTGGTCTGGGCGTTGGTGATCTGGAGGTCGCAGTCGGCGGCCTTGAGCTTCTCGCGGCCCATGATCTGGCGCTTGAGGTCGCAGAGCGAGATGTGGAGCCCGTCGAAGGTGACCGTGTCATAGTTGAGCTTGGAGGAGAACTTGTAGTGCACGCAGGACATGGCGGGCGGGCCCGGCGGGCAGCAGCAGCAGCAGCCGGCAGGGGGGGCGCCGCAGAGGCGGCGGGAGGGGCCCGGGGGGGGAGGGAGGGGCGGCGGCGGCTCCGGCTCCTCCTCCTCAGAGGAAGAAGGCCGAGGAGGAAGGCCCTCCGCGACCCGCCATGGCCCGCCGGCAGCGACAACGGCACAACAGAGGCGGCGGCGGCGGCGGCTCCTCTTCCCGTCAGGCCTCGCGCCCGGCCTCCGACATGATGGCGGCGGCGGCTCCTCTTCCGGCTCCCCTCAGGCCCGGCTCTGGCCTGCTCTTCCTCCTCTGGATGGCGGCGCGGCTCCGGCTCGCTCTCTCCCCTCCTTCGGCCCTGCCTGCCTGCCTGCCTGCCTGCCTGCCTGCCTGCGCTCCCGGGCGGCGTCGAGGCGGAGCGCGGCGGCTTCGCCTCAGCCCCCCACACGAAGACAGCGAGGCTGCGCGACACAGCCAGCCAGCCGCACTGCGCATGCGTCACAGTGCGCCGCCTTCGGCCTCACGTGACCCAGCGCATTATGACAAAGGGGAGGGGGCGGGGCCAGCGCTCGCGGCGGGGGGGGGCGGAGGCCCACGTGACCTGGCAGTCTGGCATGGCGCCCCTCCCCCCGTCCCCGCTGGAGGGAGGAGCCGCGGGGCGGGGCCAGAAGTCGCAGAAGCGGCCTTGGCCGTCCTGGAGGCGCGTTCCCGTCGCCTGGGCAGCCCTTCATCAGCACAGAGGCTCCTGGCCGCAGTACTCCTAGATGGGGGCGGGGGGGGGGCAGCTCTGTGCGTCTAGTAAGTATACAAGGTTTACTCACATTTAACAAGAAAAGCTCAGGTGAGTCAGGAAAGTTTGCATTTAAAGTTTGTTGCATCTTAGAGTGATCCCCCCCCCGAATTGTTGTGCTTTGCCACAAGTCCACCTCTCCTGATGACAGAACGTGCCCGCATGATGCTTACATTCCCAGCAATCTCGCGGGTAATTACTGTCCATCTTTCTAATGGTCGTGGGAGTAATGTGCCAGTGAAATACATTTTGTACCAGTTTTCTCTTAAAGTTCTATTTGCTGTAAATTTAATATTCACTTTCCATTGATGTTCCCATTGTTGAATATCGATTGTCCTGTTTAAATTTTGTATCCGTTTAATCATGCAGTCTGTTTCCGAATCATATTTCAACAGCAACTTGTATATCAGTCCCAATAAATGATCAGCATTTTTGGTTATTAATACTTCCAATTCCGTTAAATCTCTGCGCTTACCATCTTGTCTTTGTATTTCTTTCTGCAGTATAGAACTAATTTGTAAATACTGAAACCATAAAGGTTCCTTGGACGATTCTAAAGTAAAAGTTTGAATAGATTTAAGTTTTGCTTTCCCAGTAATTAAATTTTGCATACTATATGCCTTCTCTCTCCAAGGATCAAACTTATTGGATTTTTCTTCTTTATGGAAAAAAATATTTAAAATAGATGTCAAAGGTGATAGATCCAGACTGATCCTTTTCTTATACTTATCCCAGACACTTAACAGACTGTTTCTAATTGTGTGGGATTTTATGTCCTGATTGTTTCTTTTTATGTTAGTCCATAAAAACTTATGTAGCCCCTCCAAAAGTACTGGAACATAGGAACATAGGAAGCTGCCATATACTGAGTCAGACCATTGGTCTATCTAGCTCAGTATTGTCTTCACAGACTGGCAGCGGCTTCTCCAAGGTTGCAAGCAGGAATCTCTCTCAGCCCTATCTAAGCTAGGGAGGAAACTTGAAATCTTCCCAGAGCAGCTTCACCCCCTGAGGGGAATATCTTGCAGTGCTCACACATCAAGTCTCCCATTCATATGCAACCAGGGCAGACCCTGCTTAGCTATGGGGACAAGTCATGCTTGCTACCACAAGACCAGCTCTCCTCCCTCCATCTCCATAATCGGACCGTATGGTTCTCCTATCCAATTTGAGATCCCTGTCAAACAGCTGGCATGGTAGTATAGTTTCAAGTTAGAGACAGCCAATCCTCCCCGTTCTTTTGTATCTTGCATAATCCTAAACTTGATTCTTGGCTTCTTGTAAACCGAAATAAAGGAATTTATATGCCTGTGCCACGTATTCAGCGTCTTATCTTCAATCTTAACCGGAATAATTTGAAATTAAAAATTCATTCTTGGTAAGGTATTCATTTTGACTGATGCTATCGTTCCCAGCCAAGAAAGATTTCATTTTTTTCCAGCTATTTAAGTCTGCTAAAATAAGATTCCACACTGGCAGATAATTGTTCTTGAACAGATCTTTACTGTTCCCTGTTAAATAAATCCCCAAGTATTTTGCTGTCGTCTGAAACCCAGTCTTATCTTTCAAATACAAAAATTTTGTAGCCAGCAGGTTCCATGTGATGATCTGTGTTTTATTTTTGTTAATCTTATACCCCGAGATCCTGCTGTATTGGTTTATATGTTCCATTATTGCATCTAGAGAGTCCTTTGGTTAAGTAATTGTGAGAACCACATCATCTGCATACCATTTATTTTATGCTCTTGGTGCCTCTTCTTTCTTATACTTCCACAAATATAAGAGGCATTCTCTTTAAATAAAATCTGAATGTGCAGGGAGCATCCTGGAAGAAGTGGGGCAGTGCGGGCCCCCTGAGCAACAGCACTGATGCATACACTTCCTTTCCCCCCATTTTCCTTCATTGCTTCCAATATTTGAATATGGCTGCCAACTTTTTTTACCAGCCCCTGCTCCTGTGCCTTTCACAGTTGCTGCAATACCAGACGCCAGGGGATTATCCTTCTTATCCCCATGCTACTGTGAGAAGCCCCACCTGCCAATGTTCTCTCTAATTTATTTGTTCTCTGTGCAAAATGAGTTTGGTTCTGGGTGGCAGTTTTGAGGCAGTGTGTGTGCACCATGTGCATTCAGAGTGGAGCCTTCCTGGAGTCTGAAACCGGAGCCATCTAGAATTAGCTGAGTGGATATCAAAACGTGTGAGTGCACGCACACGTGCACGCCTTAGAAGGAGTACTGCCAATTTCTGCAGAGCAAGTTATTGGCGAAAGGACCGGAGCAGGTAGGAACTGTCTGTCTCTCTCTTCCGCTGAACAGTTCTACAGGTTTGATTCAAACAGAGATAGACAAATCTCACTTGCCCTGTGTGTGCTTTGTTTTACTTGGCTTTTTGGGGTTCCCAGTGGTCCTCCTGACTGCATGCCTTTCACTGCTGAATTCCAGAGGGGGCTTTTATTCCCACTGAACGGAGTCCCCCTCTTGCTCACAGAGCGGAGCGTTCCCATCGGGGGCCCCTCGCAGCTCTGCTTCTCCACTGCAGTTCAGTCCCTCATTCTCAGGGGTCTCCCACACCCATCCGATGTTGGACACGTCCCTGTCAGGGGAAGCGGGAGGAAGCGTTTTGTGGCCAGGGAGGGCGGAATCCAGGGTAACTGGAGCACTCTGTTTTCAAAAGAGATGTTTTATTGGTTTTAGTCCAGCAATCGTGGTGGCCATAGACATTTTTTAACCTGAAGCAAAAGTCGCACACACGCTCGTGCATGGCTTCCGAAGGGGTAGCAGCTGTTGGGATCTGTTGCAGGGATACAGCAAAGAGTTGGGTGGCATCTGCCATTGTAAACAAGTTGTTCTGGTAAGAACTAATCTGCCTACTTTCCTTTCACTATCCCTTCAGCCAGACTAGATTTGGTCCAGATCAGTTAGGCAGTTCACATGTTAGCCCACTTGTGCCTCAAACGTTCATGTGTCCACCATTGGGGTGGATGACATCACAAACGATGACACTGAGGTGTCCCTGTGTGACACTCACTACAACTGTGCCCAGTTTGGCTCAAATCGATTAGGGTTAAACGGTCCATAAGTTAGCCCACTTGTGTCTTAAATGCTCACATGTCCGCTCTCTAGAATTGAGGTGGACAATATCAAACGTTTATGCGTCTGCCATCTTGAATTGAGGTGGATGGCATCATCACAAACTACGCGGTTGAGGTGTCCCTAAGGCTGTACCCAGTTTGCTTCATATTGGTCCAGTCATCGCAAAGTTGATGGGCAGGACACACACACACACACACACAGTGCTTGCTGGGTGATCTCATAAGCTTACTTTCCTTAAGGAAAGGAGGCTGAAAATGTGCAAAAACCTTTGCTCTTCAGAGAGCCTTTTAGAGCCGTCAACCTGAGCACGGCCATGCTTTATGCTTTGGGTTAGGCTGGTGGCCTCCTTACTGCTGCTGTTGAATTGGTTGAACACCTGATGAAACTGCCTTGCAAGGAGTCAGAAATCCACCCCCCCCCGCCTAGCTCAGTGCTGTCTACTCCAGGCAGGGCTCCCAAGCCTGGTTCCCAAATGCTTTTGGCAACAACCCCCACCACTCACTCCCAGCCACAATGGCTGGGGATGATGGGAACTGTAGTCCCCCAACATTTAGGGATGCAAGCTTGGGGGAGTTTGCTAGGGGGCTGAACCTGGAACCTTGTACGTGCAAAGCCTCTGCTCTGCCACTGAGCGAAATTGTGTGTGTGCACGTGCGCACACACACTCACACACCACCCCTGACTGGTGACTGCCTTGGTTTCCATGTATGTTGTATTGCAGGATTTTCACGGCTGATTGTGTTGGATGAGTTATTCATTTCTGTAAACCACTGTGACGTTGTGGAGGGAGTGACATCCCAAAATATTTTCAAGCAGATCAAGGCACAAGAGGCACAAGTCAGTGAGCACCTGGCACAGGCAAGGTCACAGGGGGGTCCCCGAAGACTTGCTTGCTCCTGGCCCTCTGGAAATGTCTCAGTCCGGCACTCCCAGCAGAACGGGTGCAAGTGGCTTGTCCTCACTCTCGGCCTGCTGCTCCTCTCTCCCCCATGACCCTCCCGAGGGTCGAGGAGGGAGAGAGGGGCTGCCGGGACACAGAGGCAGCCGTGCCTCCTTTGCACACACACACACCCCGCCCCCCACTCGTTAGGACGAGCCTCTAATTGAGTCTGGATGGTGTGGGAAAGGCCTTGGTGCATTTCCCAGGCTGGCCAGGGGTGGGGGATAGAGAGCCATGCAAAATGCTGCCACTTTTCGGCTGCACAGGTATGCAGAAGGCACACAGGACCGATGGTCTGCCAATGGAGCCCTGCCTTGACCCTGCGCACGGATGCCTTTGAGCCCCCACCGGGCAAAGCCCGCCTCATACTTCCGGGCAAGATGCAGCCAAGAGGCTTGTGCTGCCTCAGACCAACTCAGTGGTTTCCGAGCTCCCCCAGCGTCGGCTCACCTTTCTGATATGGACCTAGACGGCTGCCTTGAACAGAATCAGACCGCACACTGGTCCGCCTAGGCAAGAGCTGTCTGCTGTGACTGGCAGCAGCCTCGCTCCAAGGTCTCGGGCAGAGAGAGGCCTGGCGTACTGCCTGCTGCTCCTTGAGCTCCGTTTAGCTGGAGAGGCTGCCAGGAAATAGAAGCTGGGGGCATCTTCTGCACCCCAAACATGCTCTTGCCTGCACAGAAATGGTGCCAGTGACGGCGACTCCTCTCTGGCCAGTGGCAGCACCCACCCAGGCCTCCTCCTCTGTGCGTCTGTCGTCCCCGGCCAGCTGGCAGCTGGAGGAGAGCTCTCTCTGCGGGGGGGGGGCCTCCCTGCAGCTGCTCCGTCCCTGGCCTTTCCCTTGTCACAGGGTTCTTCCCCGGAGGGGAGGGCTGCAAACTCCCAGGGGTCTGCTTGTTCCTCTGGCTTGTGGAGGGGGCTGGAGAGTCCTTCCCCTGCTTGGAAGAGAGCTGCCTTTTCCAAATGCGCACACAAGCATGCAAGGAGACCATGAGGCTGGAAGCAAGGCCGGGGGTGGGCAGCGGGTCCCAGACCCTGTTCAGACCAGACCTTCCGCTTTGTGTTTCTGATGTGCTGCTCAGGGGATGGAGCCGCTCTGGGAAGAGCATCCAGGTTCCCAGTCCCCTCCCCGGCAGCATCTCTAAGGACGTGCAGAGAGAGACTCCTGCCTGCAACCTGGGAGGAGCCGCTGCCAGTCTGGGTAGGCAATCCTGAGCTAGATGGGCCAAGGGTCTGACTCGCTATATGGCAGCTGCCTGTGTTCCTGATGTGTCTGTCATAACATTTGATCTCACTGGCACAATGGAAACGCCTTGTCGAGAAAGGCTGCTTCCAAAGAGAAATGGAACTTGGTTTGCCTTGAGGTCCAGCTACTTCTCCGGCCCCGAGTGAGCAGACCCCTCCTCTGGTCTCCTTGCCAGGACCCACTTCTGCGGGAGAAAGCAGCTTCTTGAAGCACAGCCAGGGGCGGGTAGAGTCTTGACCCCCAGTGGCACCAGGCTGCCGATGCCAGGCCAAGAGGCAGGAGAGAGGGAGGCCAAGCAGGGCTGGATTAGCACTTGGCAGAAGCGAGGGCAGCCTTGCCTTCTCCTGAGCTGCTGCTGCTGCCGCCGCCACCTTCCTCCGCCCGGGGTCCTCCTGGCCAGCACCCGTTGAATCCTCTTGCAGAGTCGAGTGGCAGCCAAGGCAGGTGCTTGGGCTTCCCAGGAGGAGATGCATCCTCCAGGCTCACCACTCGGGGGTTGTGGCGTGGGGGGTGGGGGTAGGGGGGGGTCTCCTCTCCTGGGAGAGGAGCAGTCGGGGCAGAGCAGCCAGAGTGGATCTCGGCAAGCAGCCGCCTCAGATCATATCAGGCTGCTCAAGTTATTTCATGGTATTCAAGCAGCAGCGGCTCATCCTCACAAGTCGGCGGCGGTGGCCGGGGGGGGGGGCGCCAAAAGAGGCGGCTTGGGTGGATCCTGTCTCCCTCACCACTCACCCCACCCACCCGAGAGCTGGGCGGCCTGCAGGTGGAGCTGCGTGGTTGGCCTTGCAGCTCTGCCTGTTGAATGGCCAGCCTGCAGGCAGTGTGGGGGGGGGGGAGAGGAGCCCCCCAAGCCTGCGCTGGGAAGCAGAGGCAGCTGCGCCTCCCGCTGCAGCTCCTTAGGAGGAGGACCAGCCGCTTCTGCCTTTTTTTGCCGCACTGTGACCTGGAGCTCCTCTTCTGCTTCTCTCCGTCAATTCGCATCCTCTAATAGGATTTTTAAAAGTTATTGACAGATGCACTTCAAAGCCAAGTGTGACCACGGCCCAGCCCTCCCCAACGTGGAGGAGATGGGGCGGTTATTCTCTCCACCTGGAATGCGGCTGGCTCCGCGTCAGACGCAGGCCTGGCTGCTGGAGACTGCCGCTCATTAAAACCACGGCCCAAGGCAGAAGCAGGACTAAGGCCGCCTGCCCGCCCGCCCGCCCGCCAGAGCTCCTTCACTGCTCCCGCCGTGTAGAGGCCGGCTCGGCGTGGCCTCGGGGCGGCTTTGTGCTGCGTCTGCCTTGGAGGGGCGATTCAGCAGAGAGAGCCAGCTGCGTTGGACAGAGTGTTGGGCGTAAACCGGGGGCTGGTTTCATGAGGACATAAGGGCAGCCCTGCTGGATCAGGCCCAAGGCTTTTCCCACAGGGAAGAAGAAGCCCACAGGCGAGAGATGGAGGCATGCCCCCTCTCCTGCCCTTGCTCTCCTTGCAGCTGGCATCCAGAGGCCTCCTGCCTCTGAGCCTGGTGCCAGTCTGTAGCTATCAAGACTAGTAGCCACTGATAGGCCTGTCCTCCATGAATTTGTCTAAGCCCTGCTTAAAGCCTTCCAAGCTAGTGGCTGTCACCATGTCCTGCGGCAGAGAGTTCCATAGGTTAATTATGCAACGTGTGAAAAAATACTTCCCTTTTTCGGTCCTCAGTTTCCTGGCAATCAGTTTCGTGGGATGGCAGAGGGAGAAAAAATATCTCTCTCCGCACCATGCATAGTTTTATAGACCTCTATCATGTCTCCCCTTCGCCACTTTTTTTCTAAACCAAAATGTCCCAGATGTTGTAGCCTTGCCT
Organism: Hemicordylus capensis; assembly: GCF_027244095.1. NCBI lineage: Eukaryota > Metazoa > Chordata > Lepidosauria > Squamata > Cordylidae > Hemicordylus > Hemicordylus capensis. Next base: position 666,068 of record NC_069669.1, read on the forward strand.
CCTAAGGAAAGTGCTCCAGGCCCCTGGTTCAAACCAACACTTGGCCACAAAGCTTACAGGGTAACCTTAGGCCGATCTCTCCCCCACCCACCACCCACCACAGGCTCACTGCAAGAATAATATGGGTCTGCCTCGACCCATGTTGCTCTGAGCTCCCTGGAGGAAGGGTGGCTTCAGATGGGATGGAATGATGATGAATCCAGCACAGCAGGGCTTCTCCAGATGTTGCTGGACTACAACTCCCATCACTCCCCGCCTTTGACCATTGTGGCTGAGGATGAGAGGAGCTGTCGTTCAACAACATCTGGGGACTCTGAGACCCGCTGCTTTGCAGAATGGCATCCCGTCCCCGCCAAAGAGTGGGTGGTGTGCCTGTCTCAGTTGGGCTCACTGCCCCTGCTATTTTTCAGGTAGAAGGCACACTGAGGGTTCCACAAACCTGGGCACCAATGGGGGCTTCCTCCCAGAGTAAATAGCAAGCACAGGGGCCTGATCCAAACCCAGACCCCCTGCAGATGCAAACCAGCCACATTTCAGCCACCAAGCTGCTGACCTTTGACTGGGCAGATCTTCTAAGATCACCCAGGTTCTGCTCAAAATGCCAGTCTTGCTTGGTGGCGCTGAGCCCTCCCCTGACCCAGCAGCAAGGAGAAGCCAGGCCCTCCTCCAAGCTCTTCTGGGCTTCAGGAGAAGCACTGGCTACTTGGTGCCCGTCTCTGGCGAGCACAGTCCGGTGAGCGGCAGGCAGGCGTTGTTGGCCCAGCTCTGCACGGGGAAGCAGTGTGGTGGGGAGAAGTCACACACAGGCAATTAACTTTCCTGAATGAAAAAGGGGGAGATGGGCGGGGAGAGCGCTCCAAGCTCATTTCCTCAGCTGCTGCAAGGGAGATATGGGAGAGGAGGGAGGATGGATGGATGGATGGATAAATGGGCTCCTCCTCAAGCAGGAGATGAGGAAGAGGGAATCCACTGGTTTGACAAGGCATAGCACTCCACACCTCTTTTCGACTCCAAGGCCCAGTCCCCAAACATGCAACGTACTAAAGAACAGACCACTTCTGGGCATGTGCAGAGTGCCTCTCCCTCATCCAGTAAAGGCAGCTGTCTCCCAAAAGAGAGTGCACTGCAAGTCCACTGCCCCTGCTGAGCGGCCCCTTCCTTGGTTCCGTCCACCCTAAGCTCTTCCGACCTGTTCAGCCTCCGCTCAACCCTGCTGAAGCCCCTTCAGCCACATCTTCTCTCCTGTGCTCTTCACCTGCCTGAAAGTGATGGCATATCTTTAGTCCGGCTAGCCATCAGGCAGGTCTGGGCACCATGCCAAACGACCGCTTCTTTGAACTAAGGTTTAATTAGCAAACCTGGATTGGTGCTGCAGGTGATCACCCAAACTTGGCTTGTTTCACCCCATTGTGGCTTGTTTGGGCCCCACGCCTCCTCCTTGGCCTTCCATGAGCCAGACTAGCCTCTCTCTCTGCAGGTGGGTGCAGCGCTACTGAAACAAACCAAGATTAAACCACATTTGTGGGTTCAGACTCCTGCAAGATCAAGGTTAGGAGAAACCAAATAACTTCAGATCTTGGGTTTGGATTGTGGTTTGATTGCCTAAAGTAAGCTGGGGTGGTTGCTGTCCTGTTCCAGGCAGAAGTTCTCTTGGTTCCAGCAGGGGAAGGGGGCCGGTTCAGGGTAGGAAACTGACCAAGGAACAGCACCAAGGCCAGCTCCCAGGGCAGGAGCAGCACTGTGCTACCTTTCCTATCAAGACATCAGGCAGCATATAATTTAACTGCATCACGCAAAATAAAAGCAACCTGGCAGCAAAACACTAACCAGCTACTGGCATCTGGAGACCAGGTGGGGATCCATCCTTACAGGCGAGAAGGTCTGCCTTATACCACGCCTGAGTCCCAATAGCTCTTCATTTCTAAAATTAAGATGGAAAAGTGCTGGAAACAGCAGGACACTCAAGGGACAGCAATTGCCTGTCTCTTTCGGGCTGCATTGCAAGCGTCCCCCACCCCCCCGGATTCACACCTGGCTAGGTAGGTTTCTCACTTCCCTGAAACACATTCCGCACCCCTCTGTTTTGTTTCTGGCTGGGGGGAAAGAGAGAGCCACCGACAGCTCCTCAGGGCCTAGCATCATCCCGCCCCCCCGCCCCGGACCCCCGCAGCTAAAAGCTCACCCAGAGCTGCAGTCTCCCTTCTCATGCTTTTGACCTCTTGTGAAGCCTCCCTCCCTCCCTCCTCTGGGATGGCTGACGTTTCGGCTCACATGGCCCAGACTGCAGAGGAAGCCGGGAACGCAGGGCGCCCCTTGGGCCGAGAGGGCCCTGAGCCTCTGGAGGGAGCCCTCCGAGGCCGGGCAAAACGGGCCGCTTGCTCCCTTTGCCCAGCCCTGACTTGCCTCAGCTGATCTCCAGTTCTTCACCTCTTCTAGCTGCTATTCCCATGAAAGCTTAACACTTATGTAACTTGTACTTTGTCTACCACCGGACGATACCTTGGAAAACTTGAAGCTTCATCACCAATTTTGTAATTGCAGCCGTATTTACATAACGTTAAGTATAAGCAGACGAAAAGCCCGTCAAGTTCTAATCCAAGAATTCTCAACCTTGGGTCCCCAGACGTAGTAGCTGGACTTCAATCCCCATCATCGCGATGATGATGGAAGATGTAGTCCAACAACATCTGGGGACCCAGATTTGCCCCAACTGGAAGCCCACGAGCAGGACTTGTAGGCCAGTCGCCTCCCTGTTGGCCCCCATTTGGCATTCAGAGGTAGACTGACTCTGTTTGGAGAGGTTCCATTTAGCTGCCCTGGCAAAGACCCCGGGCAACGTTAGCCTAGAATGCAAGCCATGAGCTGTTAGGATTTTGGACATCGTGGCTGCTGATACAGGCAGAAAGAGTCGCTTGGAGTCTCAGTTGGGACACCATCATCAAAGTGCCCCCAAAGTCTGGTTAGCAGACTTTCATGTATTTATTTATTTTGTACATGGTTATTCCGCTCCATATATAAATTTCTGGGGTGGGTGGGTTACAATTTCAAAGCATAAACACAATACTGACACAACAATGCCATTTTGCACTCAAGTGTTGAATGGGTTGTGGGGCTTCAGAATGAATCCACGTCCTGGCCTAGGACTCAATCCATAAGTGGCTTGTCCTAATGAGCCGGGGCGGGGGGGAGGGTAGGCGCCAAAGGAGGCACAGCTGCCTCTCCTCCCTTCCTGGAGCTCCGTTTGCTCCTCTCTCTCCTGCCCTGTGCATGGCCAGCCTGCTGGCACTGTGGCTCCTGTTGAGGCTGGGGTGGGGTGGGAGGGAGAGGAGCAAGTGGAGCTCTGGGAAGCAGAGGCAGCTGCACCTCCTTTGGCTCCCGCCGGCCTGTTCGTAGGCTGCACGGCTGCTGACCTCATCGGAGCCTTTCTTCCTCCCAGATGCAGGTGCGAGGGAGCCCCAGGAGGAGGGCCAAGGAGTGCTGTTGAAGCACCCTGCAGAGCTCATGCTTGGTTTGTGGGGGGGGGGAGGCGGGGGGGGGAAGGGGCCTTCCTAAAAATACAGCTGAAATGACAAATTAATTTTTGTCTCGATGAGAACACAGAGCGAGCGACTGCTAGGAGCTGGTAGGACAAAGCCGGTGATTAAAAGATAATAAGTGCTTTCGTGTTTATAAGTTATGCGCTCAGTCCTGGAGAGGCATATTTTTAGGCTTCCAAGAACCGAACCCACCAAGCCAAAGGCAGCCACCGCCGCCGCCTGCCAGATGCTCAGCAGTCCCCCTCCCCTCGCTGGGGTGGGCAGGCTCCGGCGGCAGCAAAAGCAGGGGGGGGCGGAGCTCCAGCCAGGCTCCCATTCTGGCGGAGGGGGGGGGGCTGGATTCAGACAAGAGATGCAGCTCTCCCCCCCCTCGCCCCGGGCCTCTTCTGCCTTGAGCCACCACTGGGCAAGTCCCAGCAAGAGCCACCTGCTCATCTGCCTCCCCCACCCCGAGGAGAGGCGGCCTCTCTTTTCTCCCTCTGGGGAGGTCTTCTCCAGAGTGGTCTTCTGCAGGCTTCAGATCACCACCCGCCCAGTCTCCAAGCAGAGGGCGGCAGCGGAATCGGTGGCATCTCCTCCTCCTCCTCCTCTCTTGCGCACCTGCCAGGGAAGGTCTGCTGCAGCCCCAGCCGCAGCACGTGGCCACGGAGGGCCCATGCAGGAGTGCAGCTGCAGCCAGAGCCTCCATTGCCTGCCCTGTGCTGGGACGAAGGGCCGAGCGGTAGTCGATACACCCAGCAAGGCAGGGGATGGACAGTCCATTGGACCCAGCACAGAGCAGGCAGAGAGGGGGGTCGTGGGCTCAGGCAGGCAGGCACCCCGGCAAGGAAACAAACAAGGGCGTTAGGAGCATGCTCTTCCAGTGTGCATCAGTGGCGTGTGGGAGGGTATGAGCATCTTGGCCTCAGAGCAGCTGGCTTTGCAGGATGAGTGCAGGGATGTGGGCAGCATAGGCCGGGCGGGCAGGCTTCCCCCTCTGGACGGATGCCCTCCTGGTGGGGCATCGCCTTCTGCGCCACGAGGCTGCGTGCCTCCCTCCGGCTGCCTCGCGGCTTCGTATTTTAGTGGGGTCCCTGCTTAGCCTGGTGCTCGCCTTCCCATGCAGGCACGCCCTCCTCCTGGGCAGCAGAGATGGCTCCAGCTGGGATGAGAAGTGATAAATTCCAAGAAGAAGAGGACAGAGCTCGGGTTGCCTGCAGGCAATATCCCAGAAAGCAGGTGGGATCCTGCAGAGGGCAGGGCGAACCCCACCCTCATCCATTTTCCAAAGGAAGGCAGAACAGCCGGTTGGCAAGGATTGCGGAATGCACTCCGGCAGTTAAGAAGTAAAGGCTGGGTTCACACAGTCACCAGGGTCCACCCCTGCTTTAAAAGTCTCTGTGACCAGTGGAGCGGATTCTGAGAACCCAGAATTTCAGGGCAACCCTGGTCGAGCTGCTCTGGTTCACCAGGCTTTAACCAGGATGGCTAACCAGGACCCAACCAGCCTCGAGTTTTCGTTGCTTGTGTGGATCCACCCCCCCCCGCCACTATTTTGCTCCTGCCTCCAGCTGCTGGACTTCAAGGTTCTGGGTGGGGGGACTAAATTGTTCCCACCAGCCTGAGGTCTGCCCTGCCGTGCTGGAAAGAGTCCCTCCAATGGCTGTATGAAGGCTGTTCGCAGATCCGTTTTGAGTCCCTACCCACCGAATCCCCACCACCTGAGGTGCATCCAGTGGATCTGTGCCATTTCAGAACCTTGTGAATGCTGCCGGGCGGGATAGAGTCCTCCCGGTACCAAATGTCAGCCTAGAAGCCGGGCCGGTTCAGTCTGTGCAGTGCTTGAAGCCGCACCTTAAATTGCAAATGAGACACCACCGCCCCCCCCCCGCCCACCGCAATTTGTATGCAGCAACATCCTGAGCCACTCACACAGCAGATTGTCTTGGAAACTAAGGCCGGTTTTATGAACTTGGGTTTCAAAAGGAGGATTTAGGAGCCGGCTGAAGAAGACAGACGTTTCCTGCCATTTGAAACAGACAATCAGGCCCCTGAGCAGCTGCAGCTTGAAGTGGGGTATTTTTTGGCAGCAACATCAAAATTAAGAAACTCTCCCTTTGAGGCGAAATTGTGCATTCATCTCCCTGCTTTTGAGAGAGAAAAAATGATTTGCAATTTAACTTTCCTCTAACGAGCTCCTGCGATTATGCGGATTCCATAATGGCTGGTTTGGCTGGAACAGATTGTTGGTGCAACCGGTTTACAAAACATTCTCCCATGCAAGCCCCACTTCCCCCCACCCCCACCCCTGTTTTAAATAGCAACAGCTGCGCAGCCTGATAATTATTGCATTTTGTCACAATAAACTTACCAACTTGCTGCTCTTCCCGCTGCAGTTTCCCAAGAGATCTGGCTGGATTAGGGGGTTGTTGTTGTTGTTGCTTAACCCCCTCCCTGCCATGCAAACTTGAATTATGTTCTGGAGAGGAAGAAACCCCCAGACGGAAATGCTCTGCAGGTTGTGCGGTTCCAGAGGGGAACCTCATGCCTGACACGGGAAGCAGCGACTGGGATGGAAAAGCCACTGCCAAGTGTTGGCAGTTCATAAGGCAATCACACAGGAGCGGGCGGGGCCCCCCAGGAGGCACAGGTGCCTCTCTTCCCTGGATGGCTCCTCTTCCTCCCATCCCGCTCTGCCCCAGCAGGGCTAAGTAGTGCTGCGCTGCCTGCAAGCTGGCTATTTGTCAGGTAGAACTGCGCAGTTAAGGGGTTAACTTCGCGGATTGCTCTTCTCTCTCCCACCCTGCCTGAGAGCCACACTGCTTGCAAGCTGGCCATTCATCAGGGGGAGCTGCCTGGAACCATGCAGCTCTACCTGACGAGTGGCCAGCCTGCAGGCAGCCTAGCTCTCCGGCGGGGTGGGAGGGAGAGAGAGGGGAGCCACCCGAGTTGCCTCCTTGGCGCCCCGCTGGCTGACCAGCCTCTGCTGGCTTCAGGTGGGTCTGGGCGCGGCGGGGCTTCTGTTCCTCCAGCTCACAGCCCCTCCAAGGAGGGTCCAGGTGTCATGTTAGTGGAGGCCAACATTGCTTGGTCCCCTTAGGGCGATGGGCAGCAGAGGGCTCCAGGCCTGTCCACTCCTCACCCGGGTGGAAGCAAGAGGAAAGGTCACAGATGGGGGGGGCAGTGCACATTTTGCTGACTGTCTGCCAGAATGCAACAGCAGCCGACCAATTCAAATGGCCGCAGCTCTGGGAACCAGGGTTGCCTCAGCAACAGCGACCAATTTGGATGCTGTTGGACAGATTAAAAAGGTCAAAGGCCCTTCAGCTCAACAGGCAAACACTGCTCTGACTGCTAAATAGGTAGCGACTGCAGTCTGTTGTGCTGGGACGAGCAAGGCTGATACGTCCGTCGGCAGGCGAGAGGTGCGTGCGGTGCAGCTGGACTTGGGAGCTTATGGCTGGGGTGGGGGTTCAGCCCCGGCCATTCTCTCTCGCTGGCCTGTAAACCCGCCCACCAATTGGCTGAACTCTGTGATGTCATGGAATGGGATCTTCAACTCATTGAAAGTCAAGTGCGATGGTTGGTTGGTTTACGTCCTGGAATGCCACTGAATTGGATCGGCAACATTTCTTTGTGGGGGCTTTTTTATTCCGCCTTTTTGTACTCTCCAGTTGATTAGTGCCTGAAAAGGTTTGGTCAGTTTGGCCACAGAGGAAGGGAAAAACAACAACACAAGAAAAATTTAAGCTACACAGACACATCCCCTGATGGGCTAAATAAGGGGCAACTCAGGGGCAATTCAGCACCTACCTGTCAGCTGTGCTGAACAGGGAAGCCATGAAATGGGCAGAACTTGTGAACAGGAAGCTTTTAATTAAAGGCTAGAAATTCCTGAGAAAAGGGTGGTGTGGAAGTTGTCCTTGTTCACTCAAAACTGGAGTGAAATTGGGAGAAATTGATCCAGCACTTAAGGCAAGAAGTGCTGGGGCTGAACTGGTGTGGGCATAATGCTGTCTGAGCTGGAACTTCACGTTGCTCCTCCATGTATGGGACCTGGTTGTGGTTGCGCAGGTGTGGCTGAGATCTCCTAGCAGGCCCCATCTAGCTCCTGTCAGCCCCTGCATTGGCACCAGCATCGGACTCCAGGCCTCCCCACTTAGGAAGCCCTCTGCAAGTGACCGTGTCCAGAACATCAAATGGTGCAAACGAGGAGTTTGTCAAGCAATATTTGCATCCGGAGAATCTGCTTGGGCAGCGCCCCCCCGCCGCCCGCCGCCCGCCGCCGGCTCAATTCTTTCCCAGCTTTGGGCAGCTTGCTCCACTGGGCCCACACGCCGTCTTGCCGTGGCTGGCAGGCTGCGTCTTCACTCCAAGCTGTTACTCCCACTCAGAGATGCCAGTGCCACACCACTTCATGCGGCATGCGCCGGGGAGAAATGCCTCCAAAGGGTTCCGCTATGAGCTGGCGTCCACCCCCACCATTGATCCATGGGCATGGCTCCTCCACAAAGCAGCTGGTGCTCTTGGGGAATCAAGCAGCAGCATCCCACTGCCAGCCACGTCAACACCCCCCTCCACCAGGCCCTCATTCCTGGCTCTGCCTCAGCGGCAAGTCTTTGGTTCTTCTCAACACCAAGCAGTAGGGGCTGGTCCTGACGAGCAGCGGGCGGGGGCGCCTAAGGAGGCGCTGCTGCCTCTGCTTCCCGGCAGCAGCAGCAGCAGCACGGATCCCACTCCGATCCTGCCCCTCCAATCCGTGCTGCCTGCAGCAGGCTGGCCATTCGCCAGGTAGAGCTGCGTAACCTCAGCAGGATGGGGAAGAGAGGAGCTAACGGAGCTCTGTGAAGGAGAGGCAGCCATGCCTCCTTTTCCTACCGCCCCACGGCTCATCGGGATGAGCTGCTCCTGGCCTTCCTGAAGGCATGAAACCTTTTGGGAAGTTCACAAAGAAAAGAATGCAAAACAGAAGAACCCCAAGTAAAAACTCTCAGTTCAAATACCTAAATAGCTTTGCTCATAAAGGGAAGGGAAGGGAAGGGAAGGGAAGTCAGTGTTGACTCCTGGCGACCACAGAGTCATGTGGTTTTCTTGGTAGGGTACAGGAGGGGGTTGACCATTGCCATCTCCTGCCCAGTGTGAGATGATGCCTTTCAGCGCTTCCCTAGATTGCTGCCGCCCGATAGAGGTGTTTCCCATAGTCTGGGAAACACACCAGCGGAGATTCGAACCAACAGCGTCCTGCTCTCTAGGCAGGTTGCTTCCCCGCTGTGCTCATAAGATACCTCAATTTAATCAAATATTTTGAAAATATCTCTTCATTAATATTGAAATACTGATCTCAGCTACTAGAAGTCTTATCAAAGGTTCACACGTCAAAAACATACATAAAAAGTATACATAAATATATAAACAAAGTCTCTAAAAAAGTCCAGAGATCATATTTTGGGTGTGCCCCAGTCCGTGCAATTGAAATCCACAGATGGAACTGGAGTCCTTCTGTGGATTGCAATGGCATGGGTTGGGAGAGTTTTTACTTGGGTGTGGGGGAGGTTCTTCTTTTTTGCTTCCATCAGGTGAACCAAGGAGACAGTTGGTTTTTGCTTATTTTATGGTTCACAGTCAGGAACGCGAACCTGCCTCTAGCAAAATTGCTGCATTTAATATTGATAAGTTTTGCATTTTAAATATTTCTCAAGGACATAGAAGACGGCTGGGGATGGGTGCTCTCAGCATGTGCACAGCCAGAAGAAATTCCAGGGACTCCAGGTATTACTCTGGTCATTTTACTTCCATCCTTCAGACAGCCTTGAACAAAAAAGTTAGCTCTTTGTTTTAGTATTTCCAGCTTTCTGAGCAGCCCTTCCCTGCAAAAGCTTCTTCCGGAATGGCACGAAACTCTCCCCTACTCTGTTCCCACCCCCGTGTGAAGCATCACCTCATGCCCAGAGAAGAGGAACCACATTGGAAGTAGGACCCCATGTTTTTTGGCCAGCCCGGGTAGCCACCCCCCGACTAGTGGTTGCCACCAGGACCTTGTCCCTGGGAGTGGGGCTGGCTCCTGCCCACCCTACCTTGGGGGCCCCTGCTTCTAAAGGGGAGCCCTGAGCCTCACCCAGGTTTGTCCCGGCCCTGACTCTGCAGCTCTGGGACTCAGCACTTGTTGCTGCGGCCAGGGATGGCGGACGGTTCCCGAGGCCACGCTGGGCTTCCAAGGCACTTGGGGCGTTGCTGAAGCACAGCACCAGCACCCCTTGCCCCCTCTCCAGCTCCAAGGTCAGGAGGAAGGGGCATCATGGGGCACTGGCTGTGGGGAGTGGAAATGTGGAGCCCAGTGAGTTTGGGCGGGGGGGGGGAGCTGGGAACCACCTTGCAAACCCAGACCGTGGAGACCCTCATGCCGTGGGTCTCTCTGTTTCTTCACTTTGGGGTGCAGCGCTAACTCAGCCGCAGCAGGGGAGGCTCCGGGTACTGCCCCAAACTTCCCGGCTCCTTCCAGCAACTCAGAACTCCGGCCCATCTAGTCCAGTGTGGCCTCCTCCAACTGGCAGCAGCTTGCCAGGGTCTCAGGCAGGAATCACACCCTTTCAGGTGGGGGTTCAGGGAACGGGCCCTGGGACTTTTGGCGTGCAGGGCATGTGCTCCATCAAGGGCCCGAGGCCATCGCTGCCAGCCGGTTTCTGCCTCAGCCACAGAACTGGACCTGCCCTCTGGGTTAACCGATGCTGCAGATGCCAGCTGAACATGTGATTAACAAAGTTGTGGCCTGAAATTCACACACACACACACACCCCAGTGCCATCTTATCCCTTACCCTGGGTGCAACACTGTGGCACATCTCCTAAGCAACCCTGGAAGAGATGCAACCTCCAACCTTTTCTGTGACGCTGGGGAATTTGCTTCCCAAGCCCATTCAAGGCACTGGCTTGAATCTCGAAACTCCCTGCACCCAGCAGTGGCTCGTCCTAAGGAGCCAGGGGGGTGTCAAAGGAGGCACAGCTGCCTCTGCTTGCTGGCTGCGGCTCGGGGGGCTGCTTCTTCTCCTGCCCCACCCAAGAGCTGCACTGCCTGCAGGCTGGCCATTTGTCAGGCGTGGTTAACCGTGCAGCTCTACCTGATGAATGGCCAGCCTGCAGGCGGCACAGGAGGGAGAGGAGTCGCCCGAGCTGCTTCCGGGAAGCAGAGGCAGTTGTGCCTCCTCGGCTGCCTGCTGGTTCATTAGGGCCAGTCACTACTGCCTACCATGGTTCCAAATTGTAATTCCATAATTCCATATCTATTCCACACACTGTGAAACAGCTCATTTCAGTTCCACAGTGAAACTTTTGCTTTGTTTTTGTAATTAGCATAAGTCTCCCACCCGATGATTAATGGCCCAGCTCCAGGCATGTTTACTCAGAATGGAGTCCCATTCTTTCGAAGTGTGCTGAGAACTGTAGCCCTTTTTGGTGGGGGTTCTAGTAAAATCCACCCTTTGAAAAGACCGGCTGATTCTGTAGCCATATTTGGAGAAGACTGGACCGGTCCGCTGGCCACGTCTTCGTTGGCCAGCCGACAAGTGCCACCACCAAGCCCTTGAAGAGAGTCGGTGGAAGGACCTCGGGGAGGCAGTTCGGCTCTGCGCTGCCTCCTCCTCCAAGCGGGGGGGGGGAGGGGGGCGTAGCTCGGGGCAGAGCTTCTGCTCTGGATGCAGATGGAGGGTCCCAGAGTCCGTCCCTGGTGGCAGCATCTCCAGGTCGGGCTGGGAATGACTCCTGCCTGCAGCAACCTTGAAGAAGCCGCTGTGAGTCCGTGTAAACAGTACCGGGCTAGATGGACCACTGGTCCCACTCGGTAGGTGGAAGCTTCCTCGTATGGTACCACCGACAAAGACTGGCCCTACTAGCAAACACCTTTTCATCGTTGTAGGCTCCTGGGAGACCCAGGGGAGCATGGCAGTGGGGGCCAGGCATGTTGGGGGTCCCGAGTTTTGCCTGGGCTGGAGACTCTCCCCCCGCCATAGTGATCAGCTGGCAGAAACCCCCACCCTGCCAGACAAAGAGATCAGGCAGCGGGCTGGGTTTTTTGAGAAGCCACAGGTGGGCATGTGCTGCCAACCGGGGGGTGGGGGCTGCCCTCCGGGGTCAGCCAGTGTGTGCTGTTCCTGCCCACGGCCTTCCCTTCGCAACAAAGGGCCACACAGCCACCACCATTCCTCTGGATGTGTTTTATTGGTATATTGGTTTTCCTTCAGCCACCCACACGTTCCAGGTCTCTCCCATTTGTGCAGGCTGTACCTTGAGTGCTGCACCTGACAGGCCAGGTGCAGATGGGATCCAGCACTGCCGTCTTCTTCGCGCTTCCAGACACTGACCTCGCCCCACGTGGCTTCGTTGCAGGGCCGTGGCTGATCCAAGCCGCGAGCGTCCGCCCTTTTGCCACAGACGTGAGAGCTGAATATGCCAGGAAACCCAGCGCCCTTCCGCAAGCCACCCGGAGGGCGAAGGGCCGTCCCTTCTGGTCCTGTGGGAGGAAACGGGATCCCAAGCTATGTAACGCATGCACACAATACAGAGAGCCCCCGCAAGCCCAGCAGCCTCAGAACGCCTGGGACAGAAGAAGGGACGAGCATCTCCGTTGCCTCATCAGCTCTCCGGCTCACTGCTTCGTGCTGGCAGATGTCCCACGGATGTTGCTTCTGGGTGCACACACAGCCCACGGTGGGGACAGCCAGCCGGGGTGGGCGCAGTGCCAGTGCTGCTTCCACCTCCCTGCAGGGGCTGGGGCCTGCGAGCCATCAGCATCTGGACCGCCCACTGGGTGCCCCTTCTTCCCCCAGGCATGGGGGCGAAGCTCAGTGTCCCTTCTTGGGCAGAGAACGAGAGACGCGGGATCCGGGGAGACCCGAACACAGTCACAGCCGAGCCGTTGGGCCACTTCGTGAATGGCAGCGCAGGACTCAGGAAACCAGGGCGCCCGTCACGGGGTATCTTCTTCAAGGACAAAGTTTCACAGGTTACACCATCGTCACTGGAGGCGGGGGCGGGGCGGGGCAGGGGCGGGGTGGGGGGGCGCGGGGGGTCACATCATGCAGTCTCTACAAGAAAGACACCTCTGTACACTGCCTGCCAGGCAGGGCCACTCTCCTTCCGCCAGAGCCCTTGGCCAGCCAGAGCGGCCTCTGGCCTCACACGGGGGTGGTCCGTCGGTTGGCGGGGTTGTTGTGCAGTGACTCCTTGAATTCCTTGGGGAGGGAGTTGTGGATCTGTAGAAACCCGTGATCCCTCTCTGAGTTGAGGAGCGTCCCGAGGGTCACCTTGGAAGGATCCCTGGAGAGGGTGAACATGGAAATGTCGGTGGAAGGGATGGTGTTGAAGCCCTTGCCGAGGGGGGACAAGTCCCGGGACCGGGGCTCCGTCGAGCGGGAGCTGGATCTCCGCCGGAAGCGGTAGCGGTAGGTGGGCAGGCGGGCAAAGGCGGACTTCTTCAGCAGGGCCACCGAGTGCGACCTGGCTCGGATCTGGCGGTGCCTCTCGATGTACATGTGGACCGCGACGACTCCCACCATTTCGGCGATGATGAAGGACAGGGCCCCGAAGTAGAAGGACCACCCGTAGGAGTAGCTCTTCTTGGAGTCGCTCTGCCCGGGGTCGCCGGCGTTGGCCGAGATGTACACTATAATCCCAATGATGTTGCTCAGTCCTGGAGGGGAGGAAGGGAAGGAGGTTACCGCGGGGGGCACCCCACTCTGCTCCCAGGGCGTTCCGGCAGCACGCAAGGCCCTCTCCCCCCTTGAGGGAGGCACAGGGGTGGCTTTTCCTAAGGACTCATCAGCGGGGGGCGGGGGGCGCAGCTCCCCCTCCCTCCCAGAGCTCTGTTTCCTCCTCTCTCTCCCACCCCACCCACTGCCTGCTGCCTGGCCATTCATCAGGTAGAGCTGTATGCAACCACACAGCTCTACCTGAAGAATGGCCAGCCAGGCAGCATAACTCTTGTTAATAACGGAGCAGGCTGGGATGGGAAAGGGAGGAGCAAGCGGGGCTCCAGGAAGGAGAGGCAGCCGGGCCTCCTGGGGCGCTACTCTAGCTGGTTGGGATGAGCTGCCCTCTTGCACCCTCAGGCGGAACGTCTTCAGGTTAGGCGCCCTGTGGTTTTAGGATGGTTTTAGGGCTGTCCTTGACGTTTTTAAAATTCCGCTGTGAACTGCTGTGAGCAGCCTCCTATAGAAAAGCCGGTGGCTCATTCTTGGAAGGAAGCAAAAGAAATGAAGCAGGCGGGTTTCAGACCGATTTCACACTTCTCCCAAATGGTGCACAGGCACAGCCTTGGTCCGGGCCACTGAGAAGCCGGGCCAGTTGGCGCTCACCTGCCGACACAAAAAAGATCCCTGCGCTGAGAATGACGTTGAGTTTGCTCTTGTAGAACTCGCTGGCTGCCACACAGAGGCCCCCAAAGAAGAGAAGGCCCACGCTCAGGATGGGGAAGATGCTGGATGCCCTCACTGCACCTGGAGAAGGAGGAGGAGGAGGAGGAGGAGGAGGAGGAAGAGGAGGAGGAGGAGGAGGAGGAGGAGGAAGAAGAGGAGGAAGAAGAGGAGGAAGAGGAGGTGGCAAAGCCCAGTCAAACAGCACTCAGCGGACCCGGAAACAGTGCCTGCTATGCACAGTCACGGCTTGTCCACATGAGCCGGCGGGGTGCCCAAGGAAGCAGAACTGCCTCTGCTTCCCCTGCCTGAGAGCTGTGCTGCCTGCAGGCTGGCCATTCGCCAGGGAGAGCTGTGCAGTTCTGCTTGATGAATGGCCGGCCTGCAGGCGGCGTGGCTCTTGGGCAGGGCAGGAGAGAGAGCGGCCGCCTGATCTGCCTCCTTGGGCGCTCCTCTGGCTCCTCTGGACCAGCCGCTCTGGCTTAGGCAGCCTCCTCCTGTTTGCATGCCGGAGGGACCACTGCATGCAAGCCACCGAGCAAGATGGGAACTGCCGGAGGGCCCTTAAGACCTGACCCACAGTTCCAAAGGGCCGGGAATAAGGCAGGAGAAGCCTCCGACCCAACCATTTCAGGTGCTGGCAGCTGCACGCCCTACTGGCCAGGAGGAGAATTCCACAAGCCAGGTAGGAGGAGGGGGAGATGCTCACCTGCTCAGGTGGGAGGCAGTGGGGCAGCCCAGAACCTGTATCCAGCTCCAGAGTGCGGGTGGAGGGGACATGGCCTCCCTGACGACGACGAGTGAACTTACTGTGTTGCCAAGTGGCCTGGATGCTCAGAGCAGATCCAGAGGGCCCTGCTGGTCAACAGGACCCCCCGCCCCCCCCGTACTCTGACCAGCAGCAGGCCCTCCTAGATTGGGCTCGTCATTCTCCTTTCTGTTCCCCACAGGGGTCTTCCCTCCAGCACACGTTTACTCTCCCCCCACCCCCCAGCACAGAACTGCAGGCCCCCAGGAGTTGTGAACTTACGCAGGAGGTATTCAGCGGCATCCTGGTCATAATCGACATCCTCAGGGAAATGGTTGATTTGCTTACAGACTCCTCGCCAGGACCCTGAGGAACCAAGAACACAGAGGCAGGGGAAGAATGTGGACCCTGAGACCTCCCGTGAGCAGAGGAAGAAGAGGCAGAGGAAAGCAACCCTTCGCCCTCCTCATGGCAAGGACTTAAGAACAGCCCCGCTGCTGGATCAGACCCCAAGAAGCCTCCCTAGTCCAGCATCCCGTTTCCCACAGTGGCCCACCGGTGACTTCTAAATGTGTCAGCAGGGCAGTGGCGGTAGTGAAGAAGCGAAGCCCCCCCCCCCCCCGCGAACACACGTTTAAAAATAATAAACTTTGTGGCCTCCAGCCACCAGGGGACATGCTTGCAAGGAAGCCACTGCTCTTGGGTGGGGCAGAATGGGAGAAGATTCCCCTGAGCTGCTGCTGGGAAGCAGAGGCAGCTGTGCCTCTTCTGGTGCCCCCCTGGCTTGTTAGGGGAAACCACGTCTGTCTGTCTTGTGATGCCCGCCCCACTGAACTGGGTGGATGCACCTTTGGGTGCCTGTGAGGAGGTGGCTCGAATTCCATGGTTCTTCCATGCAAAGAGCTCCTCACGGCTGCAGCTGGACTGGCAGGGACCCAAGATCTAGCACTGCCCTTTCCTCACAGCCCACTTGAGGGTCCGCCTCTGACTCTGCAACTAAAAACGTGTTAATTTATTGAGAGAAGTCAATACCGGCCATTCAGCTCAAAGCAGAGCCCCAGGAGGGCTCACAATGACCCCTAAGGGAAGAATGGGATGGCTTAAATGATAACCCAGCACTCAAAGCCACCCGAAAAGGAAAGGAGCGCAAGCCAGGCCGGCTTCTTGGAAGCAGGAGCTCCCCAAGGGGGCATCACCCCTTTCCTCGGGTACCACCAGCCTCACCCCAGAAGACCCCCCCCCCGAGAAGGGCTGGTTAGGGTTGATGATGATTAGGGTTAGGCCCTGGATGATGACCTCAGAAGGCAGGCAGGCAGGCAGGCTCAAGGCTGTCTTTCCTCAGTGGCTCAAGAGTAAATTGCCTGAATGTCGCAGAAATAATCAAATTAAGCAGAAACTCCCATCCATAATTCATATTTTGTTGCTGCGAAAGCACCGCTGAAGCACTTTAATGCTCTCCTTCTTCCCCCTGAAGCATTTCAGGAGAGTACGAGAAGCAGCAAAGATATTTATTTATTTCTACCATTTATGAATTGCCTCTCCACGAAGCGCTTGAGGTGATTTACAACACCGCCAAAACACTCACTAAAGATGGGTTTTTAAAAACAAAAATCATTAAAACCGTGCAACAATAAAGCCGTCACCGTCCACGTTGAAAACCTCGTTGTCAGCCGTAATGAAAGATGACATGGCTGGAGCTGCAATTTCACCTGCAGGGCTGGCGGGAGAGGGAGGCCCCTTCGTGAGCCTGAAGGAGCTGGCCAAGGGGGACTGGCGGAAGATCCGGGCGGGATTCAGCCTGCTCTGGTGGCCCTTGGGTTGGGGGGCCCTGGGCAAGAGCGTCACTGGGGGCCCCTTGAAGAGATGCATGGAAGTCAGGCCATTTAAAACCAACCAACCTGACTTCACTCTATACATGAAGCAGCAACGCAAGTATGGGTAACCTGTAAGAAAGAAAGCCTAAGCACTTTCTGTGAAGGGTAGTTAAAGCCCATGTGGTTATTAACGCTTCATCCATGACGCAATGTACAAGATTCGGGGGTGGCCCTCAACGGTGGGGCCCGGGGAGCTCGGGTGGCCCACCTGAGAGCGATGCTGCTTGCAGGCTGGCCATTCGTCAGGTAGAGCTGCACCGTGCACGGATGAACGGCCAGCCTGCAAGCAGTGCGGCTCTCCTTAGCGCTAGGGCGGGATGGGGAGAGTCAGAGGAGCCACCCCGAGAGCTGCTGCCGGGAAAGAGAGGGACCTGCACCTGCCTCCCCCCCCAACTCCGCTGCTGCCTGAGAGAGACACCATGCAGAGAGGAGTGTGCATGAAGGCGGAGCACGGGGGGGGGGCGCCTGGCACGGGGGGGGCGCCTGAGCTGTCAGGGGCACGGAGCCTCCCCCAGCTCTGCTGCCCACAGAAGCAGCAGCAGCCCTGGGATGCAGAGAGCAGCAGCGTCTCCCGCTCCCCCAAGACTGGCCTGGCTCAGCAGCCTGCCTTCTGGATCCAGCTCAGTTCCCTTGAATTCACATTGCTCACTCCTGGCCAGATCCCTCCTCCTGGCCTCGATTCTTCTGCCGCCTCTTTAACTCTTCCTGGCCCACCACAAACCTCCTCCTCCTCCACCCCCCCCCCAGGGATTGTGATAGAGCTCCTTCAGCCCCGCCCTGCCTGGGGCCTGGGGGGAGGCCCTGGTCTGGGGGAGCCTTACGTGTCAGGGTTGCCCACCATCCCTGGGGTCCCGGAAGTGGTGGTCAGTGGTGGTGGGGTCCTGCTTGGGGCAGAGGCAGAGCCGAGAGCGGCGGTGGCCAAGGCCATATCCCTGGATGCACCCGGGAGGGGTGTTGTTCCACAGGGAGCCGGCCCTTTGGGGTGGCGGCAGCCCATCTCGTCCAGCCTCCTGTTTCGCACCGGGGCCCACCAGATGCCGCTGGAAGCAATCAGTATGGACTAAGCCTGGGTGTCCCTCCCTGGCAGAACTGGGGGGGCATCGGGGAAACCTCAGTTGTCATTGCAACATCTGCCCGATCCCACCAGGTGCTCCAGGCCAGTCTCCATTTCATCGGAAACCTCGCAGTCTGTGATCCCCCATCGCAAACGCTGTCTCTTCAGCACGCAATCCTGGCGACACATCTAGGCAGAAGTCATCTGGCAGACGGCAGAAACGTGCAGCTTCTCTCTTGCCCCCAGCTTGTGCTCCTGCTGGGGGCGGGAGCGGTCAGCCACTGGGCAGCCTGCAGGTGGGGGAGGCGTCCCAGAGGGCCCAGGGAGAGGAGGGCCGCTGTGCTGAGCCACAGAGGCATGGGGCGGCGGGGGGTGGGGGGAGAAGGGGCCAAGCCCCAGTGCTGCCTTGAGGGCAGGGATGCCCTTCCTCCAGACGGACCCCAAGGCCACGCCTGTGGGAGAAGCTCACACCTTTCCTTCAAGAAGCTTCGAGGAACTGGTGTCAACTCCTTGCTGCTGCCGCCCACCTGGGGCTCCTCTCCTACGAGGGCATAAAATTAGCAGGGAACACTTGTTGCCAGCTCTGCCTGCTCTCTGGGGGTGGGGCTGGGGCTGGGGGGGAGCCCCTCTCTCTGGTGGCGGCACTTCCATCCTCTTCCTCTCCCCCTCCAGCCCTGGGGGCCGAGAGGCAGCCTGGCTCTTGCACTCTGCCCACCAGCCGGAAGGGTCTGAACCACTCGAAGGAGCCACGCCGGGCCCCCTTCCCAAAGGCAGGCAGGCAGGCCCCCCCCCCACTTTTGCCCTCCTACACCGAGCAGAGAGAAGACAGTCGAATCAGTCAAGTTCCTCCCACCCGCAGCGGAGCTTCAGCGAGAGAAGCGACTCCGTTCCCTAACGGGTGAGTTGCTTAGAAACCTGGGTGGTGGGTGCTCTTTTCGGCAAAGCAGGCGCCGGAGAGAGAGAGAAGCCAGGAGAGCTGCTGCCAAAAGAGGCCCCTCCTTGCCGAACCCGCCTCAGCCCTGTTCTTGGAGGACGTGACAGGACCCAGGCATTCTGCCGAGAGCCTGGCCGTCCCCACGGCCGCCCATCTCTGGGCCCGAGACTGCAGGCACCCGGTCCGAGCTGTGGTGGTTTCTCACGCCCAGGAGGGCCTGGCTCTCCCGGGTCTCCGTCAAGGAGGCCTCTCCCTTCCCTCTCGTCTGAGGGGCTGTGGGTCTAGCTCGGGGCCTCCCATGGGTGGTCCTGGGGCTCAAGGAGAAGGAGGCTGCTGCGACGAAACCATCGCCCCACCCTTGCAGGCAGTGGTGGCTCCTCCTCACGAGGGCGCCAAGGGAGGCACAGCGGCCTCTGCTTCCTGGCAGCAGTTCGGGGGTCTCTTCTCTGTCCCCCCCACCCCGCCCAAGAGGGATGGCCAGCCTGCGGGCCGTGCGGCGGGAGAGAGAGGAGCCACCCCAGCCGCAGCCGGGAAGCAGAGGCCGCCGCGCCTCCATGGGCCACGCCACCCCCCAGCGGGTGAGGAGGAGCCGCGTCCAGCCGTCTGCGGAGGAGAAGGCTCCGGCCTCCGAGCGGCAGTCCTGAGGGCGGCCTCTCCTCCCCGCCACTGCCCAAGCGCTCCTGCTCCGCCGGCTGCCTCCCCCTCTGGGTTGAAAAAGTCATAACAATAAGCCGACGGGGCTCCGCAGCCTCCTCCTCCTCCTCCTCCTCCAGGCATCGCTCTCCTCTCCCCAGCTCTGCGCTGGGAACTGGGCATCCGCCCGAAGCGGCTCTCCCCAGCCCACTACGGCCCGCTCCTCGGCTTGCCTGCCTCTGAAGGCGCCCAAGGAGACGGGCACAGTCCACCTAATGGGAACGGCGACAGAGGACTGCAAATATTTATATGCCGCTTTCCAACAGAGGTTTCCAAAGCGGTTGACACAGAGAGCTAATAAACAAACAAATAAGGCCTGAGCAATACACCTGCACACAGAGTGACTAGCCGTTCTTCTGCTTAAAGGCCTGCAGTGGACAGCCAAGTTTCCCGGCCTGTGCTCAAGTTCCAACAGGGCAGTGGCCTCTCCGGGCAGCTGGGCCCCAAGTGATGGTGCCAGTGCAGAGAAGGTCCCGCAAGCCGTGCCCAGCACAGGGCCTCCACTGCAGACCTCCTGTGGGTGGCGATGTGGGTGCACGAGCAGAGAAGCTCTCCGAAGCCTCCGACCCCAAAACCGCAACTGTGGCTTGGGCTTGGTGGCAGCTGCTAGGCAGGAGCGGAGCTTTCGTGAGGCACGGTGAGGCGGGAACCTCAGGGGGCAAAGGACTGGGGCCCCAGCCAAGGAAGTATGCGGAGGACTGCAGCCTTTCTTGGGCTGCTCTTTGGCAACCAACTGGACTTCCCGGGGATCTACAGAGTTGGCCCTATCTTCGGCCCATCCGTGCCCATAGAGACCCCCCCCCCGGGGCACCCTCCTGGGCACAGCCGATGGTCATGTCTGAGGATGACCAGCCCCTTTCACTCACTGGAGGGGATTCTTCTCTCCACAGCACCATCCGTGCAGGCAGCCCCGAGCAGAGCAGGTGGGCTTTGGTCCTGAAGAGTTGGCCCTCTCAGCACAAAGGGGGCAAGGGGAGGCGGAGGAGGCGGCGGCAGGGGCTGAGCCGGATCCTGCCACACACCCTGGAGAGCAAAGCCACCTCCTCGCGAGGGGTCCTTTGAAGCCCACCTCCAACTCTGTGTGTGATGGGTGGGGGTGGGGGCATGGGGGGCAGGGGGGGACCCACATCCCTGCCCGTTACTAAGTTCCACACCAGCGCCAATCTATTTTATCCTCTGACATTTATCTCGGATTTTTTTTTTAAAAAAACCTCCAATCTATTCATTAAAACCCTAAGACAGTTCCCATGGCAACCATCCAGTCATGTGACTCCCAGAAATATGCTCCGACTTTGGGGGAAACACCAGAAAATCGTGTTTGAGCCGAGAGAAAAGGATCTGGACCATTCCCGCTGACTTGGCGGGCAAGCCCCTCCATGGATCCCCATGGAGGGGCTTCGCCACCCCACCCCACCCCACCCCACCCTGGGCAGTGGCTAGCAGGCCTCTTCCTCCATCCCTCCCCACTGCCTTTCCTGGTCCTCTTGCAGAAGATGGGGGGTCAGCAACAGGCCCACGCGGAGACCTTGGCTGAGGTTGCACCCAGGGGTGGGAGGGGAGGCTCTGTTGCCTCCCCTTCCCAGAGCTCCATGCGCCCCTTTCTCTTTCAACGCCCCCCCCCCGGTGTTGATGACATCCCTGCTGCCTGCAGGATGGAGAGGCAGCTGTGCCTCCCTTCCCCCCCCCGCCCGCCCGGTCCTTAGGACGAGCCACTGCTGGATCCACTGTAGCCCCTTTCATCAACACTGGCCACATGCAGAAGGGGACAGGCGTGCTGAGAAGCCCCCACTCGAAGGCATCCTGCTGTTTCCCCAGGAGTCCTCCTCTCTCTGGCAGGATTTCTCTTCTGTCAGCCGCAAACGGAGCAAGCCCTTGACCTCTGAAGGACCCCCCCTGCTCCTGAGAGTCCACACATCAGTCCCAGGCGCACCCCTGCAGCCTTAGAGGACAATTCAGACTCCATGAGAGAGAGAGAGGCACATCGGCAGCTGCCATCGACTGAGTCAGGCCCTTGGTCCATCTAGCTCAGGACTGTCTACGCAGACTGGCAGCAGCTTCTCCAAGGTTGCAGGTGGCAGGAGTCTCTCAACTGCTTTGTATATAATTGTGCTTTGGCAACGTACTGTATGCTTTGGTAGTTTGTTGGTCCAATAAAAAAATCTTGCCCTATTTAAAAATAAAATTAAATCTTGTCTTATCTTGGAGATGCTGCTGCCAGGGAGGGAACTTGGGACCTTCTGCTCTTCCCAGAGCAGCTCCATACCCTGAGGGGAAGGTCTTACAGGGCTCACACTTCTAGTCTCCCTTTCATATGCAACCAGGGTGGACCCTGCTTAGCTAAGGGGACAAGTCCTGCTGGCTACCACCAGACCAGCTCTCTGTGTAGGCTGGCAGGAGTGGCTCATCCTGAGGAGCTGAGTTGACTCTCCTTCCCAGAGCTCTGAGAGCCTCTCGCTGCCTCTGGATGTATGGATCTGTTCACATCAATTCCACCCGAGACCAGTGAAATTGAGACAGACTATGTGGACGGGTCAATGTTTAGAATATCCCACCCTGAAATTTATGGTTGTGGTGCTATCTCGAAGCAACCACCCTCCCTCTGCCTTTCATTGCTGGAGATATCTCTCTCTCTCTCTCTCTCTCTCTCTCTCTCTCTCTCTCTCTCTCTCTCTCTCTCTCTCACACACACACACACACACACACACACACACACACACACACACACACACACACACCTCTACCCTCCATTTCTCTCCCCCCACACGTGTGGAATTCAGAGCGCATGTCCCTTGGATCTGCCAGTCAGCTCCTCTGTGGCAATTACGGTTTTGCTCCAGTGCACACATGCACCTTTTTCTTGGTCTCCTCTATTTCTGGTTTTTGCAGTGCCGTTGCTTCAAAGCAGTAGCATCTTGACAGGGATGCCGTCCCCCAGCCCCAGGGGCAGAGCAAGATGGGGCCACATTTGGGACGGCATAAGGCAATCCCGTTGGTAATGGGGGAAGAGGACAAGGCAGCAGTTGACCACGCAACTCTACCTGATGGATGGCCAGCCTGCAGGCAGTGCAGGAGAGAGAGGAGCCACCCGGGCTGTTTCTGGGAAGCAGAGGCAGCTGCGCCTTCTTTGACACTGCCTCCCCCACCCCCCCGCTCCTGAGGACCAGCTGCTACTGTTGGTAAGAAAGAGAGCAGAAGCACATCCCTTTGAAACCGCTCACGTTCTGTGGAAAGCGGAATTCTGCCATTGGCGTTAAGTCTTTGTGCAGATGACAACGCGTTCTGCAGGGCTTCGTGTGGATTCTGCTAATCATGGAGAAGGCAGAGGAACTCTCTGAGAGCCTGAAGTCCTCCTACTTGGGGGATGTTGTTCAGGCCTGCCGTGCCACTGCCCTAGCTTTTGAGAATGGTGCCCAGAGGGGTCTTTCTCTTGGCAAACAGCAGCCACTCTGTGTGTGTTGTGGTGTGTGGTGTTGTGGTGTGTGTGTGTGTGCGATGATCCAGAAGGGGTAGCGTTAGGGCTCTCCTGCTGCCTGCCGTGGTCCAGTTCTTCAGCTTGGCTGCTCTTTTGACAAGAAAGGTCAGACCCCTCAGCACCCATGTCAGGCAAGGCCAGCTCCAGCTTTTGGGGGCCCTGAGCCACCTGTCTTCACTGGGGCCCCTCTTCCTACCTGGAAGGGGAAGGGGGAAACGCAAAGGTGGTCTCAGGGGTCAGCAGGGGGCTCTTGGGAGCCCACCCCAAAGAGAAGCCCCCTCTTTTTCACATGTGCCCCTTCGCTGTAGGGATCTTGCCACTTCTCTTTCCTGCCGTCAACCTCTGACAGGTTTCCTCCAGCATCTGCAGCTCCTGAATCCTCAGCCAATGGCAGGAGAGGTGAGCTC